>NW_027094086.1:145186256-145558756 GCF_029207755.1 Chamaea fasciata
TGTCCTTCTGATTTGAGACCGTTTACCTTTCTGCAGAAGTGATGGAGGTCTGCTATACCATGATAAAGGGTAGCAGGCTCCATTTGCAAGACATGAATGTCATCATTGGTGAAGAATTAGGTTTGTCTGTTGACCAGCCCTCATCCAAAGAAATGTTCAGGATTTCAGACAGGAAAATGCACCAGTACCAAAATACAACATCCCAGCTGGAACCTCATAGGATCTGCGTTCAAAACAAGCAGGTGATGAGTTGGGATCTCCTTACTATGGATACTATGGGACCAAAATTTTACATGGATTCAAGAGACCTGGGAATGACAGTGCTGGCTTGTAAACTTGGATCTCCAATGTCTCCAGTCCCCTTCCCTTTGAGCAGATCTAACCCTAAAAGAAAGGAGAGAAATGATGAAACAGAAAAAGAAAGTTTGAGAATTCATCTGAATTGAAAAATTCTGAATTTACTTTTTGCAATAAAGCACCAAATGTTATACCACTTTTTTTCACAACAGTTGTTCTGCACTCTCCCTCCAGTAACAAAAACTGTTGACTAACTTTACCGGAAATCTCCTCTAATTAAAAGTGGCCGCAGAGTTAGCCATAACAAACATGAAATTAGAAGTGTCCACAGGGTTGCATACAAATCAGAATCCACGGTTGCCAGCCAAACCACATGCCGTAGATGTGGCTTTGTTTTCATTCCAAAACCACAGGTACCTACTCCTATCTTTTTTGGCTCTAGTGGTAATAAAGCTGAAAACTTGCATGGGAACCAGCAAGTTTATGGCCACAATGTGGAAGACATCTAATAGTCCATTCCTTGTCTGGTCTTAGTGAACAGCCAGCCTTGCCACACACAAGACAAGGTGTCCCTTGAGGAATTTAAAATTGCCACTAATTTCTGTAATTCATGGGGGCTGTTCTATCTTCTCTAGAAACAGCTCCCATACCTGTTTCCCAGCCTTCTGTTCCACTTATGCAGAATTATAGAGAAGGGGAGAGAAAGTTTGGGATGAGTGATGTCCTTCTGACTTCATATTTTAAAAAAAAATAGAAGAGGAATACGTGAGGCTGGAAAACCCGCAAAACTACATCTGGCAATATTTCATCTGACCAAACTTTCCACAAGAGTGAGTGAAGTACCTCCGAAGCTGGGGAAAAAGTGCTCCACCTCCTGCACACCCACCAGGCTTATCTGATCAGTCATTCTGCAGGAACCTGCCTTGAAGTTCTTGGCCTCATAAGGATCCTGAACACACACCTGTATCAGGTTCTTTCCCACTGTTTCCAAAACACCAGGAGAAAACCGATTCCCTATTCCTTTTCAAGTTGCTCCCGAAGTGGTGCAAAGCTTGATTTGAATGCCTCACTCCCACAACCAAAGCAGATGAAGATGTCTCACATCTCCCCTGCTCTAAACACAGAGTCTTAAGGATGAGCAGTGATGTCTCCTCAACATCAGAGATCACAGACAGCAGAAACAAAACAGCATGCCGTATGGGGAAATAAACATTTTGTAATTGCTAATGTTTCCTTTTGGATAAGTGAAAAGCCTGAACACATTAAAAAAAAAAAAAAGAAAAAAAAAAAAGGAAGATTTAATTTTTAGTTTAAATACAGCTGCAGTAATTCTTATACACCACACAGCTGTTCAGAGGCCTGGCAGCTGTCCATATCTTATGTGCCCCATCATGTATTTTCCAGTATTGTCCTCTTGACACAAAAAGACTTTCTTTAACTGTTGGGAAAAGATAATAGTCCTTGAGTTAAACACATTTATGTCTCATCAGTGCTGGCTTTTGCACATACCAAACCTCTTCACCTACCTCCCTGTGACTGTGGTCTTGTTAGAGAGGAGAGTCATGTGAGTTTTTATTCCTTTCTTCCACATAATCCTCCATACTGATGGCTGACCCCAAATTGTACACTTGTTTATTAGACACAAACCAACATCGTAGTTAACACACATTCATATTGTGTAAATAACTGGATGACAAATGTTTCGACCAAAACACCAACAGATGTGCCAGTCCCACTGCCAGTGCAGGGTGGGAAGGGCAGCTGACAAGTTTTCTTGCCAGCATGTGGTGTCATTCTGAATTCATTTCTTAGAGAACAGAATTTCTGTTTTTATAGATAAGATGAGAATAAAGAACATCTTACCCAGTATCATGAGTATTTTTGTAAATAAGCTTCTCATTTTTCCATGCTTGCTTTTGTTCCAAGCAAAAATAGATGTGGTTGAAATGCTTTTGCTCAGACTGCACAGAGAAAACACATTATAATGTTAAGCTAAAGATGTGCATCTCCGGGAAATGTTTCTTCCACTCTGGCTTCTGACATCTTCTAAAGTATGAGATACAAAAGCCTCACAAGACGCTTGTGCGACGAGAGCACCATTTTTTTCTTACAACTGGGGAAACTGAGGCTGGAGACCAAAAGCTCTCCATGCTCATTCCTGGTGGTATTCCTTCAACAGCTTTACAGGGACACTTCAGAGAAAGACAAAAGCACAGGAAAGGAGCACATGGATGCGGGTAACCTGTGCCTCCTTGGCACGGATTTGGCAGTCCTGGTTCAGTGTTTTGTTACCTTTACATGGCTTTGGTTTGTTGCCAGCTCATGTCCAGCCAGCTCAGAGCACAACCAGAGAAATGTGGTGTTTTCACCAGTCTTTGTAAGTGCTGCTTATCTCCTCTGTTATTATGAAATATAAAAAGTACCTTAAAATAATATTAAGGTTTAGCAACAGACAAGCCAAGCTGCCAAACCTTCACACATGGCACTTAATCTATTTTTCCATTGTGCTGTTGTCTTTTTTCTTTTTTTAAAACCATAGATTAGCTTCTGTATCACTTTCTAGCCCCACCTTGCCTCCTCCCATATTTGTATATTCTAGCATATCAAAGCAAGATGTTTTTAAATGATAAGTTCTCTTCTCTCCATGCAGCTTGGGTAAACAGTTTTCCCAGAAATATTTCATGTTACATAAGTCACCTGTAGTTTGTAGTTGAAGTACAGTTTTTACTAGGTAACTACTGTACAAAAGGCATTCCCTGGTTCTATTTGCCCTTAATCTGGGAAACAATAAGATCAACCACAAGTTACTATTCCTGTGTGCCTAAAGATACAGAAAAAATATTAGTTTAGAGACAATATGTTATCGTATTTTATAATACATGTGCCCTTTTTAGCTATTCACTCCTGGGCACAGGAAAGTTCATTTTTAACCTTAATTTTGAGCCCAGTACCTTTTGGCATATGAAAGTATGTAGCACTGAAGTCTGTTTACAGAGTTATTCATTTCCTGGATTTTTTTTTTTTAAATTAAAAGAAAAGAGGGGGCCCTCTGGAGCCCAGCAGGTGAGCAGCTCATTGAATGTACCAGCTCTTCATCCTTTCTCAGATGAATATTATATATTGAATGGCAAAAATACATTTTGGACAGACTCTGTACCTGGATTCTCAAATGCTAACAAGATGGTAAATGGGAAGAATTTATTTCTAGAAGAAAGCTGCACACTCCTCTCAGCCAGAAGCTAACTTTAGACACTCAAAGTCTGAGACTTGTCAGCCATGTTTTTCCTCTGGTCTCCCCAAGAGCTTTTGTAGAAAGGGAATTATGACAGCTTCTGCAAGAGCAACGAGTTGGGATTAACCTGATGGCATCTTTCAACTGCAGCTCTTTCACACTGGTATATTTGCAATTTCATATTGCAAATCATAGTGAAGGTGTTTGGTTTTGTTTTTCCTTTCATCAAAACTGGGAAGACTTTCTGGTCAAATTTTAAAAAAAGTCCACATAAAAGACTGTCACTGTCCCAAAATATGTTGCAGCAATGGTTTTCCAGTCTCACTTAGAGGTTATTCCTCCAGTTTCCCCCTTGAATTTTTCCTGACAGATACCAGCATATCCCTAGCTCCAGAGTTTACTTCATGTTACTTCATAGGCTTCTGCAACACCGTTGTCTTTTTCCTGGTGCTTACACCCTCCACTTACTCATAGGCACTCAGCATGTCTCCCTTTAGCTATACATATTCAGTTCTTTTAATCTTTTATCATAAATCAATCATTCCAGTGCTTAATCATATGTTCTCTTTCCCCTGGAATGCTCTCTTGCTCCTCTCCCCTTCTCCAAACAGTGTTATGTGCCCGGAACCAAACTCATTTTCTTAACTGCATGACCAAAGAGACTGAGAAAAGCAGGAGAGTCATCTTTTGAGAATATGTAATGAAAGTCAAGTCAATAGGACAGGTACCACTGCTGTTGGTACATGATTATTTTGTGTAAGTTCTTTAAAAATAGGGATTCAAAGGGTGGCAGATACTGGTGTTTCATTTCAGGCATGGACTTACCCATGGGACCCAAAAACTCAGAGGCAATATGAGAATTCAGATCCAAGTGTGGGCTCCATGGCTCACAAGATTCACTTTTATTTGAGGGATTCAGCCTTGTAGTTCTCCTAAAGTAGTCAGACTCTTCCCAACTCCCCAGTCCAAGCAACTTCCCAACTCCACTGAAACTACCTGACTGATCAGGGCAGAAATCATCCACAGGCATGCAGACCAGAAAGCTTTCACTTTGAATCATAAATGCATAACCAGAAAATGAGACATAGTAAAAGAAAAAGAATGAGAGAGAATACAGAAGAGTCTAGGGGTAAATAAGGTGCTGGAAAAGCTGAATCTTTTGATCTTTTTGACTTGAAAGGGACAGGGAAAGAAATAAAGACCCAGTTTTGATGCTAGATTTTCTCCTGTCTCTGAAGAAGAAAGCCTTCTTTTCCCATTCTTACTCCTGGGGACTAAAAGAGCAACTCATGAGTGCTGTGGAGCTGTCCAAATTTGGCCCCTGAAGGAGAACAGAAATGACTGTGAGTTCATCAGTCCATCCTGGAGAGGCCAGGCACCTGAGCATGCTGGTGTTGCTAGAGGAGATGCTTTCACAGGTACAGGCACACGCACAATGCAAAGACAGCCATAAAAAACACAGGTGAATGTGAAAGAGACCAGATAGACACAGTTGAATATGAGAACCAAGTCTGACAGGGGAACTACTCCTAGTGGCTCCTGTAAGCAAAACAATTTCACTCCCTACAAAGACAAGTGGGAGCCAGGATACTCTGCTCATAATTTGGGGGATTTTTGAAATCTTAAGTCTTCCATTATAAAATGCCTAAAGCCCTCAGTCACAGCAATCAAGCCCTGCAATATCCGGTGTCATGTAAAGAAGTACCTTCTGTATTGTAACAAACACCATCAAAGGGCTTCTGTCTAAATCATGTTAGTCAGAAGAATGTACTGATGATGTTTCTGATGAGTAGGTTTCCTTATCAAAAACTCCATGTTTCTTGCTTCTGTAATGACCTTCAATGGTCAATCTGAAAAATGCATCCCAAAATACAAAAGTACTCTAGTGTATGCTTACATTTTCAGCCTGCTGGTGTCCTCGTACCCAGGTGGTTTTACCCACATGCTGCTTCTCAGGGGTGGCCTTGAGGTGCTGGTGACAGCTGTGACCACCCTTAAGGGCACTTTAGTCCCCTCATGGGTGGGTTGTCACAACAGTCTACAAATGTTTAGCACAATCAGTTTTTTGGGGATATTTTCTTTGCAAATATGCATGAAGTATTTCTATAATTACCCTGCTGCTCAACAGTTTTTCATGACCAAGTACTGTGGGCACAACAACCCCACAACATAAGGCCTTAGACTTACTATGTAAGATGGGTGTTAATCAAGCTGCAGTTAATTGTATCTTCATTTGCTTGCACACACAGTGGTAAGACCCAGCCTATTAATGCCTGATAGAGGCTGGAGGCAAGGGACCAAAGTCTTATCTCATTTTGGCCGTATGAATCTGTACAAATATAAACCGCTGCAGGTACACAACAGAGCCTGAGCACTTGAGGCAGCCCTGATAAATTGGAATCTCAGGCAGAAGAAATTTTGCAATAAACTGAAAGTTCTGCACTGTCACCAGGGTCTTTTTCATGGTAAACACTGAACTGTAACAAAACAGAAAAAAGGCACTTTATGCTTCTGCAGATGGTGATATTTTAGTGCAATTCTAAGAGCCCAGTCTGCAAGGATGGCAAATCCTAGATTCTTGTCTTGCTCCTTTCAATCATTTAAAGACCTTCAAACAGCACACTTTGTCTAGAGTCAGATCTGAGAAGGCTTGCCATGGTGCTGTTCTACTGGGGTCTATTAAACTGGCAGTTCATCACACATGGTGTTTCAGGGGTGCTGTGCTCCATCAGATCCATCATCCCCAGCCTGGCAAGGTGTGACCACCAGGAGTGACTGAGATTTAAGGGACGTGATGCGAAAGCTCTATGAGTAAAAAAACTCAAAAATCATAAATCTGCAGCAGCCTGTTTCTCTCCTGTAAATACCAAGGAAAAAATTTAAACTAAGTTCTTGGGAGACTTAAAAAAGTTGAATAAAGAAATGGTTTCTGCCAATGTCTATCACTTGACAGATGGCATCCTAAAGAATTTAACAGCTACCTGTGACTTACACAGAGGTATCTCAGGTCTGTGAGAGAGCCTTGGATGAATATTTTCTGCCTGTTCCTCTGAGATTTAGAAAATATATCTGGGTTTACAAGACACTAGTATGCTCTGACAATAACCTCTACAAAGATTACATATTTTGGGAAAGATCTGGCAGCCTTTCAGGCAGTTTTTAAGATCTCTTGTATATGCAAAGGGAGCTTTGATTTCATGATTAGGATAGATTTATAGCAGCAGTAGTACCTGAAAACCCCCCAATTTTAGATTGTATTTAAATGAAATGACATCTCTAAGTGCTGTTAAGTTCAAAGCTGATATCTCTCTTTTAGTATTTGTGGGTATTCAGGTTTGTATTTTTAGACATAACATATATTTAAGGAATGAGAAAGAAATATATCTCACCTTTTAATGAGCCCTCTAAATATAATTTTTAGGGTTATTTCATTTATAGAAAAGAATTACATTGCTTCTCTTCCAAAACCTGTCTGAACTTTTTGTCTGCAAATCTGCCCATTGTGTTCTTCTGCAAGTGAGGACTGAAGACTTTACTAAAGACAGGATTTTGGCATTACAGTGTTCAGTAATCCAATATATAGCCATGCTACTGTCATCACACTGGCAAAAGAAATCAGATCAAGCCCTAAGTAGTCATTATCAAATTAAACTAGTTTTAAAATAGAATATTCAGTCATCCTGAGATTAGATTTTAAAATAAGTGCTTGGTTCTTAGGTGTTATGATAGGTTTCTACTCACAGTAATCACTGATTTTGTATGTAAAACTGTAAAGTTTAAGAGACAATGCGACCCATCTTCACTGCAAGCAATAAAAATCACATAGATACAGGAATACTTGTAGGAGAGCTGTAAAAAGATGAAAGGAAATTTGTTCCGGCATTCTCTGAAAGCTTGAATTTTTTTAAGTTTGTCTTAAAGTACATTGTTTTGGGTATACTGTGTGTATGGTCATTATTTGTTGTTTTCACTAAGCAATTCTGTTAAAGTAAATAAAATACACATTCATGCAAAGTTCAAACAAGATGTGATACAGATCTTTCTAAATGTGTCTCCTCTCAGCCACTCAGATGTCTTTTTCTAAGCCTTCTGTTTTACTGTCAGACTACATGTAAGAATTAGGAAAAATGCATGTATTCTTTTTAAAGATGATGTGCAATTAATATGTTAATCAAGAATTTGTGGTGGAGTTAATTCCCAGCAAGGCTGATGGAAACCAGGTTCAGTCTGATGCCTAGATGGATGAAAACTTCTCAGCTGATTGTAAAGGTAAATGTTTTATACAGAGAAGACTCAGTACCATGTCTGGGTGTTCAAAGATGCATTCTCCTGCTGCAAGGAGAATCTGTTTTTAGGTTTATTAAAATTTTGTATCAAAGCTGCTTTTGAATCAGAAGTGGATTTTCAAGTAAAATTTTTTTATGTTATTTTTTTCAGAAAGCAGCAAGAGTTAAAGTCTTCTAAGCAAACATAGACGTTTCCACTGTAGGCACATGTCTCTGGGCTAATCAGCTACCCTGTCAGAAACATGTACTTGCACAACGTGGTCCATCTCAGCTTTGTAAATAGAGCAGGTAACTCTGAAAATGTCCATTTAATTCCAGGACCAGACAGACCACCATGAGGGCTCTGTGGTGTATGCCTGTGTGGTATACATCTCCACCAGTGAGACAATCTGCATTTAACTTATTTAATGAAAACTAACTTCTTACCAAGCTGGAAAACTTCACAAGTTATTGACTTTTCTGCTAGAAAATGAACTCCTCAAAGCCTGAGTTTCATGGGCGAAAGTACAGAGAAACTGAAAAGAGGATAGACTAATGACTTTTAAATTTTCACCACAAATAAAAATGTTTTTATCTTTAGGGAATATCCATTTAAAATAAAACATAAATAAATATTCATAATGATTCCTTATGTAGATATAGTGATGCATCACATTTTTCATTACTCCAATTTCAGATGTAAAACAAAAAAAAAACCCTTTTGCTTTTTTTGAAACATACTCAGCCTGCTAACACTGCCAGGAAAGCAAAGTTAATAAGCCAATTTGTTTCCTTTTCAAGCAGACATCCTTGTGTTTTATCTCAAGTTGCTTTTCAAGCTACAGAGAAAGCACCTGTGAACATGTGTTGCAGAACTACCTCATTATCCTTATTCAAACCCTGTGCAAGCACCATTTGTCAGGCACTGTTTCCAAGCAGATGCATTTCTGAACTTAATACGTCTTTTCCCAGTACACGGTGCACTCATCCAAAGGGACTCCTTTCTGTAGCTCCTGTCCAGCTTGGTGATCCTTCACATGCAAACTGAGCAATGGAAATGAAGTCCTAATAAGTGGAGGGCAGACAGCTGTACAGACTGATAGCAATATATTTCTTTCCAAAATACCTGATTTCTTTGTTTTTCATGAATGAAACTTGCAAGTTCCATTTCTTAAGATTTTAGACGGATTGGTGCCCAGACATATAAACTATCAGGTGGGTTTGATTATTTTGATTTTCTTTAATTTTAGTAGGAGACGTGGTCTTCAGTTCTTCTTAACCTTGTTTTGCTCCATGAATCTATATGGTGCTTTACCTTTATTTCCCCAGATGATTAAAAAATTCCTGTAGATTTAGGCTGTATGAGTCATTCAGATAGATACACTCATTTTAAGGGAATATGTGAAATCCAAGGGCTTCCAGGATACCCCAATGAGAACCCAAAGGTAACCTGACTTCAGGCTCTGGAGCGGAGCTTAATCTTTAATGGTCCAACACTTAAAAACGTTCTTTTCCACTGTGTGCTGAGTAAGGCTTATAGTAAATCTATACCTTTACTTAAGCTTTTACGATTCCATTTGTCATATTTGGTAAGCTCTGTTTTCCTTTAGCAATGATGAGAGAAAATGACAGTCAAGCATGTCTCAAAATAAAGCAGAAATTAAAAATAATGGCTCACCACATCTCTCCTTGACCGCATTGTGATTCCAGGTGGCAAGGTGACTTTAGGCAAGAGAGTAAGTTATTTTACATCAGTCAAAGTTCTATAGGTTTATATTGAAAGAGAGTCTAGGAAAGGGAATGACAGGGAAGTTTTGATGGGGAATAGAATAAGAAGAACAGAGAATATCAAATATACTGAAAACCCAGTAAATTCAGTGGGCGACTAGACACTGGGGAGACAAGGCTTAAGTTCACGGCTGTTTACAGCAGAATCAGACTGATAGGTCCTTGAGTTCCCTGAGCTCTCACTATGGATGATCAGTGATAGGAAAACACTTCCCTGATAAAAGCTGATAAAGCTGTGACAACAAGAGTGAAGCCACTGCAGGTTACATGGAGAAAGGATGTTGTAGGGACAGCTGGACAAACAGTTCCTTGTCCCGTTGGCAGGTGACTCTACCCCCGCCTCTAAGAGGCAGAGGGATTCTGCATAAGTGAATCCAATTCTGTAGTCTTTAAATCAGCTGAAAAACTACACTTTTACAAGAGGACAGTTTAACATGCAGCTCCCCTTCTTGCTTTCTTTTTACGGGAACAAGACAGGCTATAAACACAGGACGTGGTACATCTCAGAGCCGAGGCATGGGTCCATCCTGGCTCTCTGGATATAAATACAGGTGAGTCACTGGATGTGCCTGTACACACCTTGAAAGAAAAATACCTGAAGTGATCACTGACTGCCAGGAAACTGTGCCAAATTGTTGGCAATGTCCTTTGCTCCTCCTTGGCTCATCTTCATTCATGAGTGCTGAGCCAAGTCAGAGTCTGCCCTTTGGCTCATTTCATTGGCTGGCTCACTGCTCCAGTGTACACATTTTCTAATGAACAACTGTGTACACCCATGTACATACACACACAAACACGAATTTTCCACAGATTTTGGCATCACTTGTCATGACTTCAGTGGCTCTTCTTTCAAAAGGTGTGTGGTGAATATTATTTATGCCCATGACAGCATGCACAGAAGTTTCTTTTCTTCTGAGGATTTTACTTCAGGGTTTGCTTACTTGCTGCATGGAAGCCGTCTTGGTATTATACTAGTTTGCTTAGATAAAAGAGGAGTCAAGCGAAGCATTTCTGTAGGCAATTTAAATAAATTCTTCCTTTTAGAGTGAAATTTGTACCTGTGCATAAATGTGATCTAATGGTTCAATTCTGATCTACTGAAGGATGCGAAAGCATTTAATAACTCCTATTAATTCTGCGGTCTTTTTATAGATCCTCGTGGGCATATCTGAGAACTGAATTTTGTTTGCAAACCAAAAGAATCCTAAAATGCCTCTTTTTCTCTTTGCTGATGGTGTGCAGGGTGCACAGGCCTTTTTCACTGTAGTGGGATGAAAGATATTTTCAAAGATACTCTTGCAATAATAAAGTGAGGGTGTTGCACAGCCAGGGTTTAACTGGAAAACACTCCACTTTTCAAAAAAAATTTTCCTGCTCTGTTCGAGATCTTTGCCAAAGGGTGTACATGTTACTGTTGCAGCCAAAATTACTGTTATAGCCAAGGGATGTACACGTTTCTGTGTAAAGGCTTTGCCAAAGGGTGTGCGAGTTACAGTTCAAAGTTACAGTTGAAGGGGCATTCCTGGCTTTAACGTTTGTGATCTGCTTATCCAGTCAATTAAACGCGGTTTATTTTCAGATGGCTGAGGGGATTGCTCATGTGATGCAGAGGCTATTGCTATGGGAGCTCTCAAAAACAAGTTCCCTTTTAACTTTTTGCTGTTATGCAAGGTATTACTGGTACTCATGGTATTCCCCATTCCTTTTACAATACGCGCTTCTACAAAGAATAGCTTACCTCCAATTAAAGATGGTAAAAGTGCTCCATTTTTTTCTCTAAGAGTGCCAAATAAATCACCATTCTGCCCCAGGCCATGCATGGTTATTTAGCAGGCTACTGTGTGCAGCTGTAGTCACATTTGGCATGGTTTTGAATTAATGGCAATAGCTAAAGAAACAGATCTGGCTGGCAGGCTGAATTCTTCAGAATAAAATGCCAGTAGACAGTGGGGTCAAAGCCATAGCAAACAAAGAAAGATGCAAGAAGTGATAGAGAACAGTTGAAAAAGGTAACACAAGAGAACAAAACTGGTTGAAAATGTGAAATGAATCCTCCACATTTTCTGGCCACTGCTATTGGAAATCTGATGGTTCTGTTCTGCCAGGTATGTGCTCTCTCTCATGAATAATTTCTTAGCTTAATCCTTTACTGTTGTATCAGATATCCTCACCACTTTCAATGGGTTGTTTCTTCCACTGTAGTGGTTGATCCTAAGCAGATATTTCTATGCTAGAACCCTGGCCATGGTTCATCTGGTCTATTTTGCATTAGGAGGAGAAGTTGAACTAAAAATTCCAAGGACATTGGCCACTAGATCTCCTTTGACCATATAGACAGACTAGGGTGGTTTCCTCACGAGGAAGAAGTCTTTTGTTCACCTTTGCCTTCAGACGTTTAAAGAACTCACATTGGCCTTTAGGCATTTACAGCAGTGCTAGTTGTTCAATACATCAGAACCAAAGAAAGATGTCTAATCTTTCTGAAACAGATATGGAAAATGTTGGCCTCTTGAGATGGCTGTTTTTCTTCATAGACTAGAGAATTGGGCAGGATTAAATGAGACTAGATCAGATCTAACTTCTACATGTTTTAAGTCAGATGAAATAAATGTCTGTCTCACCACTGATTCACACCAGAAATAAGGCAGTTCAAAGAAAGACAAACAAGGTGAGTGGGAGCAAGGAACACTTCTGTTTGATATGTGTATGATGAGAAATTAATTTAGAAGGAAAGTAGGTAAAGAATAACATGATGAGGCTGTTGACCAGCAGACTGGAAGAGACAAAATTAACACAGATACCTACTCTATTCCAGTCAGGAGGAAAGGAGGCTCAAATTGGATGGAACAAGCTTGAATATGGAAAAGAGAACTCCTTTCCTCCGTACTGCAAAATCATCCCATAGCCATGACAGAGCAAGATCCCAACAGTTTCAAAGGACTTTGAAAAAATGCCAGGTATATCAAAACAAGGGGGATACCAGCAGTTGCTTTAGTTAGTGAGAAAATGCAATTACTTTCTCACACAGGGTTAAAGGGTTGCACTGTTCTTGCATGATATATACAGATTGGTGCAAATTGAACTACTGACCTTGTCATTAGTCATTATATGAGAAACCTAAAAAAGATTGTACATTAGCCCCAAGCCTATGTTTGATTTCTGGATCTGTAGCCATATTTACCTAATGCTTGTAAACAAGCCAAAACTTGCATGCATAAAACTGAGATTTTTCTTTGCAAATTTGTTTAGAATTTGCTCCTTACATTGCATGTAAAAAGTAACATTGCTTTTATTTGATGAAATGCAATCACTTCTAACTTTCTCTTTTATGTCTTCCACTTTTACAAGATGTTTCTTCTGGCAATATCAGTCAACTTTCTTTACCTTGCTCTTTGTTCCCTCAGTGCCAATATTTCTGTGCTGCTGACTTCTGCACATATCCTCAGGAGTTTTTTTGATGATACTGTGAACAGGAGACCCTGGATGTTTACCAACTCCTTACTTATTTATTATACCTGGCTCACTTCCTAGGACACAGTGAAAACAATGTCTGTTCTTGTTGATTGCTAAACAAACCTTGTAAGAAAACAGTCCTCCAGTATGTCTAGGAATATTGCTTCTTCCCTTGGGACCCCATTGCTGTCATCGAGAGCAGCACCTGGAAAATAGAGGCTGTCTGAGCTTTCTTACAAACCTTTCTACCTGCACATTTATCCACATGTTTCAGCAATATGCAAAGGGATGTCTGTTCTGTTTTCCTCTTGTTGTCTTTAGTACTTACTGAGTTACTCCTCGAAATCTGTGACCCGCATTGACAAATACAATTTACCGAAACATTCTCTTCTGCATTTAATCCAAAGCTTAAGCACATAGCTTTGATTAACTCATCAGGATAAGGAAAACTCCAAGGCCAGAAGGAATGTTTGTGTTCCTCAAAGAATCTGTGATTTTGTTGCTTTTCTGTCTGTCTTACGTGGCATTATATGGGGCTGAAATTTTCAGCACTGCCCTTGAGATTTGGATACTAATATTCCCTTAAAACATCATCCTAAACATTTCCAAAAGAATTCCAGGGATGTTCATACAGATATGAGTCTCTTTCCTCATCTCTGACTGACCTGCCATATAAGTCCTTATGAAACATTAAAACTTGCATTATTCCAAATACATCTCTATGATGGTGCTGCCTTCAATATTGGTCATAGCGAATCTCCAGCAACAAGAGTTTGCATCCTCTTTTACATGTGCCAGAAAATTCGTGGTTTTCCATCTTTTTTCTTCTGGTCTGCCGCAATTTTAATGCAGTCATGTTTCTCCCAGAGCTCCTACCACTATTTTAGAACTGAACAATGTCTGGCAAAGAACAGTCAATACTTAAATTCTAAAGGCCTTTTAAAGCAGCTGGAAACCCTTGCCGTCAACCTGCCACACAGCAGTTTATATATGTCTCCTTTGCACCACAGTCTCTGGGGTTTGTCAGCGAAAAGTGAAACTGTCCAATCACTGGAAGTTTTTTGGTGGAAACAGTGCTAGCAAAGCAGAGGAAAGCAAGGAAGAAAGACTGCCGAGATGAAAGATATAAAAGAAATGAATCAGCCTCTGAACTGCTGATAATATTTCTGAATGGTATTCTTTTTAAATATGGTAAGTGCCATCTTTCCCTGAAGGGGCTTGACTTCTCTCACTCCTTGAGTGCACGGTGTGATCAAAAAGATGACCAGAGTCTCAGTTCCAGGCTCTGACTTCTTGGTCTGCATCCCAAAGCCTACCTTCTCCTGCCATAGCCCCTATTTCTGGAACCCCCAGTAAAATGTGGCAAGCTGTCCTGAGTGCATTCCTGAGCAGGAGGGGACTTTCACCATGCCTTTGTACCCACCTCACCCCACAGCCACAAGATGTTGCATTTCTCCTTGTTGTGCAGGAGTCCAGGGTACAGAAGGAACAGACAGGAACCTGCTGAGCCTCCTTCACTGGCTCCACACAAACCCATTCATTCCCCACTCCACGTGCCTCTAGAAGCCCGAAGTCTGTTTCTCAATTTTATCACCTGACAAATTTGCAAGACTTTTCACTTCACTCAGTCTGGCAGGAAAAGGACATCAGTTAACTCAAATTCTCAGGACCATGTCACATGTCCCACAGACTATGACACACACCCTGCTGTTTGATTCCCAACATGACTGGGGAATCATGTAGCAGTGCAGCAAGTTTGTTCTTGCACTGACTTGCAGCTGCTGAGTCCATGACACAAGAGGTTACACACAGCTTTAATAACTATAACTCCCTTCTTTTATCTTCCACACTGAGTGCATATAAAGGCAAATATGGACAGTGGATAAGCATCCACATGTGACACAGAAGGTAAAGCCAGCCCAAGTGTGAATCAGATAATCCTTCTTACCTCATCTGTATCAGTCTAGCAGAGAATCCATGTCTGTCTTCACTGTCAGGGAGGAGGAAGACACCTCCTTGTCAGACACTTCCAACCTTCATTGTGAGTAGAGGTGTCATAGCCCGACTCAGAGTGCCCTAAGATAGTGTGGTTGGTGAGTAGGGACTGGCATTTACTGGATGGGACAGGGCAGGGACACAGCTAATCCAGATGAGGCAACCTCTGTGCATGCTGGGAGTCAGACCCATCAGCATCCTCAATGGAGACTGAGTCCATTGACCAGTTAGCAGTGACTCCTTGATGCACTGTATCCTTGCCCTGCATTTAGAGCATCCGCTGCTGGCCACAAGAACCTCATCCTCATCATCCCCCTTTAATTTGAACAAACATTGTCCTGTTAATTTTTATGTTCTGAATGCTCACCCTACTTGTACCACAAAGCTGATCCTGCCAGAGAGCTCAAAAGTAATTTCAAAACAGTTGAAAACTCTCATGCTTTGCAGGTACCCTGAGCCAAATCAGCCAACCTGACCTAACTTGTGAAAATCAGTGGGCCAAAACTCAACATCCCTGGGCCTTTCCAGGTGTGTACTGGGATTTTCACAGCTCTGGATCTACCAGTGTTCAAGCAAGGACAGTGGAAAAGAAAGCTTTTGGCCTCCCTCTTTATCTTTTGAGGAAGTCAACCACAATAGAAGTTAGTCATTTATACAATACTTTGAATTGGTCTGGAGGAAAACAGAAATCAATCACACAGCTGTTTTGGGCTGTTTTTCTCTCTCTTGCTCTGATGCACAAATTAAGCCACTGATTAATCAAACAATTAATTGACAAGAACCCTGATTTACATCGAGTTAAGTTATAACACGCAAATATTTGCATAGTGTTGGATGTAGATTTAAACACAGACTCCATAAGTGTTTTTTTCAACCATGAACATTCTTTGAGGATAATCCAAGTGCAAAACTCTAGCTCTTCCTCCTTCCTGATGATTTGAATGGATGGATTGTGGCAAGAGTCACACTATTTATGTTAAAACCTTAATCTGATAAATAACTCTCAGGATGATTTTTAAAAGCACAAAGGGCAGTAATGTGTCTTGCTCCCACTAACAATTCAACAGAATTAGGCATCGTGCTCCAGTTTACATTTTTAAAGATTTACCTTCTTTGTCTTGAAAGCTGTGTTGACAGCAAACTCCATTCAGGACATTCCTCTGAGAGAAGCCAACAGGCAGTCTCAGACCTTCCTGTGGACATGTGAAGGACAACTGAGTAACCAAAGGGCAGAGAAAGAGACTGATGTGCTGCAAGCAAGGAAAAAATGAATTTCCCAAGGTAAAATTGTCAACAGCTCGTCCATGACTCAGAATCTGAAACCTCTTTCAAAAAGTAACTGCAAAGTCACACACATGCACACACATCTACACATCAACATATATCTATATATCTACATATTTATATATCTATTATCTATGTATCTCTATTTCTATGTATCTATATATTGATAAATCTTTATAGCAATACATCTGTATCTATATCTATATCTATATCATCTATATATTGTTTAGGTACCAAAAATATCTTCTAAGGTTATATTCCTTTGTCAAGAAAGGACCCTAAAACTGCTGTTACTTAAGACAGCCCTTTGGAGAGGTAAATCCACTTCTCTGCTTTATCATGTTGTTATATTCTGGCACAGTGCTCTGTGCACCCTGCAAGGTGAGGCTTGTGAGGGGTTTTTTATGCAATTTAACTAATTTTGTTCAAATCTATTATTTTAAGACTGTGTAACACATAGATTTAAAAGGTAGGTTAAACAAATATTTGAGGCTTTGCTAGAGTTTTCCAGCTGTTTTGAGGAGTTGAACCTAAATCTTGGTTTGCTAAAGCAGTGCTGTGTCCTAGCAGCAATTCAACCATCTCTGCCTCAGTTTCCTTATTTATTGGATGGGAAGGAGAGCACTTTTAAGTGTCTTTACAGAGGTAATCCATGCTGTTTGCAAGGTGTCATAGTCTGTCTAGCTTTTACTAACACATGGGAGCACAGTGCATCTCCTCCCATACCTCCTGCTAAATCCTGCAGCCCTCCAGGGCTCTGTGGGCTCATCTGTGTGCTGGGTAGTTCTCCACAGATGGGCTCTCTGGGCTGGTGCTCCCGTGCAAAGAGAGCTGTCGTGACACAAGAGCAATGCCTGCAAGGTTGCCCGCAGACAAAGCCATGCTTACAGAGTTTATCTGCATGAATTGGTGGAGCTTGCCCGTTCCTGCCCAGTTCTTTTGGCTCAGACACCTTAATTCTGAATATATCCCTTGCTATATGCTGAGTAATCTGTTGTGAAAAATGCCTCTGAAGAGGCCCCATTATGCACGCTCTCCTACCAGGCAGCGTTAAAATCCTGCCTAAATGGCCTGATGGCTGATTAAAGTCCCAGAAGTTTTTAAATGATTATTTATGCTTCTCAACCATTATCAAGTGATTGTTGAAGCACCTTGCCGGAAGCCTTCTTTGTGGTGAGTAATGAAATAATGCAAACTGATGGGAGCTGGTGCCGATTTTTAAAGGAAAACAAGCTCCACTGGGTGACAGGATCAATGTAGTCTGTGTGAGCTGTTGAAAAGATTTGTCAACGGGTACATCAGACACCCCTTCATGGCAACCCACACAGGAGGGTGTCAGAGACCAAAAACCTTCCTGACCTCTCTGGCTGGGAGACCTGGAGAGTGTTTCTGTAACTATGGATACAGAGAGGGAAAAGAAGACCCCTGGAGAGTGAAGACATGGAGGGATCCCAGAAATATGTAAAGCTTTGGCTCTACATGGCTGTCTGTGCACTGAGTTATGGATCATCATAACACACAGATTATACATTTTGCTAACATCCCAATGTCAGAGCGAGGGATCACTGCAGTTTTGTCAGACCTCTGACATATTCTGTGGCAAGGACCACTGAAGGTCAAGATGAAGTTCAGGTTCACTTTTAAGTTTTTTTTAGATTATTTAGGATTCAGCAGCTTGTCAACAGAATATACAAGAACTATCAATCCTAGATTCACCATTTTGACCATGATTTTGGCCAGCTATGGTTTAAGTCACTGTTGCCTGCAAGCTGTTCCAGTTTCTGGTATTTAAAATCAACCAAGAGACAAAGTCAAGCTTGAAGACCACCAGCTTAATGAAGCAACCATCTGATTGAAAAGAGAACAAATAGCAAGAAAAAAAGTTTACTAAGACCCCAACCTTCTAATTTTGTTTTAATTACGATTGATATTAGACTCAGGGTATTGAGTGGCAGTGAAAAATCATTTTCAAGCATATTTCTATTACCTCCATGACTTTGAAGTAACCCCTAAACATTAATGAAAATATACTAGAGTGAAAAGAAGCGCTTTCACTGTCTCAGTTTCTCTTGGAATTGAAGGTGTGTAAAAAAGATTAAGGTTTTATTGGTTTCCTTCTTTGTTTGCTTTTCACTGGGCATTGTTCCTGTGCAAAAGCTCTGATTTAAAGCTGCTGCATTGCAGTATGATGTGCTCAGTGGTGAGACTCAAATCCCAAATGACAGGCCAACTGAGATTCCTCCCAGTTAGGTCCCACCTAAAGCAACCCTGGCCAAGGGCACCTTTTCATTTCGGAGATAGATCTGGAACTGAAATTTTAGAAAAATATTTTCATTTGGATATTGAATTATTTTTGGTGTTTAAAGTAGTTCAGCCCCAGTCCACTGGAGTTTTTCAGTGTCATTGTGTCCAAAACATTCAATGTGAGCTCCTGAGAGCTCATTGTGGTACATAAAATTGAGCTGAGTCTGAGTCTAGCTGCCTTAGTCCGTTCAGACCTGCTTCAGACCCTTCCAAAGACAGGAACCTGCCTTTACTTTGTATCCACATGCAAAGTACAGAGCATCTGTGTTCCCACAGTGAGGTACTCAGCTTTTTGTGGAAGTCATTCAGTTTAGAAATTTAAACATTTCTAGTCCTCAACTTCTAAGCTCTGGAGACACAGCACAGCATTTAAAGAATATCTAATGTGTGTAAATGCAATTATGCCCAGCCCAAAGAAATGAAATTGTCACCACTGCCAACTTTTGCATTGCTTCTGATTAATCTTTTAACTTTAATTTAACTAATTAACTAATTAATCTGTTTAATTTTGCTAGTTTGCAACAGAAGAATCAGCAGCTCCACGAACTTGTATTAAAGAGTGCAGGGGTGTCATAGATGTCCATGGAGACACAGAACTGAATGTCCTCATATTAGGATGCACCTAATGATGACACTCCAACTATCAATACACATCATAATTGTATAAAATAAATGAAAAGTGAAGAATCACCAGCAGCTGTGGCCCTTATATTTAAAAAAAAAAAATGCAAATACAATCACCCCTCTTGAATTTCCATAACAAAATTAATGTCCCTGCCCAGAAGCTTGGAAGATGGTCCATATTGGACTGAGGAGTTGAGGTCACAGCTACCACCTGCGCAAATAGAGCCCTAGCTGCACCAAACAGAATATTTTGGACACATCATGTGGCCAGATATACAAGAATGATGGGGCCACATGACCAGTGAAAGGCAACTTAACTAATGTTAAGGAAGATGTCAATCATGGGCTTTATGCACAAGGTCATTTTTGTGGTTGCACTCCTTGACAGGGGGAAGCAGCTCTGACAGAGGCAACCCTCTGAGAACTCCTCTCTGTCTATCCTGTCCGTTGAGAACACACACACTCAGAGCCAGGAAAGGACTTCATTATTCCCTGAGGCCATGATTCCTCTTCTGGTCCCTGAATGACAAGGACAACGGTGGGGAATGAAGACAAAGCTGATATTGCTGATGTCCATGTGGCTCCTCCGGGTTCCTCAGGGACTCAGGGTGCTTTCTGTGGAATGTGAGGTACATCACACAGTTCTGACCTCCTTCAAATATACAACAGCACTGGAGCCCTTCCCTGTTTGCAGGAGACTTTGATTTGCTCTCTGGCCACACGAGTCTTCCTTAGCTGTACCCATAGTGCTTTATCGTGTGAAAAAGGTGCTCCATCCAAACAATGTGAATTAAAGCAGATCTAGAGAATTCCTTCTGTGTAATAAGTTATCCATTAAATACCACTTGAGCTTTTCTTTTTTTAAAGCATATGTCAACATAATCTCAAATAGTTTTTATAAAGTACTAGTAGTAAGTCATTAAAAATGACAAAAATGTCTTTAATCTATAAAAAATATTTTAATCAACCAAGATATCTTTTTCAACATAACAAAATAAACACAACCCAGACTAGGCTATCTAATCTTCAGCTCACAGAAGGATGACTTTACAACAGAATGTCAGAATCACCAGCCAAATTCATTGGGTGCTTACTGCTCTCAGGAGCTTTCAGGTATGTTCTCCTCACTACTGTGGAATATCCTAGTTCTTTTTAAATATTTACAGATGTCGAATATTTATATGTTTGCATTTCCTCAGGGGTAAATCCTTGCACTTTCTGAAAGGTGCCATGATTGAGAAATAGGAAATAACTTTTTGGTAGCCACTGCTCAAAGGTAAAATAATGATCCAATAATGTATGTGAGCAGCCAATCAGAATTTTCATCCCCTTCATTTGATTAAAATAACCAGAAATCTTGGAAAAGGCAGAGGAGTTTGGAGAACGGGGAAGAAACTGGTAATTATATGAAATGGAGTATAGTTTGGGATAGCCATATACAGCATAAACATACAGCATTAGTAATTTAAATGTACTATTTATCCATGTAGCCTACTGCATAGGTGAGAAGCTACATTGAAAGGTGACCTTCTGTTTTTAAATTACTCTAATTGAAGCTGATTTGTATTTTATATGGTGAGGCCATAATAAAGACCAAGATGCAGCATAAAAGTTTATGATAATTATGCACATGGTTCACAATGCCTGCTTGATCTCCACTCCACTCATATTTCGTCTTTTATTGTATGACAGTTATCAAATACTTCTATTCTGTGATCCTTATTCCCTTTCATGCTGCTTCTAACTGAACAGAATAGATCTCCACAGAGGGATTGCAACCATTTAGTCATATGAATACAGATGGAAATATCTCCCTGGTATTTCCCCAAGTAAATATTTGCTGAGATTTAATAATCACATTGTCTAATGATGGACAAATTTAACTTCCACTCAGACCAGTTTTGTAAAGTAAATTTAATAGATTTATGTCTTCTCCACAAATCTAAGCTGTTTTGGTGATTCTATTTGCTGACAGTTGCTGGTGGTCTATCTAGTTTCTCCATTAAAGCATTAAGTATACTGTGTTTTATGTGTATGTTTCACACGTTTGCACAAACACAGACAGATTTCTTTCTCAGTACAGGCAGTTCAGGAGCCTCTTTACACCATTACAGCAATAAAGGGAGCTGAACTAAAGGTGAAGGAAAGGTGAATCAAAGCTAGAAAGAATATACTTACTGCTTCTTATTTTCTCATAAACTAAGCATATAAAGGTAGACATAAGTCACTCAGTATTTGCTTTGTTTCTGAAACATTTCTTCATAATTTGTTTGCCTCTGTTTTCTTTAGAAAACTGTTACCAACAGTTAAAAATTGTTGTGATTTTTTGCTAAAATTGCTTATTTGTGTATGAGTTGTTAGCCATGTCTCTTCCTGGAAAATAGCCTGCCTCCTCTGCAAAACAGTATTCCAGTAATGCTTGTGTTTCTCACCTCTGGGCTGGAGAGACTATGAAAAGTATCTCCCTTTTTAACAAATCTTTCAAAACTACTCAGCCCCTTAATTTCATTATAAATTGGACTTGTACAAATCCTTACAAGTATGGTTGCCCTTTGACAGTTCTTCCTGCTTTAGTCTTAGAACAGCAATGGGAACAGAACTCTTGATCACAGCAGGAATGCGTTTATGATCATGCATTGCTCAAGTCTGTTTTTATTTCTCGTTTTATGTAAAATGCTGCAGTAATCCCTTTAGAATTCCCCTCAGCTTAAATCTCAGAGACTGTTCAAGACTGCCTCTTAATGTCTCAAGAGCACTTCAGCTCACATAAGCCTCATATTCAACAGGTAAAGCCCACTTTGTTCTATAGAGATGGCTGAAGTAATGTAAAATTAAAGATTTAATCTCCTGTGGTAACTCAGACTGTCCTCAGTGCAGCACAAAGACACTAAAAAGTCTGTTAACTTTTAAGTAAGTAGAAAATTCTTTGATTGACAATGGTCTGCTGTATTGATTCCAAAAACTATGCCACAACAAATTTTATTACAATTGGGTGAGAAGACTTATTGCACACTTTGGGAATGCAAAGGGATTAATTTCACTATTAACAGGTTTTCTCCATTATAAATTTTAATTGACAGGATTTAAAGGCAATTGAAGTAGAGACCAAACATTTTGGACAAATTAAGGAAGGAATTTATTCGGGTTTTTGTTGTTTTGGGGGTCTTTAAAACTAAATTTAGATGGAAGTGGTCAAAGGAATGACTGGACACTTGAGAGTTCAAATAACTGGTAATTATATGAAATGGAATATAGTCTGCACACTTTTATTCTCATTAGGAACTTCACACAGGGGCTTAACTGATCTGTACCTTTAATGTGTTTTCTCCCAGCTAGTGGACAGATGCTTGCACAATGGACTCCACCAATTAATGCAGCCCAGGCCGACACTCAAAGTGGGTTAATATGGACACAGCCAAACTTAGCACATATTTCCTCAGCCACAGATCAATCAGGTGCCTCCAAACCCCCCTAGTCTTATCCTCAGCAAAGCAACAGAAGCTGTGTTAAAGTCGTCTGGGCTGGTATCCCTCAAGTCTTATGACAAGTTTGCCAAGAAGAACAAATGCAGCCCACAGACGACTCGAGAAGCAAAGCAGCCAGCAATTCTGGTTGATGCTTTGGAAATAATTGTGATATTTCAGTGGTACTTTTGTACCTTGAACTGAGACCAAAAGTTAAAACGTTAATTTCTTTGTGTACCTAAGTGTTCTGGAAAATTTCAGATGGCCAGACACCTAAATGAAACATCTGCATTGAGAATAATTAGTACTAATCTGTTTCAAATGCCATGGCTCCAAATCCTCATCAGAGATGTGTAGGACCAGGTAGGTTCCAAACACAAGGTGACTGAACAGCTCTTTAGCCTGTGCTGACTTGACTTTACATTGGAGCTTGACTGATGACAGGGGAAGCTTAGACAGATTCCTCATGTGAACACACAGAAACCCATATTTAGGCATCATAGTATGTGTCCTGAATCCTACCCAACATGAGTAAACTGCTGTAGCTGTCTAATTTGCTCATGAAGACCACAGCCGTTGCAGTCTATGTGATTCCTTTTAAAATGTGGCACTGGAATATTCCTGACACGATATTCCTGCAGTATTTCAAACTTTCTTTTAGCGCTAAGTACTGAGATTTGCAAAATACATATAAAAGATTACAAAGAACTGAGACCAATGGATCATTCTTTTTTTTTTACCTCTGTTTTGATAGCTCCCCTTCTAGAAGAATTCATTTTTTTCCCTTCTCTGCCTTCTTTCCTTTGCATTCTCTTGCTCTTACTTCATGTATTGCATTCAAAGTGCCTGATTCAGTGTAAGATGGAAAATGCTGGAAATATGGAGAGACCATTTTCAGTGGAGCAGTTCGGTGGCCATGGGAAGCACTCCCATCCAAAAGGTGACTGGATGCAATGCAGTGGGCCTCATTCTCCTCTTTATTCTCCATTTTCAGTAAAGCAAGATCTTTTCATTGAGATCAAGACCCTAGGATCTTCCCTCTTTGTTTTGGAATAGGTCCCAAATCTGTACCCAGTGGACACCTTGAGCATGAAAACCAGAGAGAAAAGGTTGCTTCAGCTTCTCCTCCTTCCCCAAAATTCCTGTTTAGCCTGGAAGTAAGGCAAAAACATTTTGGGAATGCTGTCACTAAAAACTGCTCTGAGCACAGAAGAATCCAACAATGGACCTTGCACAACAAGGTTGTGTTTTGCATTGTAACTAAAGAAAAGTAAGACTGTTTACTTTCTTTTATCTTTCTGAATCCAAAGATTTCAATTTTCAAATACTCTCAAGTAAACAAGAAATATGTATTTGGGCAAACATGTATTTGCCAAAATCCCCTACGACCCCAAAGTAAAAACCTCAAAATCGCACCTAGGTTGGCCCAGCACCATCCAGAATCAGGCAGTCAGCTGTCTTTGTGCTGCAGTTTTAAATGGCTTGCTGAAAGTGTGCAGCCTCCATAGGCAATTTCATTTTGTAAATGTAAGCTCTGTGAGGAGTGCCAGGATAAAGATAGGGCTATAATTACTTAAAGAAAAGGCAGAGGTTGCTCCTCCAGCATTCGTCTCCCTATCTTGGAGCTTTACCCCTTTTCCCATCATCGTGGCAGCTGAGTGCTTGCTCTGTGAAAGATCATAACTGTCTGGGAAGGCTGTAAAGGAAAGGGAACACATCTGCAAAATGTCCCTAAACCCAGCTACCATCCCACTACTAAAGAACCCCTACTGCCATGGGGTTCTTTAGTCTCAAGTAAATAGTTCAGAAACAACTTTTTGAAGAAACTGCAATAATGCTGGGAATGTTACTCTACTTAAATCCAGCCAGTGAGAAATACTGGGTTAAATAACGGGTCTGAGGCTCCCATTAGCTCATTTTGCTTTAACATAGGGTCTGAGATAAGTTTTTGCAACTTTTCAGGCTCTCAGTTTCTTACCCTCAGAGTGAGATCAATGCTTCAGTTCATCTAGAATCTAATACAAAAGCCAGGAAAAGCTCTGGGACCAGGAACCAAACCTGAGGTCTCTCTCTGCTGTTGCAAATCACTCCATTAGACTTGCTATGTCCAGCTTATTTCTCATCTCTAGCCCTTCAGCATACACAGACTTGAATTTTGTTTTTCTTTTCTCTAGCAATAGGTCAAAAAAGGAGAAGCAGAGAGTGTCCCGGTATGACCAGCTGGTGTGTACAAAGCCAGTGCTCTCCTTGGTAATGCATGAATTTGATCCCCTTTGACTGAGGGAGACTGGACCTGGCTGAGCTCATCCCCACACAAAGGACTCAGCCCCACAGCCAAGACTGCATCCTGGGGAGTCTTTGCTTCATTTTTCTATAAATACCCAGTTTCCAGTGAACCTTTAGGCACTGATGATGTCATGAATGCCTGCAGCCCAAATTCAGTTTAGATGCCTGGGGTTTTTTCGTTGTGGCCCATGAGTGCTGAAGTGCTTGTTTGGCTGTTACTGTTTTTGACATTCTCACCTCATGTAAATCAATGTGTGTTCTGCCACTGACTTCAATACAGCTGGAATTTTTCCTTAATGTCTTGGAGCTAATAGCCTGTTACTTGCTACCAGCTATGACTGGGCAAATTTTGATTTATCAGAGGAGATGAAACATCCTTGATGTACCAGCTAAAATTTTTAATCAATCCAATGCAAAAATCCTCTTCTTCCTAATAGAATATTCTGTTTCTCCCCGCTCCCTGGGAAATTCCATTATCTCCTGTCATGTGTCAAAATATATCCACTGAGTATTGATATCAAGCAATTATGTGAGACAAAATCATTCGTGTCTGGTAAGAAAGCAGAGGCAAATGACTGCATTCTGAACTGCCTCTCTTGGTAGCAGTGTGGCAAAGGCTTCAAACCTCATATGGAAATGAGAAATGCATGTAAATTACTTTGTCTAAATGGATTTTCATTAGAAGTGAAATCCAAGCAGCTCAAAAATCACTAACGTTCACCGGCAAGAGCCAAATGGCTGAGTCAACATCACTTTTAGTCTTTAGTTCTTTTCTATAATGCTGAACCACTGAAATAGTCTGATCAAACTTGGCATTGCATTGTGCCAGATTAGTTAAGTCATAGACTGACTCATCCTTGGGGTATGAAAAGTGCTAAATGAGCTACTGATCCTTTGCATTGCTGGGTACAGCTCACTGTGGGACTAGGACACAGACAAGAGGATATATTAATAGTGCATTGCTCTGTCCTCCTGTTCAATTATTTTTATTTATTCTGCATATCTCCTCTTCTTCACCCTAGATGCTGACTCTTTTAGCTATGATGGAAAGAAGTCCAACACTCTTAATTTAAAAAACTGAAGGGTCACCAAGATTCCATATGTCAGTTTGAACAGGGCTCAAATTGCAGGCCTGAAATCCTACATCTGTACATGGTACAACCTCCAGGACATGAAGAAGGAGGTGTACCATGAGCTCTAAGCATGATTATGCACTGCAGAGAGCAGAGATAAGGGCTCTGCTGTGCATCCAAGAGCATCTCTGTGCTCAGAGCTGCCTGACAGAGCTGTGACCCTCAGGTAGCCAGGCTGGGAGAGCTGCTCCTGTGAAAGCAGATTTCTCCAGGGACATATCCTGAGATCCAAAATACGGATGCTGACTGAAAGCCAAAATTTTCAGGGTTCAGCAAGGGCATTTTAAGTCTAGGTATCTGAAGTCTGCTTGCGTGGAAGATATCCTGATGTGCACCCATTCAGGTGCAGAACAAGGAGGCAAGAAACAGGGTGACAAGCCTCCCAGCAGCGTTTCTCACTACTTCTTTCAGTTTTCTCTGTAATTCTTTGGCTACAACTCTGTGAAAGGACTTCGAACTTTATGGCCTTGTGTTCTGCACTTGCTTTCCTCTGAGGAATTTCTTCGGATTCAATCAAAAGATACGCTAAATGGAAAGCTGTCCCAGGTATATCTCAAGGCGGTTTAGTTTGCATTATTGTCCACTGGGGATATTCTTATCATGCTATTTGTGTGCAGAACTCTCATAGCTAACACAAACAGGCCTGCCCCATCCTTTGTTCCCTTGAGCTCCATGACATCCAACACTTTTGAATCTGTCCAGAACATAGGAAGGCACAGTTCACCTGTACAGTGTTACTTGAATGACAGTGCACTTGGTTAAAAAAAAAGAGGATTTGAAAGGTGGCTTGGTTTAGTGTTTCGTTCATTATCAGAGAGTGAAACTATTCTGCCTGAATCCACCTCACCGATGCTCAGCTGCTCTCCTACATGATTTTTTTTTTGGGGGGGGGGGGGGGGGATTTTTGTCATTACAAAACCAAAACCAAAACCAAACCAACCAGCCAACAAAAAAAAAAAAAAAAAAAAACCCCAAAAAAAAAAAAAAAAAAACACCCCAAAAAAAAAAAAAAACCAAAACCAGAAACCAAAAACAAAACCAAAAACAACCAGAAAAAACATTTAACAAAAAGGATCTGGAATGGCTGCTCAGTTATGAATTCGAGGTCCCTGTCTCCAGTCCAAAGACAAAGCAACTGCTCACTAGCAAAGCAGGAGGTTGCACTGAGCTGAAGTTGTCCACACAGCTCTGGCAATAAATACAGATTGAAGAAAACAACTACAGCTGGAATGAAGGATCTGCAACAACTTCTCGGATGATTAAATTAATTTTAGACAGATAATATAATCTACTGTTAGTGGTGCTCACAACTTGCACTGAAAGTACAGGTATAAGTCCTCCTCCTGCTTTCTGAACTGCTGTGTGGGACAGTTTCAGGGGCCCCTAAACTTGTTTTTCCGATAGAACTAAACATTTGAAATGCCTGAGTCTGGTGATACACTGGCCCAGATTGCCCAGAGAAGCTGTGGATGTCCCTGTTCAAGGCCAGATTGGATGAGGCTCTGAGCAGTGTGGACTAGTGGAAGGTGTCCCTGCCGATGGCAGGAGGGTTGGAACTGGATGCCCTTTAAGGCCCCTTCCAACACAAACCATTCTATGGTTCTGTGATTTGAGAAACTTGGATCTTCCTACTGGGATGTCTGTGCTTCCTGGATCTTGGGCTGAGTCCTGGTTTCCTCTTTTTGCCTAAGTTGCACCAGATCTGGATCACATTGCCCCTCTGAGCTGCTCTCACCTGTAATTTTACTGAACACCTGGAGGTGTGATTTGGGCTGTAGTATCTGGGGATGTCACTAAGATTAGTAAAAATAACCATTGAAACTTAGTAAATTTACTGTTACTTATGCAAAGTTCATTCAGTACAGCAAAAGTACAGTAAAACTTTATGCTATCTTTTTTTTTTTTTTTTTTTTTTTTTTTTTTTTAATATATCCTGGAGATTGTAGCAAATTGGGTTTGGGCTATGACGAGTTCTCCCAGAGTAACAGCACAAAGTCTGAAGTGTACTTTCAGGCTCTTGATAGATGTTTGAATAGCACCTCCTGGTCAGCAATAGCAATCCCTCCCTACCTCAACCTCTGCCAAATTAATTCCATAAATGCTTTAGTACTAAAATATTTGTAAGCTGGAAAAATTAGATCTAGAGAATGAGGTATTGTCTTAGTCCAGGAAGGCATGCAAGCCTTTAATGAAGGCAGGTATGATATCAAACTAATAATCACTCATTTAGAAATTGCTAAATGCTCTGAAAAACTGCCCTGGTATCTAGAGAGTTTAAGACAGACCCACAAAGTAAGAAATAGCTATTGCTACTGGTGGCTTGTGAAGCCATGAAATACGTCTGATGTTCACTTTCCAGGTCTGTGAGTCACACAGATACCACATCTTGCTTTAACCAGAAACAAGACCCACTTTACCCAATAAATTGACCAGGCTAGGCTGTTCATTTGACCTTAATTACCCAAGTGTTCACCCAATACTATGCAGACAGAAAACATCAGTTGACACATTGGTCCTGCTAATAGTGATACTTAGCACTCCCTACCATTTTTCATCTTCAAAGCACTTTCCAAATTTTACTTAATTAATATCTTTGAAGATGCCAAACTGTTTGCTGATATTTCACTGATAGTTTCTGCTCTTTCCAGAGCAGAGGAAAAGATGCTATTTCCTAATTAGGTTTTTGTAAAGACACTACTGACTTCCCCTTTTTCTCATCTGGTTTTCAGTATCCTTCTATTTCCAGCAATCTGACCTCTCACCAGTCGGCACCTGGGGAATTATTGCCTTACTTGCCTTTTAAATGGCAGATAACAAATTGCTGTCGAAGTAAAACCTTTCCATTTTTCTTTCAGACAAATTTAACTTTTACATGCTTAAGTCTCAGAACTTCAATCCTTTTAGTCAGTAACAAAGTAGGAGTCAATTAGCTCCAAAAAATTCCAAATAATTTTCTATCTTTTAAATATGCTTCTTAGGTATAGTTTCCTGACTTTCTGCTCGTAATACTCTTACAAACATTTATCAGATGCTTGAATTATAGGCCACTGTTTCAGCAAAAGCTTTGTCAGGTTATTGAAATACAGATGTGATTCTGGACCTTTCATGTTTTCATTGAGCATCTAAAGCCACATACAGTTTATTACATGTCACTAGCACTGCTGCATCTGCCACTCTCAGAGGGGAATTGGCTACAGGCAGAGTACACTCCAAAGTCACAAACAAGCATTTCCACCAAGCCCACTAAGCTTGTAGCTTTTGCACACAACAGTGTATTTGGAGGGGGCGGGGGAGGGAAGTATCTGCAAAGGATGAGCCTATCCTAGAAAATTAACTGTGAAAAGCAGGTTTTCAGTAGATGTGAGGACAGTGCATTGCTCAGACGGTTTAACAAAGTAGACAGAGAGCAAGTTGTTAGGATACTGCTTCAATGCCCTCTGGGCCACTCAAAAATTGTGCCTTACACTACATTACAAAACTCTCACTTGTTGAATTTTAAATGACCTAGTCATTAAGGAAGATTAATTTCCTTCTAGTCTTTTTCTTTTCATTTTGTTCCAACCTTACAACTTTTTCTTCTAATTCTGCTCTAGCTATAATCATCCTTCAAATACATATCTGTCAGACACAGTACTGTCCATCATTTGCAGAGCTTAAATGCAGACACACACATTCACACTACACACTGGTGTGTGTGTGTGTGTGTCTGGCTGTAGCTCTTTCATCTGCAGTTCAGCAAAGAATTGAGCCTGCTTGCATTCTGCTCAGAAAAGCACTTAAACATAAAAGTAAGAATCAGGCTGAAGTGAAGCATATTGCAATTAGAAATGCATTGCTTAATTAAAGGTTGAGATGAATGGTACTTTTTGATATCTTATACACTACAGGAAGAAACCTCCTTCAAGTAACTTTCTGGGATGAAAAAACCCTATTTCAGTGGGTACTTCTGCCAGCAGAAAATCCATCTGACCTAACTCTAACAGGATGCTAAAAACAGCAACAGTGAGAAACACCCAGAGCAGAAATACTTGCTAAAGATGTGATCAGCAGCCAGAGTGCCCCTCAGGGACTCACTGTTTACTCCGCTGCAAGTTTAGGGTGGGTTTTTCCAAAAGAAGAAAATCTTGATAAAAATACACCCACCCTATAGAAGAAAAAAAAAAAAAAAAAAAAAAAGAAGCCATTTGGAGTAGAAGAAAAGAGAGAAGAGAGATCTCAGGAAGAAACAATTTTAAACCAGTCTACTGCTTCCCCCACCACAATCCATTCATGGAACAAAAGGCCTCTGAGAAGCTGTGGACTAAGAGAGCTCATAGAGGAGGTACAGGAGATAATTTGTTTAAAAGAAAGAGCTGCAAAGCAAAGGTCACTTCAAAGACTGCCCAGAAATGTGGAATGCTGGCCTGCTCCTCCCTTTCACACTGCAGTGTTGCCATGATAGCCTGCTCTATCCTACTTGTGAAATTGTTTCTAACCACTGAATATCTTGGTACCATTTTCCCTGTTCTCATGGTTTTCAGGATCAAACTGTTCTCAAAGCTCCATGACTGAAAGATGATATATTTAGTTGCAAAATGAACTATCTTGGTTTGTTTGTTTGTTTGTTTTTGACAGCTGTATTTATAATTTTTTGCAGATTGCTCAGCTGGGGTTCAAAGCTTTTCTTTAACTGTGCTTATTCTTCTGGAAGTGACCCAGTACATCCTGTAGTGGTTGAAACTAGATGACAAAATTAAAGTGAAAGAAGAGCTTTGCTGTCCTGTAGCAGCCAATTATGAAGCAGACACAGACACTGTGGAGAAAAAATGCTTTTTAAAAATACTAAGAACCCAAAGCCATATTGCCCTTCATGATTCTGAGGCTTACTGGTTCATTGTGATCAGTTTGGACACCTCTTCAAAGCCCATTTTTTGTTTCTGGACCATTCACGGTATTTTAGTTCACATTTTTCATAGCGGAAAGCATCTCAAGATGTATCTCCATTTACTCCTGCAACTGAGATTGATGAAAATGTTTTGCATGAGAACAAGGCAGTTTCCCAAGGATGTCTTTAATAGTTTCTTTTTCTGACCATTATTTTCCAAGAATTCAAGTTATCAAATGTATTGCAGCCATTGGAAACTCGTCATTTTTAGTAAAAATTACACTGAAAGAGGATTGAATCCTGGTAGCATGTGCAAAGCCATTCTGTTTGGGGTTTTTTTTTGTTTTTTGGGTTTTTTTTAATCCTGTTTCTCCTAAAAGAAAGAAGTCTGAAGAAGATGCTTCAGACTTTTACTTCTCTAGGACTACAGCAACTCTGGACCTCATTGGCCATGGTCTTCAGCATTGGCCTTTGGTAACATTGTAAAAATGCAAAGGAAAACAAAAATAATTCTTTTCCAATCTGTTGCTTACCAATCCTGCAGACTTATTTTTCTCGAGGTCTATGTATTTTGACTTTTTCAAAATGAAATCAGCACCTAATCCATCCATGAGTAATCTAACTTGTAGGAAACAGAGAACAAAAAGAGTGCTTTTAGATAAATCCTAATTAATTGCACATGCAAATGTCTTGGATGGATGTGGTCATGCAACTCAATTACATGACTAATTATGTTGGAACTATAATGCCATATTTAAATAGATAAACATATATAAAAGTGCCTGCCCAGGAGTTTGCATGCTGGAGACTGGGAATAGAATCATTTATTGGCTCTTTAGTGCCACCTGTTGAAAACTGACAACTCATGCAAATGAATCTGTGCGCCAATTAGTCGCCCATTTAGAAGGGGAATGCCCAGTTGCTTGGCTGGTGTGAAAGTCAAAACCTTCAGAAATTTAACAGCTGGGGTGGAAGTATTTGAAACATGGTTGTCAGCCTATGAAGGAAAGTGTAACATACCACTGGGGATGCTGGGGAGCAAGAGCCAAGCTCTTGGGACGTGCGGCACGTTCAAAATGCTACATCCATTCAAAAACTGGGCTGCTTTCCCTTCTCGCCATTAAGCCATGGCAGCACATACCTCAAAATAGGCATCCTGACTGCAGAAGCCTCTTCTTCCATCAGTAATTCTGTAGTACGGCTTCTCTGCTGATTAGGAGCAGGATTACTGCTGCCTCGGCCATGCAGAGCTGTGCTGGCACCAGACTGGGCACTCGGAGTGGAGCGTGCTGTGCCACACGAGGAAAACAGTGTACCTGCCGTGTCTGTGGAGCATTGTGCTCAGCTGTGACAGCTCAGTGGCCAAGCTGATGATATCATCTCTGGGGTCAAAAGAGCAGATCACAGTAAAAAAAGTCTCCCAGAAGTTCAGTTCTCAGGAAAACTATTTCTTTCCTGCTTTACTCTTTTACTTTAAAAAAGAGTATCCATTTTAGACTATATATTGCCTTTGAATTTAATTTATGATCAAGTTCTATCAAAAATGTAAATATGGTCAGATCTCAGGCCTGGGCTGTGCTCTTCTTCTAATGTCACATGGTTTGCCAAAGATGAAATAATGTAAAAATTATTATCAAAGAAAAATCTATTTCTTGTGCAAAACCACTCATTTCACCCTCTTACCTACAACTTGAAAGGGTACTCTGCCAATAAACAACAAGAGGTTTGATGACAGTAAGAAAGGTAAAGGTAAATCATGTGGCTGCTTCACAAACATCTCATATGGCTCTATGGCTTAGCCAAATGGCACTTCAGGTGAGGAAATTACACTGTGGTGGAGCAGGACAAATCGTGATGGGAATTCTAGCAAGTACTGAGATAACCAGGATTGTGCAAGGAAGCTAAGGCAGTTTGTTTTGTGCTCCTCACTCTCGCTCCAGCTCTGCAGGAACTCCCGTCATGAAAAGATAGTGAGAGTTTAAGGCAAATGTTTTCATTTCACTGTGGACTTCAAGTAGTTTTAAGGTGATAAAGCAAATTCACCACCTCAGTCTCCTTGCCTCCAACTCTGATGTGCCTTAAAACATAATGTTTCATGCACATCAGTATTTGGATGTTGAAGGAACAGAATCTGCAACCAGAGCTGGGCACAGAAGAGTGATCCCCTATTTTCAGAGAGCATATTTTTCAAAATCTTGTGTAGTATGGAAAAAAGCCTCCACAGATACTAAAAGTCATCAAGGAGAATCTGTCAGGTGCTGGTCCCACAGCTGCACACCCACCTGTGCCTGTGGTAGAAGCTGCATTCTTTCCCCCAGGACACCCATGGGGTGAGTTGACATGACCAGGCATGGAAGGACAACACTTAAATTCTGCCAGTGACAGGTCAAAACGGGACCTTCTCCATGGAGTGTCTTCATTTCTCCACCTTATCACATTCTCACTCATGTTTGCTGCATTTCTTTGAACCGGTCTGCCCCAGAGCTTTAAGCTCAACACATGATTAAATCAAAGTACTACAATTGTCTACAGCATTTTTGACCTTTCTGGCTGACTTTCACTACCACTGACAGATTCAGCTGCCCAGATGTTTGTCCAGGTGTCACTTTCACAAAATTGCCAAAATAAGAGGTGTGTCCATCCATTTGGCTGGGCTTTTTAACATTTCTATGTAGGTATTTGAAAGGATAATAAAATACAGAAATCATCCCGCCCAAATGAAAGCAAACCTTTGTCTGAAACATCAACTTTAAGATGATGAGCTACCTTAAGCACAATATTTTTGGCACAAAATACTTCCTGTTTCAATTTTAATCCTTTTCAAACATTACTCCATTCCAGTTAAACACCTGTTTTAGCCCTACAGAAGCTGATTCCATAGAATTATATTCAATACCTATTATTCTTCCAAGTGGGAAAGAATTTCATAGGGAAAAGTAGAATAGCTATTATGACAGTAGCACTTTATTATGGAGTAGCTTTTGGAGAGAAAAAGGTAAGTCAGTGGCTTTGACAGATAATTATGGACTCCTATTACACAGCAGAATATCATTAAAAGTTACAATATGTAAAATGTCTCTCACATTTCAAATAATGTTATCTACGTTTTTCTCAGTTAAATGACTTACCAATTTAATGAAGTAAAGTCCTTTTAAATGTGAAATATTCACTCTTTGATTTTCTGGCAACATTCATTTTAAAAATATTGTAAATAGTGTTTTCATGCATATTTGGTGCTTGAGGAGAAGTGCTTGGAAATGGTTCCACACAGTCCTGTTGTCCTTTGTAATGCAAAATGAAAAAAAAATTCACAGTAAAATGGTGCACAATCCTAATGTTCTACTTCTGTACTAATATGGCTTGAAAATACTCATGATTTCAGGACTAAGCACAAATATACAAAGCACATAAGGCGTGCTTTGTCATTACTTGTAGTGCATTTATATTCTGCCATCAGCCTTTACTCATCTAAGCACGCCGAAGTGAGCAGCTTCAGCCACTTAGAAAAGGCCTGATTTGCAGAAATTGACAGACCACCTCCTTCAATCTACTACTTCTTTTTATAGAATTCTAATTTTAAATAGTTTCAAGTTGGATACCCAAAATCAATACTTACTTTTGAAATTGGAGGTCTTCAGCTTAGCTTCAAAGAGTAAAAGGATAGGGATCGGCTGGCTGTTTTGTGCTGTCTCAATTTCTGGGCTCCCAGAGAAGAAAATCTCAAGTTACTTTTGTAGCCTCATAAAATGCAGACATTTATCTGTGCTAGAACGAATCCCTTTGCGTGATATGTCCTATCGATTTACTCCCTGCAAATTTCTCTTGAAGAAACAAGAAAAACCCTATTTCAGATCTTCATCCCTATCTTCAGGGCACTATCAGCTTTCAGTGCATTCAGGAGGATTTTACCAATACACCCAGAATACAGAGGGTTGTGTCAAAAAAGATGAGATGACATCTCCTCAGTATTGCCTTTGGCATTTGCATTCATGTTAGCTTGGAGCTTGTCAGCTGGTAAAGAGTTAGGAAGAGAAGAATGACAACAGCAAGGGGAAAAGCAAAGTCTCATGCCAAAAATTCAGGAGTTCTGCCAGACTCAGACATAACTTGTTCCACCAAGGAACTAAATCAGAAGAACTATCACCTTTCTCTCTTTTCTCCAAACACAGCAGTTATTAAAAGGGCTTACTCGGAGCTAGTCCCTGCTGAAGCAGCCCAGTAGGAGTGGATGTGAGCTCTAGCAAATGGCAAGAGTATCTCCTGCAAGGCTTTGAGGGACAAAGAGCTGGAGAGCAGTAGGTGAAGAGCACTTTGTAGTACCAATTCCTCATCATCTACTGTTTTCCTACCTTTCTACTTTTCCATTCCTTAAGGACATATCGAGGGAGTAGCAACTTGAAAGGTCGCTTTAGATGCCATCTAAAAAGGGTTTTTTATTGCATGCTGGGGATGCTGTGATCCATGGCTGCAATTCAACCTGCTCCAGGACTGCAATCTATTCCACTTCACAACAGTGGTATTTCATTGCTTCCAGTCAAAGAAAAAGTCATTACTGAATTGCATCTTCATATACTATGCACTAAAGGTACATCACATGCCAATGGAGTGAAAAGCCTGGGAAAAAGATGGAGCTACTGAATAACAGGAGCTCAGAGTAAGCAGGTGAATTTATTCATATTTTGTTTTGCAGGTAGTACATTTACCCAATGCTAACTTGGACCACATCTACAAATGATGGCGATAAAAAAAACACTCCCATGTTTCAGTTGATACACATCAGAGAACTCCACTACCAAACCAAAAACCACACTCAAACATGTTCCTGGGAGAAAAGAAGGCTAAAGATATTGTCTCCAGACAGGGCCTGTTCATGTGGCTGGTGAAGATTGTTATCTTAGATTCGAAACTAGTAAGAATAACCTTTCCAGCTGCCTGAAAGAATGAGTGTTCTTAAAAATATAGTAGCTATTGCTTATATACAGCTGTTATTTTCAAAGAAGTTATTGATCTGAGGAAGATAATTTTTCAGTTGTTTTTTTAATCCTAGTGGAACAAGTAACTTTATTAGAACAACAAAGCATAATGGCCAAGGAATAGCTTTATGTCAGAGTCATAACTCTAATTGCAGTTGGAATTGCAGGGAATGTTCACCTGCAACTGTGTTTTCAAAATTATCCTTTTTTGAATGTAGAGTATAATGGAACTATGCCAAATAAAGACTGTAAGTCTCTTATTTGCCACTGGGACCCACTTTCCCACCACAAAATTTTCTTCCCAATTAGGTCTTCTCTCAAATTCCCTTCTATCAAACCCCTTTCGTTGGACATGGTAGAAACTGGCTGAAGCCTTTGTGCTCTCTCTCCAGCCCTGTGACAAGTTGCTAGGACAGCCCAGTGACAGAGAAAAGCATATTCAAAGTACCTGGTGTATGACTCTACCTTCTTCTGAAGCAGGCAATCCACTGACCTGTGTGAACAACAGCAAATTACTAGGATTTCAACAACAACTTGCTTCAAGTATTTGCTCTAGATCACATTACTGACCCTACAGTCATTAAAATGAGCAACTGTTTGTGTTAGTACGTGTTTTAGGATTCACATACAAAGGAGCTTCCTTTCTAAACAAGAGGGACTGGGTTCCTGAGGACAACCCAGGTGAGGAGCACTGCAGGGATGATGACCCAAGATGGGCAGCAGCAACAGCACAAACCTCATCCTGTGTTCACAGGACTTTTACAGCATCAGGGCTCTTTTGGCTGTTAGCAGGGTTAGGTGCAACTATGATTCTGTGGTTATCTACCATGAACCAGTGAAGATTTAGAATAGTATCCTTCTCCTCCCCTGCCTGTTCTCTGCCTACACTTTTTTCTTACTCCATTTATTTGCAAGGTGACTGGCTGAGACCTTCTACTCAGTGTGAGGGTTCATTCCAGGCTCGAGGATGATACAGCTTTCCGTCTCAGGGTGTCGCTTAGGTAGGGCCTTTGCCAGACACTTTACAGCTGTGGAGCTAGAAAAGGTCTGTAAAGTACTTCACTGAGGCCACAAAAAAAATCAGTGGCAGAGGGGAGAACATAGATGCTCAGAGAAGTGTCTTTATGGATTTTGATGTCATTGGGCATGTTTACTTGGCTGCCTACAGACTTGCAGGATGAAGAGGGTTGGATCGCTTTGGCCAAAACTCAGTCTGGAGTGCCTACCATTCCCTCCCAAATGAATTAGATCCTCAAAGAGACTTGATTTTACTCAGAACCACTGGACCATTATCACAGACCATACACATGAAGTCCCGTCTGGAAAAAAAGGTACTTTCTCACTATTCTTTCTGGAGTTTATTTTAGGCTCATTAATGGGACATTAAAACTTCAGGGGAACAGGACAGCATCTCATGCCTGCAGTAACAGCCAATTTGCCCAAAGAGCATGAGCATATTGCCTCAAAAGAGTTAATGGCATGACTTGTTGCAGCTTTTTCATGGAAACTAATCTTACAAACTTGACGTGTTGTTTTATCTGCAGAGTGGGTGGAGCAGAGAGCACAGCTGAAAGATGAACTCTGGCAAAGGCAGACAAGAAAGCCTTCGCAGCCGCTCTCTGTTTGGTGCAAGGTTTTGGTTCATTAGCCTTGAAATGTTTCATTAACAGAATGCTTTTGGTATGCTATAAACAAACTGTGAGGGTCCTAGCACACAACAGCACTCTGTCAAAAATGAACGTGGTTTATTCTCTTTTGTAAAATATTTAGAGAGATAATGACAATGTTAAGCGATGGTAGTGTCTGTGTGATCAAAACAAAAAAAGTAACAACATGGTAGCAAGCACCTAAGAATACATTTGTTCACTTAGAGTTCTCACAGTGCTACAGGAAGTGGAGTTCTCTTTACCTTTTTTGTCTTTTTTTTTCCAAATGTCTTAAAGGAAGAAAAATTAGATAAATACATACTGGTTAATTTAGGTGGTTCTTAAAATTATTTAAGGCTAAAACTTTTTTCTTCATTTGACCTGAATTAGTTCTTGTCCATCCCTGGTCTTGTATGTAAAGGTCAATATTGCAATTTTTGTTCTGGCAAAGCTTTCAGTGAAGGCAGACATTATTTTTTGTGGTACATAAATACAACCTCCAGCAAACCAGCAAAAGGCACGTGGAGTTTTGCCAGAAAAAAGCCCCAGCTTTGTAAGGACAGATTTTTTTTGATGAAGTAAACAGAAAGAAAAATATATAAACAAACTAACAAACTAACAAACAAAAACCCCTGATCTGAATCATAGCTCAGATTTTAAATTCAATCTGCACTGAGATTAGAGAAAATTTAGCTCCTTATTTCAGGCTTTATGATACTTGCTCACGTATTTTGACAGCAAATTGTCATGGCTCAGAGCAATGAAGAAGCCAAAAGTGCTCTAATACAATGAAGCCCAGTGTTCTCCTTGAAGTACACGAGCCCATGAAAATAGGTAATTTTTCTGAGTCTCTTTAGTTGTATACAGCAATTAAGTTAATAAAAAGTTACCATACAAACAAGATCTTCTGAAAGAAATTTAATAATATTTTGGAAATGTTTCCCTCTGTATTGGGAATGTTTTGTAATAGTTTGAGTGAAATGACAGATCCTAAACAGATAATCCTGTGTATTAGCCTTAAGATATGTTGGAGCAGAGGGCATAAATCCAAGGCATTCCTAAATTACCTTGGGTGACTCAGTTGGGGCTAGATCCTTTGCAGGATTTAAGTTTTTTGCTCCTTTTTCTATGCAAAAGCATGAAAGTTTACCAGCAGTACCAGGGCAGCTAATGAAGGTTGAACATAGGTTGAGTAGCTCCTGAATTCATGTGTATTTTTCACAGACACAAATCTCCCTGTCCATGTTCAGCCTTGTGGCTTCTTAGTGCCTCCAGAAATCCCCACTGGTGCCCCATTTCAGTGAGGCAAACAGCGGCTACTGCCTTCCAGGATGTGTGAGCATTTCTCAGGGTAGGGTTATCTGTGACTCAGATTGTACCTTTTCCCACCTGCAAAATCCTGCAGTGCTGGGGGTCACAGCAAGTACCATGAGAAACAGGAATAATCCTGTGAATCTTCCATTCGGTTGAATTTACAATGATGTCAGCAATAATTTTGGGTACAGAACTGAGTCTTTTCCTATGAACATTCTTTTTTTTCAGGAATTAAACTGCATTTTACCCAATCATACCATTTTTTTCTAGGGGTAACTTCTGTTTCAGAAAATTTCAGAAGAAACAGAAATGGGATAGGGGAGGGGGAAAGACAGGGGGATTTTGGCCTTAAGTTTTTGCTAAGTAAGTCACCATATAGCACTTTATTTGCATATCTAGCATTTAAAGGGTTACACGTGTAATTATTTAATGTAACTGCAAATAAGTTGTTTGATTTTCTTTCATCATGAGCCAAACATTAGGCTTCGAAAGGAATTCCTTTAAACTTCAATAATATAAAGGCACGTGGCAATGAGAAAGTTACAACTCTAGCTTAAATGAATCAGACATAAAAGTATTTATGACTGATATTCTCTGAATATACCAGCTTCAGACACTTTAAAGTCTAGTTCTGCTGTACAAGGATAGGTACAGGAATATCAGCCATCTCACATCTGCGGAACTCTTACTTTCAAGCAGAGTCCAGTCCCTAAACCTTCTTTTTTTTTTTTTTTCTATTTTAAGTAGAAAACTCCAACATAACAAGCCACACCAGGCCGTCAGCACCTGAAGCAAGCAAAAGCAATTCCTTTATGAACTTCCCACCAGTTATTTGTTTTGTGAGCCTCATGGAGAAAAAGAGTAAAAAAAAGCTAGTGAACAAACAGTGAAAAGGATTGCACATGAAAGAGAGAAAGAAATGAACTGAATGTTGTTTTTTCTTGATGAAATAACAGATTTGGTATTAGGCTTTTTACAAACTCCAGCACAGGTGATCATCATTTGTTCTGTCAAAAGCATTTTCAATGACAAAACCAGAACAATGTGGCTGTGATTACAAGGATCAGCATGGAGTGAAAGATACTCAGGGCATTTACCAAAGGGATATTTTTAGTAGTGCTAAAGACATTCCGTTTTTAAACAAGCTCACAAATTCGAGGAACAGAAGGTTTGAAATCAGGGTTGCTCCGTTTGATTTTGCCTTTGCAATGCTAACCTGCACAGCCGTGTCCTCTTGCAAATGAAGGTTGAACACGCCAGTTGAAATGTTATTGTCATAAAGTCAAATCCAAATGCTGAAGAGGAAAATTGAGATAGTTTTCGTTGTGAACTTTGATGTGAAGCATCACAGCTTTTGGAGGACAGCCATACCTTTGATCTTGCAGAAATTGTGAGGAATCAACCACCTTGAATCCAAATCGTTCAGCAGGTGATTTATAATGTTATAATAGGACTGAAAGGACGTTTCGAAAAGTCATGTAACCAGCAAAGAAAAAAAAAAAATGACAAAGATTTAACAGAAATTCAAGCAATTCTGGTAGCAGGCAATGTAAAGTTCACAGCATACTCTTTATTTTCTGGCAGAAACCCTGAGATATCCAAGCTTCAAAATTAGCCTGCCTAACTTCTAACAACACTGAAATAGATAAATGCAGCCGTTTGGGTGCCTCAGCCCTGCAGACAGCCACGGGGCTTGGATTCTGCAATGCGAGGAGGAGGGAGAGCCTAAGGGAAGGAGCATCTCCTGATGGCAGACTGGCTCCCCAAAGCCTGTCTTCATCAGGAGGGAGTGGAGAACAGCTGCAAGGCAAAGGCTGCCAACTTTAATTCTCTCCATTAGTGGATCATTATCAAACGAGAGGGTTAACGAGAGTGGGGATTGCATTTACTGTAAAGGGCTGCCCTGTGCACACCCAGGCTCCCTTCCCTGGGGGATCAGGAACACTTTACTGGCAGCACCCCTCAGGAGCTGCTGCAAAACCTGGTGACCTGGCCACTGCCAGTTGTGGGGAGTTCCCTTTAGGACAGACCCTTGGGTGTGAGACACTCCTGATCAGCTAGTGGGAGGGCAGAGAGAAGGGTCTGGGGTTTGACATCTCCCACTGGCAGTGCCTGAAGCTCTGTGTCCCCACAGCTGTATGTGGCTCCACAGAGGGGCTGCTCCTGCACACCCTCAGCCAGCACATCTTTCAAATTCACTTCACTTACAGCTTGTTGGGGCCTTTCCAAATAGCTGCATTTTGCTTTTGTTAAATCAATTGTTCCTGAAGCACATTAAACTATTTTCCCTGAGAAGGCCATAGCAGGGGTCATCACAATACCAGAAAACACCAAACAAGGTAGATTTCATATCTCTCTCTCTCCCTTAGGGTTCTACATCTTTGGCCTCTCAGTGATTCCTCCTATATGAAGTGAGACAAAACTTTAGATTTGAGATATCTTGTTTTAATGATGTTCAATGAAATTAATTACTCAACAGCATTTCTTCATTGATGAAAAGTACAGGACTTGGCAAAAAAATGTGTTTGAGTTTTGTGGTCAAACTAGACACATAAAACCATAGACAATTACATTAATCCAGAAGAGAGAAAGGACTCTTTTGTTATACTTTTCTTGAACAACTTTTTAAAAATTTCGTCCTTAAGAGCATAAGCAACACACATAATGAATTTTTATTTAATGCAGAGCTGAACCATGCTCTTGAATTTTATTTTTTGCAGTCAGAATTATTCACTTTGTTCAACCAAAATCCATCAATAGTTTCAGACAACTCCAAACGAGACAAAAATTACCTACCACTATTTAGAACATCAGCTCCTTAAAAGCATATGTATCATGGATTTTATTGTGTCTTCATAGTTTGGACTTGAACTTGAACACCAGATCTTGAATTTCCTCATGACTATTTGTTTCTTTTGCTTTGAGATTTGTTATGTTTCTTGAGAACTAGCTAGTTTAAGTTTCAAAGTTTTGTGATGGTCTGTTTGGATAAAATTTCTTCCTGTAGCCTACAGCAAACAGGTTTTTATGTCACAGCTTTTTTCCTTTTTATTTTTGTAGATTTGTAGGATGCAGGTAAAATGCAGCAACACAGAATTTCCCAGTGCTTTGAGATTCTCTTGCCATAAATCTCCCTGCTGAAATACATGTTAGGCATGTCTTAAGAGAAATCATATACAAGAACATGACTTGATCAGCATCCCAGTGAGATACAGGATATTTTTCAGCTGGGGAGCTAATGGATGATGATACTATATTTGGCCAGTAAAAATAATGACACACTTTCCCCTGGTCTGCAAGAACTACTCCCACATTGATTTTAACTTAATATCTCCCTCATTAGGAACCTGCAAAGAAGTTTGGCAGAAATACCCAAGACACTTATTGGATCATTCGCTGGTAATAATAGATATTGCTTTTATTTTATTTTTTTTTTCCTGAGAATGTACAGGCTAATCAAAAAAAAGGATAGCCCTGAAACAAAAGCTTTTTACAAAATACAGATTTTTATCAACTCCATCACTGTTGAGGTTTAATATTTTATGGTGCTAAATAAAACTCGGACTTCTCCACTTTCACGTTGTGGGATGCAATAAAAGCTTAAGAGGCTGATTGGCTCCGCTGCCGAACGACATCCATTACGCATCAAATGCCCTTCACTTCACAGTGGGCTCTGGCTCTGATATGATCAGACTCCCAAAGCCCAGGTAACCTGATCTACAATTTCAAAATGGAAAAGCCCATGCCAATAGCTGGGGAGTGGCTCTTCTGTGGACCTGCAGTGGGTGAAGGACTGGATCCACAGCTCACCAGCAAAGAAGCCGTAAAAAACACTGCTTTTCTCTTCCTTAAATTGAGCCAAGTATTCAAATATAATTCTACTTAACAAAGCATCTTCTCTAATTCTACTGTAGGGTGTATGTTCTTATCCTGAGCCTTGGACATGACAAGCACCAACACCCAGGGGCTCTGAGCCCTTCTGAAGGGACAATGAAAGAGTCACCAGGCTCGTTCCCCATCTGAGAGACTGAGAAGACACTCAGCCAATTGCTCCTGCAGCTAAGAAAGCCACCAAACTATTTAATGGTGGCACAATTGAGAGTAATAACTTGACTAATAACTCATTGCCTGATTGTTATTTTTAAGTGCACTCGTGAAAATTAAAGCTCGGGGTCTGCGGCATGAAACCATTATCTATACAACAGCTCACAGAGAGGGTTATCTAATAACATGAGAAATCTATTAGACTCAGTAGAAGCAAGAACTAAAAGAAATAAATCATGCAATAATGGTAAATCAGATCTCTAATTATGGCCCCACACAGGAGGCTGGAGGAGAAATATGTCCCTAGAACCACTACGTGGTATTTCTCGTCCTCTGTCTTGTTTTAGAAGCATTTAATCATATCTTCCTGCCTAAATTCCATCAATCCCACAGTAATTTCTGAACAGAACTGGTATGCTTGTGAAGAGGATGGCTAGGAATCACTAGTGTAAGTATTTTTCTAAACTGCTCACAGACAGGATCCTCAAAAATTTTTCCCTGTTACTGGTGCTGGAAACACCAGCACCAAAAACCTGTGGGGTCAGAGGAGCTTCAAATCCTGTGCAATAATAATAACTAACTAATACTGCCTGTGCTGGGGACAAGCAGTGCTAGTGTCTGTTCCTACACACAGTCCGGTTGTGTCTGCAGGTCTCTTCCCTGTTGCCTAAGGAATCTGAGCAGTGGTCTGTCCTGAGACCCAAAAGACAGCAGTGAGTGGGATCCATGTGGAGCTACAGCACATTTCTCCTCCTCTCAGTTCAAAAGCAATGGAGGAAACCAGACCGTGGCAGTGGGACCCCAGAGAAGGGTATTTCATTTCTCCACTGCTCTGATGTGAGACCTCTGGCAAAGTTCTCCTTTCTCTGCTCCAACACTGAGGGTTTTGCCATGTCAAGTGTGAAAGTGTGGGTTGGCCTGAGCAGGAGGGATTCTAGTCCTGCTTGGCACTCTTCATGTGGGCACAGGGTGCAGCACTGCCCCTGAGCAGCCAAGCCCACCACTCCTCCTTCCCACCCCATGCCCACAGGCAGCTGGGGAGGTGTGGGATCTTCTTGTCCCAGACATCTGGAAGCTCCAAGGGCGTGCCCTGCTCTGTGGTGCCCTGTGTCTGCACACTGCCCAGAGTGGCTGGGTGTACCTGCCTGTCATATCAAGCACTACTAAAGCAAACAGTCCTGCAGTATCTCCTAATTATTTTTTTGGAACCATGGACAGTGTGTACTTGGGAATTGTCCGGGTTGGAAAAAACTTCACGCCAACCAGATGTGCTCAAAAGTGGACCTGACTCAGTAGAAATGATGCATAAAAATCATTGCAACCACCTAGATAAAAGTAAATAAGCCACAGAGTGGCATAAATAACAGTGCCGAAAACATCATCAGGCTTTTAATTTTAGCTCCAAAAACCCTATTGAGAGCACAATTTATAAGGAAGTCATGATGCCCTTTGCTTTGTCTTAACCACTTTTGCATGCACAACTGTTTTGTTGGACACTCACTTAGGGCCAAACCCTGTCCTAATTTCTTTCTTTGGTAATCAGCATTTCTGGCTGACAGGAGGCTGCTCTGCAGCACTGTGGTTTTCCACTTGGAGGTCTGTTCTGAGGCCTGTGAGTTTGCAGAGCTGTTCTCAGGTGGCTTCTTCCACCTGGGTGAAAGGAGAGCAGTGACACAGTGGGGGGACTGCAGAGAGGAAGGGCCATTCCCCCTGTTTGTCCTCATGTGGAAGCAGAGCTAGCAAATGTTGTTTTAAGCTGTGCTAAAGAAGTGTTGAAATTCATACTATGTAAAGCAGGCCTGAAGCCAAATGACCTGGTCAAATCCCTGCCGCACTGCTCTTGGTCCTGGGTTTCTTCTGGACCATATTGTGCTGCCAACATGGAAAATTAACACAGAACCATCATCCTTTGTGTCTTCTGTAGTTCCTTGATTTTGAAATGCTGTGACAGCTGTGTCACTGCCCCCCAAAGTGGTGTTTTCATAGCATGAAGCCTTTGGTAAGAATTGTTTTCAACACATAATGGCACATGAGTATGCATTTAAGGGTCTACAGATCTTCCTGGGACAGTGCTGGAGTACTGTGTAAGGTGTAGGCAGTCGGAAAGTTTGCAGTCTCACTCTCCCTGCCTCTTGGGAGCAGCCATGGACACATGCCATTCCCTGGTGGGCACTGGGATGTGTTCTGTGTGGTGCCAATGTGCAGTGAAACAGCGTGGATAAAGGGTTCCACTTTCCTAAGGCTGAGCCCCTGCCGTGCTTCCTTTGCAAATATAAACGTATCTGGGGACGTAAAGCTGTCATTAGATACAAGCTAAGGCCATTTTTCACCCACAGAAGAGAAGCAATCAGACTGATACTGACTTCTCAGAAGGAGTTTGCACCCCTGTTTCCAGCGAAACAGTTGTGCCTACAAGGAAATAACAGCAAAGAGGTAGCTTTGGAAAGATGATGTTTATTTTATCTGATGTGCATTTTAATGAGAAATTCATATATATATATAACTTTGCACTGTTTCCTTGAAGCAAGACAATTTTAGCTACATTTTTGCAGAGTATATCTGAAAATGGGGAAAAAATACTCTTTAATGGAAACCTTTTTCATTTACACAGGAATGAAACAGAATAAACTCCACATTTCCACACTCACATATTACTGTAGACATAAAAATATTCCTGTGGGATCACACAGTCAGAAATCACCTACTCAAGGGGATATGAATGATGACTTCAATAGAAGATGGACATAAATTTTAATTAGTTGGTTATTTGATCTTGTGTTGTTAGTGATGGAGGATCTCAGAAGGGAATTAAGTATGCTTAAGACTGAAATTGCTTAGAACCAAAACACACTGCAAGGTAAGTTAGATACCACTAAATTAAAAGAAACTTTGCACCTATTAGAGATACAATAAAATAAAAATGGCAATTACAACCAAGCAATCAAAAATGCAATTGAGATCAAACCAGCTATGGGGATAACTAAATTTATCCTTGACTTAATCAGACCTGCTAAGTATTTTCAGCAGATTTGAGAAAAGGTATTAACATTCTTGGGAACATTTTCTCTTGGAAGATACAATTGAGGAATAGAGAAACTAGGTCCAGGGGTTTTTTTGCTTCAATGTGTTTTTTCATTGAATTTCTCCTTCTATTTATGTATCCTAAGCAAAGCATCTCTTGCATCATTTATACACTTTGCTTGCACTCTCCAGAATCCCAGTCTTTCACCTACTATCTGTCAGCTTATGTCAGGAATACCTCTAAAGTTGTCACAGCTTAAAAATAAGTAAATAAATAAATAAATAAATATATTCTCTTATAGTTTTACAATCAGTGAAATTGTGCATGTGCAGCTTAATATGAGGCTGGGCACGTAGGACTGCAGCCCGCTTTGGAAAGGGAAGCAGAGAAAGGAGAGATGCTCCAGCCCCCACTGGTGGGACACTGCTGGCGAGCGCGTGGCACAGTTTTGACCACTGCCAAGTGTCTCATTTTTCCTTGACAAGGTCTGGGCACGGCTCAGGGTTGCTGCAGATGGAGGACCACTGCCAGTAAGCAGCAGGGGACGGGGCTTCTCTTCTGGGGGACGGTGGAAATGAAGCCGTGTGGTTTTGAGCCAGGCCAGGCCGTGCCAGCTGCCCTCCGGGCCAAAGGGAGCTCCCACAGTGTTTACTGCTGCATGTCGAGCTTCTACGCACAAGTGTTTAGGCTGTCTTAGCAGCATGTAATGAAATCAACCAGTCCTGACTATTGCTGGCACCCACTTTCCCGATATTCCTGGTTTTCAGTGTTGGAAAATTGCCACATTCGACATTACAGAAAACTTCAACTCCCCGAAATTTCTGTGCCGTTGCAGAGCTACACGTTGGACCTGTTTTTAGAGGTCAAGTCCATATTAGATAGATGGATGTTTATTGATGGAAAATTGTTTATTTTTCTCATCAATTTATTGACAAAAATTTGTCAAACCTCAGGTGAAAATTTGTACATAATTGAATCATCAGATAAAGCTCATGAATGTTCTGCAATGTCAAAGAAACAAACCAAAGAGCCAGAATCAGAATGGGCAAACACAGTCACCTTAATTAAGGAGTAGAGAATTTTTGTAATCATTTTCATCCTTGCATATATTTTGTTCAGAAAAAAAAAGGAAAATAATTTTTCTAGACAACTTGCCACTGACCTTCCATTTTTCAACCTTTTTGCTTCATCTTACAGATCTCTGGCTGTTTAACATGCAAGACCATCACAGTTTGTTGACATGCTTCTACTGTGATCCCGTATGACCTTCTTCTCTGGTAGGGTGTCTGTCTGAAACTATTTGCATAATCTAATCCTCCTTTAAAAATTTCTATTTATTTCTGTCTTTCTATTATAGAAACAAAAAGGGCCAGTCCTCTTTTCTAATAAATAACCACAAATCCAGATGCAGAAACATGAACAACATGAAAAAGATTCCTGTTCAATCAGAGTACCTACCACCTTTTCCTTTCATCAAATCTTCAACACTATAGTATCAATTTACACCTTGATCCTACATGTCTAAAACTTAAATACATGACAGTTCATACCTAAATTAACATTTTGCCCCCTGTTTTCATTATTAGATTTTGCTAATAATCTGACTGTTCCATTGCCTGAGGAAGGGAGGAAGAACTGACCTCTCTTCACTAGGGGAGAAAGAAAACATTATTACATTGTATGTTATATCGCTTATGTTGCTATTCCCATTCAAAGTAAAGCAAGTTTCTAATGACTGCAAATTTGGAGTTCTCTGGGCACTTGCTTCAAAATACGCTAGTTAGAAAATGGATGGCCCTATAGGAATTCCTGCACTTACAAGAATATATGCAGAACAGTAATAATAATATGGAGGAAATTCAGGAAAGGAGTAGGAAAATTAAATGTCTTACCAAGTTTTATATTTAAAAATAACTATAACTTCACAATTATAATTTGGTGAACAAAATGTGAGTCCCTAACAAATAACAAAACAACTCTTAACACAGAAAAATATGACAACATAGATCAAATAATAAAAAAACCCCAATGAATAAATCAGTAAATAAGCCCATATTTATCTACAGCTCTTTAAAAGAGCAATCCACATGATAGGAACTGGAAAGAAAGCTTTAGTCAAACTATTCATTAATGGATGATTGGATTTTTAAATACCCTGAATTTCTTTACAGACTAAAAACTTGCAGAAGAACCTCTAATATGTACTTATACATCGATTGAAATCATATGGCCAAATACTTTATGTGTAACAATAGTGGGAGTGAAGGGAGTTCTGCCCAAAGAGCTGTAACAGCTTCAATCAAAGTCATTGTGACAGCCCTAAGCTTGATTTTAAGAACAAATACAGGCAAATGCATGCACACAGCTGTATTTAAGCCTAACTTTGAGGAATCCAGCTCGGAGGATTTGTGCAGAGTAGTTAGGACATAGGTCATTAAGGTCTTATCTTAAAGATAATCTCCCTAAAAAATTATAGAAACCTATTGCTCCAGTCACCCAGCACTGGACAAGGTATTGAAGAACATGCTTCAGGAGTAATCCTCTACTGGCAGGGGAAGAGATTAAATGGCCCAATAGCTTTTTCCATCTTTAGTTGTTATGATTGCACTGTAATCCGACTAGTGCCACTTGCCTGAAGAGGGGAAGAAGACCTCAACCTTGGGGGTAGGGAAAGACACAATATTTCATTGTGTACAATATTTCAGAAGCTATTCTTCCCAGAGAGCTCCTCTCAGATTAGTGTTGTTGGGAAAGGTTTATCATTTGCATTCCCATTTCTGCAGTCAATCCAAGTAATATGATTGTGGCATTAAACTTATCCTACAAAAGGTATTTGTTTAAGACATTTCTTTTCCATTATTACTCACACAATGAATGTATGCACTAGGTTTCTAGAAGTCTGCACCAAAAACAACTTTAAGCCCAGAATCACATTTCCTTCTCCATCGGCCTTAATTCCTCTATTGAAACTTTTTGCTGACTAGTTGAAAGGGGCCGTTCACTCACTTTGCAAAACCCAATATGCGATTTATTCCCACATTTCAAAGGAAGAATGGGAAGCTTTTAAATCTCTACAAAGGAACCGAGTAATACTGATCAAGCCCATCTGACAAGGGGACAGATGTAGGGTGATGAGTGAATTCTATAAGACGCTTTAAAATTTGGATCAGTGAAGACAAGTGTCTTCCAGGAGTAACAATTTGATTATCCCCAGCACAGCTCACTTGGCTGAGTAGAAGGGCCACAGTTCCTCTTTCAGTGTTCAAGAAACCCCAGCTCCATCTCAACAAGGTGGACATGTTCCAGAGCTGAAGCACACTGCAAAAGAAGGTCACCTGCACTGCACCCTGTTAGAACCTCTAAGTCCAAAAATCCTGAGGAGCAAACTTATTTGAAATGCATTCTTATCCAGGGGAGGGTTCCTGTGCTGTTCCCAGCTTTAAAGCTGTTTATCAGCTTCATCTATGCCCCAAACTTTCTCTCCACTGTTGTGTCATGCACATAATTTTTAACAATAATTTCTAATAAATACCCCCTCAGCTCCTCACCACATCAAGTTGTACTTCCAGTCACACAGCAGCAACACCTATCGTGCTTTCAGCTTCCTGCAAAGCCATATTTTGATTCTTCTGTTACAGCTGAAAGATCTGACTTGACACTGTTTTAACAATGAATTTTATGCAAAATTTCCTATGAGATTCATCCCATTAAAAGTGGGCGGGTTGCCATGGCCTGCTGGTTCCCTGATCTACTATCAAAGCTGGTGCATCCCTGAGCATTTCTGGTCTTTTTTTGCCTTCATTAAGGCTCTGATCAGAGTAAAAATATGCCCAAACAAGAGAGAATAAAGATTTTGGACCCCATAGGAAAAATGTGAGATCCAGCTTTGTTAACATCTTAAATCCAGGTCATCATTACAGTTGCACCATAAATAGCCATTCTTACAGGTGCAAAATGGGTGTAAAGAGGCAATCTGGGAGTCAACTGTGCTCTACCAATATAGGTTTGGTCACAGTTTTTTTTAAACAGTTGCAGCCACTGGGAAGTTGAAGTACACAAGCAGCAAGATACAAATGAGTTTGGCAGTTATTTGTGCTCAATACAGAAGCTCCCTGCAAGAATATATAAGAAAGTAGCTGAAAAATTTGTTTTTCACCTCCCGGATAAGGACAGTTACCACGTGTTCACCAAACACAGAATTTACCATTGTTTTCCTTGAGGAAAAAAATTTCTCTTCTGACTTCTCTGCTCCAAAAAACAACAGGGAGGATATGAAGCTCTGTTGCCTTTACTTTTGGGAAAATAAAGGTAATTATTGCAATAAGATTTTTGAAGAGGGTTTCTGTGTACACTTTAGGACTTAGAATTTCGGTAGTCATTTTACTACATAATACTTTCTTGCTGTAATTGCCTTTTTTAAAGATTGAATGAATGATTTCAAAGACTGAATCAATGATGTCAAAGTCAGATTCCACTGGAAGCTGTGCAAATGACACAACCTCAGCAGCTTCCCTTTGCACAAAAATAAACAACCTCACAATAAAAAACTGCCTCTTGCTGTCTTAAACGATAAAGATTCTCCTTAGTTTCCCAGCCTTATTATTATCTCAGTTATTGTACTGCAACTGTTGTGGTGCAGACCTGTAGTTTTGGAGGGTAATGTAAACTGTTTTCTCCAGTGAACTCTGATATCTGTGCCCAAGTAAATGAGGAAGCATTCTGCCATGTCAGACTTGCCTTGCATGAAACTGCCTCCTCCTCCAAGGAGTCCAGTGTATTCTGATGTACAGTCATCCTGAAGTCTCTTTCCATTTTGTCCTATTCAGCTGAAGCAAGTAGAACCAAAATAGGGAAGTTAACCCTAGAAACAGGAGAAATTTAGGGAGTTATTTCCATAAATGGAAATGACTTCTGGAAAAGCAACTATAAACATGAAGGGAAGAGGTAGTTCTTTCAGTTTGTTTTGTTTGCTTACCTTCCTCCGAGCATGCGGGGGGGGGCAGGGGGGGGGGGAAGATAGGCAGACAGAAAGATGCAGACGGAGATACAGAATGTACCCATTAAGTATCTGCAAGGAATGCTTTATCAGCTTGCTCGTCGGCTGCCGAGTTGTGCATTTGAGGGCATTAGATTCCCAAGAGCGGGGATCTATAGAGGATTCCTACCTTTGGAAAAGAACAAAAACACAGAATAAAAGCCTTAATCTTATAACCCCCAATCTAGCCAACTAAATCCCCAATTAGCAATTCAAACAGATTAATATAGTTCTTCCCTCCATTAAGCATACCCGACATCATGTGGTTGTGTATTTTAAAGTTACATTTTTCTTGTGTGCAGCTCTTTTTCTCACCAAAGTTGACAATTCCTTTCAGACCATCCCACTTCTCCATAGACTGGGAATGGACTTTTTATCTTTTTGCCTTTCTTTTCCCACTCTTTTTTTTCCTTTTGTGTGCAGTCAGTCTAGTTGATGCACTCTGGCAGAATCTCCTAAATTAATGCTTTCCTTTAGCGAACATGTCTCCAGATGTTTGTCCACCTTGCCATTTCCATACTGCAGACTGTTTTCAATGTTCCCTCTGAGAGCAACGTAGAGGGTGGAAATGGCACACTTCTCTGGCTTGCTCCAGAACTCACTCTTATTCCCATCAAACTCATGAGCGTTGTAACTTTAATGACCGTTTCTGCTTTTGACTGAGGAGAAATCAAGCACAGGGCTGTCCCAGCTGGGAAGGAGCACCGCTAATGCCTCCCTGAGAAAGGCACTTTGGATATTTCCCAGATTTCAGAGAGTAAGCCAGTGCCAAATGCCTTCAGACTTATCAAGATCATGTTTCTAGAAAGTATGAATTACCTGTGACCACTAGAGGTGGCCAGCAGTCTGTTGACTGACCCTAGAAACTATTTCCCCCATTTTTGCAACCCCATTGAGCTAGGTTGTCCCATGGGCCATGTATGTCCCTGGTCCTCTCCCATCCCTCATTCCCCTCCATGTAAAATGATGGTGGAAATATTTTGACCCTTCTCTGCCCTGCAATTTCTTCCCTCCCATGTAATTTCCAGTTTTAAGTAAAGGTAAGGAAAAGCTGATCATTTTCTCTCATATTCTGTTAAGCAGACCATTTTAACACCTTCTTTTCCATCAGCTGCCGTGGATTACCAGAAGGGAGGCTTTGGGAGGAAAATGAGTCTTGCAGCAGAGCATGTCTGTGGCCTCCCACAACCAACCAGCTGTTAGACTATTGGAATTGGGAACACTGAGCTTCACTACCACACTGTCTTTGCACACAATAACCCTCAGAAAGGGTAAAGATGCACAAGATGCTTTTTGTCTTACTTCATAGCATAGAAAGGTTTAAAACTTATAAAAATGTAATTTGTGACAGTGTTTCTCTCACACTGGGTCCTGAAAAGCAAGTGTAACATGACTTCAACTGTAAGCGTAGAGACAGCTCATATTTTCTGTTAACTTTGACTCTTTGAAAATTAATTGCAAAACTTTTAAGACAGTTCAATAAAACAAATGCAGGCATGAGGATATGGAGATTATTATAATGACCATTATTATACATATATCCAATCCATTCTGCATATTTCCAATCACCCACAGTATTTCACAAATACTTTGTTGCCCTGCACTTTACATATACAGGTGTGCTTACACCTTATATAGAAAACAATAGGGCCCAGTCTGACATGCAAAGCATAAGAGGAATAACAAATACATGTCTGCTTTGCTTGTCTACCAGGTGGAACAAAACTTCCCTAAACATTTTTGATCAAAGGCACTTTCCATCAAACAAATTTTTGTCTGTATTTTAAAAGTATGACTTTACTTTTTTCTAGGTTAAGTTTGCTTTAGGGTTTTTTTTCCTTTTTACTGAGAGTTTAAAAATCTAATAGTCAAAATAAGACTCTTTTGCTTTAGACAAATAATAAATATTTTAAGTGTATATGAAAAAAAATTATCAATTTTTTTCAGTTCTTGTCTTGAACTTGAAAAGATTCATCAAATAAAGAACCTGCTCTTCTTGTTGAACTTACTTGGAAGCTTTGCTACCACATTTCAGAATCCTCCATATTTAGTTTTTGTTTTGTGTCTCATACTCACTGGTGAGTTTCTAAAAGCTTACTCTGCTGGAATCAGTAGTTAATCCCAAAATATCTATTTTCTCTTTCTATAAAAGTCTTTATCCCTTAAAACTTAAAGATTAAGATGCAACACATGATCAGATTCTATTTCATACACTTTGCAACAATTCATCAAATAAAACACCTGAATGGATCGTCGTTACATTTAAATCTTACAATTTATGGATAGCTTCACATATTCTCAGCATTTTATGCTGGTCATACTGAAGGATCAGTAACAATTTTTATTAGAAGTGTTTGAATGGCTATAACAGATGGATATGCATGGCAATGGGTAGTTAAGAGAGGGCCTCTGACCTTCTCACTGCCCAGAAAACCATCCAGTGAACAAAACAGGTGGAAGTAGACAAGAAAATAAGATGTAAGGATTCCATGTTTGATGGAATCCAAGTCACTGCAGCTCCTGGCCAGTCAGGTTCTCCCACACTTCCTTCTGAGGGATGGAGCAGCCCTCCACAAACACATACGCACGGCAAACAGCAAACAGCAAGTCAAGCCATGAGTCTGCAGCCTCCTGTGCACGGGGAACGTGGAATAGGCTGAGAGCAGTATGGGGTGGAAGGGATCACCCAGGGCAGATGGGTGCACGCTGGCCCTGGGGGCACAGGCTGGGGGAGAGGGGAACTGAGTGGGGATTTCCAGCACTGAGCTGGAGAAAACAGGCAAGAAGCAGGAAATTCTGGCTGAGCCAAGCCCTGTGGCATGACTCCCAGAAAAGGAGTCAATATCACAGGGATCTGGAGGCATCAGAGGTGGTTTTCAACAGCTGGTTTCAACAGCTGGATCTCCCTACTTTGCCGTCTGTGAGACTGCGCAGTAGCAGAGATGGGAGCAAATTATCTGCTGGATATCCCAAATCCATGTGGGTTGGCCAGGGGTTACTGCAGACAGCCAGAGCAACTGGGCAGACAGGCTGAATTCAATGGAAGTGAAACACTTATACAGAAGTCAAGTTCCCAGGCTAAGCTGGCTGTGGCCAGAGAACCACATGCTGCACTGATACAGCCCATGAGTCATGGGCAACATTTCCACCAGCAGCAGAACAGGTCCTTTTTTAATGACTCCATTAATAGGCTCCTTGCAAGATCAGACACACACAGTTCTTCTTGCTCAGCCTACTTGCTCTGTGCAGGAATATTCTTATGCCCAGTGAGCTCTTAATTTGCAGTCAAGTCAAAACCTGATCTGGTTCCTTGCACTATCAAAAAATAGCAATGTCCTCTGAATTCCTCATTGCATTGGAGAGCCAAGCCTCACCCAGATGCTGGCAGTTGCTCCTTCTTGACAACTAGTGGCTTGCAGCAAGCACTCTTTGCTACCGTGAGGAGCTAGGTTAGGCCAAATCCTGCTAACACCTACTAGACAAAGTTCTTACTCACAGAAGTCAACAGGCATAACTCATTGCAGGAAATGCTACCTCTGTTAGTGCTTTGCAAAACTTTTTGCTCAGATACTCAGAGAAAGCTACAAGCATTTTTATTTAAGAATTAATTTGAGGCTGTTTCAGTCTGCTTTAGTTGTCATGCCATATACAGATGAATTTACCAAGGCTTAAATTCTTTTTTCCTGAGATACATATATTCTTCTGGTACCACTTTTACAGCACAACCCACCATAACCTTCTTCATGAACACATTTTGATAATAGCGTCAACAATCTTCATTTGCAGTAGCAAAAGTTAGAAACATGTAACTTACAATTTAATGAAAAAGTATTTTAATAAATTCCTGTATAAAGAGGAAAACATTGCTCTTAATCTTATCACTATATATCTTCCATACTAGCAGATTTATGTTTCAAGAGGCTCAGAAGCACAAGAAAGGGGGAAAGTCACCAACATCTATCAAAAGCTAAAATACAAAGAAGCTAGTAAAAGAGTAAAACAGCTGTGAAATGATAGAGCTTTTTGATTTTAGGAGGAATAAGGAGCAGGAGTCAGAAGAACTGCCATGTTGGACTTCTAGAGGGCAGATTTTGTTCTGTTAAGAGCCTGGTTGACAGTGGCCTGTCAACTGTCAAGACTGGCCTGGCTGAACAGAGACCTTTGGTTGGAATTTGGTGCATAAAAGAAAGAGTTTATGGGCTTTGTGAGAAGGGTCAGGCCACTCAGGAACTCTGAAAGGATGTTATGAGGTTATGCAGGGAGAAAATTAAAAGGGGTAAGGCCCAAATAGAACTTCATTCAGCTATCGCTGTAAAAAACAATTTTAAAAAATGGTCCTATAAATGCACCATCAGTAAAGGAGAGTTTAGGAGAATCTCCATCCTTTACCTGATGCAGGAAAAACAGTGACAAAGGATGAGGAAAAGGCTGAGGTACTTAATGCTGGAGGTTGGCAAACGTGACATCCATCTAAAGAAAGGGGTGGAAGGAGGATCCAGGGAAGTACAAGCCTGTCAGTCTGACCTTGGTGTTGGGGAAGGTTATGGAGAAGATCATCTTGAGTGCCATCACACTGCATGTACAGGACAACCAGGGGACCAGGCCCAGCCAACACTGGTTTGTGAAAGGCTGCTTGGTCAACCTGATCTCCTTCTATGACAGTGTGACCCACTTAGTGGGTGAGGGAAAGGCTATGTATGCATCTACACAGACTTCAGTAAAGCCTTTGGCACCATTTCCTAGAGCATTCTCCTGCTGAATCTGGCTGCTCATGGCTTGAACTTCTGCATTGTTCACTGGATAAAAACTGGTTGGATGTTTGGGCCTAGAGGGTGCTGGAAATGGAATTACATCCATGGTTGTAACTCTGGGAGGTCACAAGTGCGTGCCTCAGAGCTCAGCTGGTGCCAGTCCTGTTTAACATTTGGGTTTTTTGTATGTGGATGTGGGAATCAAGTGAAGATTCCTCGATAAGTTTGTGGATGGCTCTAAGTTGGGTGGGAGAAAGAGGAGGGCACTGAAGGTGGTGCAGGATCTGGAACACAAGTCTTACAAGGAATAGCTGAGGGAGCTGGGGGTGTTTAGCCTGGAGGAAAGTAGACTCGATGGGGACCATGACATTCTCCACATCTACCTGAAAGGAGATCTTAGCCAGATGCAGGTTGGTCTCTACTCCCAAGTAAAAAGACACAAGACAAGAGGAAATGGCCTCAGGTTGTGCCAGGGAAGGTTTAGATTGGATATTAGGAAAAACTTCTTCTCTAAAAGTGCTGTGAAGCATCGGAACAGGTTGTCCAGGGAAGCTACCATTCTTGAAGGTATTTCAAAGATGTGTAGATGTGGAATTTAAGGGTGTGGTTTAGTGGCAGTTCTGGATAAATGGTTGTACTCCATGACCTTAGGGGTCTTTGCCAACCTAAATGATTCCATAATTCCATGAAGACAGTGAAAATTACAACATCTTAGTGCATTAAAAGCTGTGTAAGTTATCAGAGACTGCATTACGTTATGACAATAATTTTATCAAAACACAGGTAAACATTTCATACAAATTAGAACAGGTAAACATTTCATACAAATTTAAATCATCTACAACTTTTCCTTTTCTCATTTTAATCAAACCTGCCCTATTATGGTGGATTTTATGGTTTAGGTACTACTTTCTAAAGCAGAGTGCATTGTGCAGGGACACACATACACACACGTAGATATGGAAGCAAAGAAGTCTACGTCTCATGTCAGAGAGCACTGTCTACGTACCCATTCAGCCTTGGGAATGAGGGAGGGTCACCTTCTGACAGGGGTAATGAGACGTATGATGTGGAAAAGCTACCCTTACAGTGTGACATTGGGGACATAGAGCTTCAGCCCAGGACTCCCAGCCCTGAATAAACCAGGGAAGTTCTTTGTAGGCTGATATTTGTATGTCTTGCACAGTCTAACAGTGACGACAAACCTCTTGTCCCTTTAACCATGAGTTTTTGCAGGGTGATCAGGCCCAAGTGTCTCCCACTCACTCAGGCAGAGGCTCCTGGGCAGTGTGAAGGCTTTTTGAGACGCCTGTTCTTCAGAAAGACTTGGTCTTTCAGGTTGAAGAAGTCCATCTCAGGGACTATTGAACTTCCCGTGGAAGCTCTCATCCTCGCAAGCTTCCTTTTTTTCAACCTGAGCTTGTACCTGCACTACTTTGGTGGATATTCCTGGAGGGCTGGTGGTGTCTGACTCTTCCTTGATCATCACCTCTGGTTTCTCCATTAGGCCTGGTAGCACCTACCATATATTTCCCAAAAGTTATTCAGCAGGACTGTGTGTGTCTGATGCCTTAAGTTTTAGCTTTCATGTTTTTCAGATTCTGTGCTGCCTAGGGGTGTAGTTCTGAGCCTCATATTACGTGCTGGTGAGCTCTCTTCACAGAGTAGGTAGAAAAAACAAATCCTTTTCCTGCTGAAGACCAAGGACAACTTTCAGGAGCAAAAGCACAAGCAATGGTGGACTGAAGGGAGGAACAAGAAGGCTGAGACCTCACAACCTGAACCTGTAATTGGACAATTAAACCCCAATATGCAAACTGACCAAAACTTATAAAAATGTAAAATCTCATGACCAGTCAGCCATTTTGTGACCATTCTAAGTCTACCTTGAGTGTAGCCCTGGTCAGGCTCTGTCCTGCCCAAGGTGAATCCTGGAGGCCTTTCAATAAATACCTACTTTATTCTCTAGCTCTGTCCAGTCTGTCATAGGTCACCCTTCCTAAGGCATCATGTCCCTTTGTCCATCAACATCCCAGGGCAAGGGCAGCTCTCCTGAGGCTCTTGGCTCAGTTGGTCACTCTCCCTCAAAGGAGAGGGCCTTGGCAAAGAGTGTTCAACCACAGCAGGAGGGGAAGGCACAGGAGCCCACCCTCACACATTTCCTAGGTGTAAAAGTCACGAGCCATTTAACACAGGCATTTTTTTCTTCCCTTTTTCTCACCCTGTGGTTACAGCAGCCATGGATAAGATGGGGTAATTAAGCATCAAGGTTACCAACCCTCCCACCTCCACTGATAAACCTCCCACCCCTGCCTAGACACGCTCTCTGACATCTCAGAGCCCAGTATCCTCTTGATCCTTTGGCTAAACAACAGACCTTCACTATCACTCAGGAAGCTGAGCCTTTGAACTCAAACCATGTATGTTTAAGGTGGGGAAAACCATATCTCTGTGTACGGAAAGAGACTGAGTTTTTTGGTGGATTTTTTTACACCCTCAGAAGCAGTTTAGCAGTTTTAAGGTCTCATAAAAACAGGAGGAAACAGAAAATCCTGAGAAATTTCAGGTTGGATTACTTCTCTGCAGTAAGAGGAAAGATCCTAAAATAGAAAGGACACCTGAGTGTCATCAAATATTCTGTAGTTTTGGCTCAGAGCACTTGCAGTCACTGACATAATAACTTGCGGTTCTGCACTCCTACTTTTTAACTCCTGCACATGCAGCTACCGCAGACAAAAGTAGACGTATGCACACATACAAACAACAGTGAACTAATATCACCATTTGAATGAAATCAAGTATTCCATGTTGAGATTTTTGACATGGTTTTATTGTACTACTTGCCTTTTGTTTTTCCCCAGCAGTAGACAATTGGTAGTTTAAGAAGGATCTCTTTAAATATACTGGAGCACATTTAAAAGGCTGACAAGTTGTATTTGTGGTTTTCAAAAGAAATAATTTTTGAGTAGAGCTACCTTTTTTGGCATAAAGCAATTGGAAAGTACCATAGATATCTCAATAAAACACATCAAAAGTAACTTTCTATAGCTTGTTTTGACATGTCCACTTGTGGGTTGTATCAACTTTAACTAAACATCATTTTTTTTTCCTCTGTCAGTACAAACCATTAAAAACATTCAACAGAAAAAGCAAATAGAAATAACCCAGTCCTGTGTTTGCCTATTTTCAAATAAAAGGAGATACAGAAAGGAGTGGTCACTGCAGTTGAAAGTGCATTTTTCTGATTCATATATTTGCTGTAACTATTTGCATAGGATTTAAATGTCTAAGAAAAATGACCAACCATTTTATAGAGAATGCTGCATTTGAGAAACCTGCAAATGCTAATCTGATTTCATATTTACAAAGGTTTGTTTACTGTGTGTGATCAATTCACCAAATGACAGCAAGCTTTGGTAAATACAGTTCTGATGCCGAGACTCTTTGACCTTTTTATGAAGAAATAGAAAGCTTATCTGCTCTAGAACCAGTCCTAAAGGAGCACATTGTGCTGATTTCATTTGAGATCTTATCCTTTCTCTCCCTTTCCCTCTCTCTCTTTTTCTTCCACCCTCCTTTCCTATGAACACTGAATGCTAAGTAATTTCCTTGTCAAGGTGGCTTATCAGGACTAGATTTACACTTGATATCATTTTCTAAGCATGTAGCAAATGGTCCATACATTAAGAGAAAAAGAGAGCAGACAGTGTTTGTGTCTGAGGAGGAAATGAATCTGAAAAAAAAAGGCTGTTAATTAATATCCTAATTTAAAAAAATAAAATAAAAGATCATTCAATCACAGAGCACGCCTAGGAAACAAGCAGCAAAGTGAAGTCTAAAAATAGGCCTGCATGCTCTTTATTAATCCTGAACACTCTGAGGCAGTTTCTGTCCAGTGATGGAGTGCAGGTGAATTACATGCACTGTGGAGGATCTTTCCTTAAACTCCCCCCCCAAAATTAATTGCAAAAAAATTGTTGCAAACATTTCAGTGCATCAGCATCCAGCCACTTCCACAGCAGTGTTGAAAATAACAATGCTTGTCTTACAGGAGAAAATCATGTTTAAGGCTTCCTTATGCCTAACACAAGGGAATAATTTGCAAATACAGTGGGAAATCAGGTTGGAGTCAGACAGGGGGAAGGATTGGGAGATAACCTTAAATTATCTGGGCTTAAATTTTCACTTTAAGGATTCCTATATTTTCAGTGGTTTTGCTGGAGAAAGAAGGATCCCAAAGCTTATTCCAGGCAAGTAGAAGTCTAAGCTTTGGCCAGCACCCACAATAAAGGCAGCAATAACATCTGTTTTAGTGTCTGAAAAAGAGAACCACAGATGTTTTCTGCAGACCTATATGATCCCCAAATGAAGAGTTCCAAATCTTATGTTACAAAGAGGTGAATCTGTAACACATTACTACTGAATCACACTAATGTGACCCACGTTATCTGTTAAAACCTGTCACTGAATAAGAACACCTGTAGTGTTTTTCTCATTATTGAGTCCTAAAATGCATCACAAGCATTTTGATAAAGGGATAGGAATGTATAATATTGGGTTAGGCTAAGTGATAAATGTCTGGTACGTTAGCTCCTCTGCATTAAATATCCATCCTTTTGCTTTCCTTCTCAGGTTCCTGTACAGGAATTCCAGGCAGCCAGCTCCTCCACAGGCATGAAACCATTTCATGTGCCCATCTTTGGGGACAGCACACTCATTTAATGTGCCCATCTTTGGGGACAGCACACTTGGGAGCAATGCTCTCCTACCCTCTGTGCTTAACCCTGGTGAGTGGCTCATGGGCTCAGATTGTCTGAAGCCATTCAGGGCACCAGGATCTCCTTGTTTTCATTTATCAGCTTAGGTTAAACAAGAAAAAGAGTAATGATCTCACTTTGTCTTTCAGGTGTGATTGTCAGTGGCTGAGAGGGATCTAGAGACAAACTGGAGCCAATTCCTGCAGCATTGGAGAAGAGATCTTTGGAGGTCTTCTTTGCTGTACAACACGGAAATCCTAATTTTTCCTAGCTTATGTGCTACAGCTTGGCAGAAAGGGAAATGTAGATCTAGTTTTCACTTCTTTTCTGATCTCTTGCTCTTCTCTCAACCTACTCCCCATTTTCACTCCTGCAACCTGCCTTATTTCCTGGTTCTCGTCATTACCTCTCTCTTCTGTATTGATGCATTTCTGTTTTCACCGACTTTCTTCTGCCTTTTACTCATTTTCCCTTCCCTTTCCACAGCTGTTCTTCCACCCAAGTCTCATCCTTTGCTTCTTGTTGTGGACTGACTCAGATGGGAACCTGAGGTTGAAAATACTTTCTAGAAAAGGTACATGAACCCAGGGATCTCACAATCTGTCAAAAAGAAGTTGCAACAATACAAGATTTCCTGTGTCTTCTCCATTAAATCTCCCAAGGCAATTCCACGAGTGAAGCAGAAGGAAGGTAGCCATGACAACTGAAGGCTTAATAGTATCAGGTGCCTTCTGCTGATGAGCCTCTTCCTGACGCCAGAGTGGAAACTAATGATGCCATCTCCAGGGTGATGCATATCCTCCACTATGACCCATAGACTAGAACAGACAAGGAACAAATCTGGCATAAAAAAATTATTTTGAAAGCAGGTCAGATAAGCTAAGATACAACATGAATCATAAACTGAAAAGGTGATATCATGCACTATTCAGATCCCAGACAGAAGTAGAGTTTTAGCTTAGACCATCTAGACTAAATATATAACTCAGAATTTGTGTCTGTCCCTCTCAGGTGACAGGAAAAGTCAGATTGGCAGCTCTGCGTCACCAGTCTCTTCAATGCAGATGACACTGAAGGTACCAATTCTCAAGCAAAGTGCCATTGCATGTGTCCTGATTGCACTCCCCCATGGCCCTTCATGAAAAGTGTATGTGATGTTGCAGAATGAGATCTATGGTGTGGTTACCTTAGAAGAAAAGCAACATGAAAACTGAAGGACTGAAAGTCAGTCAAACAACAGAGCCCACCAGTGGGACACTGCTTCACAGAGACTGTGTGAATTCCCAGCCATTCCCCTTTTCCTTGCCAAACTTTGTGAGCATCTAACACTGTAGGGTCATATAGTGCCAGATATGACCCTAGAAATTCAAGTAATGCCTCTAGTGTGTCACTGTGATGCAGCCTGGCTGATCAGAGCCCCAGGAAGCACACCAAGAAAAGGTGGTTCCATGACGCAAACGAAGGAAAGAAGCCAATCACTCCTTAATATGATTCACCTCTACTAGTGGACTCCAGTTACTGAGGATGGAAAATAGACTAAGCAAGAGAAGAAACTTTATTTTTTAATAGCTCGATTAAGTTGTGCTTGATTTAAGATGCTTCTGACAAGAAATGCACTTAGGAGCTCTACTATTACATCACACCAAGCAGCAATGGGATAAAGGTTAAAGTACTTACTTCCAAAATAGTATAGAGCCAAGATCAATCAAATGGGAACAAGTCCTGTCTAACATGTCTGCTCATCTTCTTAATAGTAGAGTGGTACATAATGCAAAACCAGATTCTCCCAGTTAATTTAGAGTGTGGCACAGTCACTGTGCCATATACTGCCCATAGTAATTTCTGAACCTTATACAGGAAGCCAGATAAATCCATGGTTGGTCAGCTGTGATTTTAATTATGATGTCAAACTGATTAAAGAACTTAAAGGATATGTTCAAGTAGTTTCTTACCTTTCATGGAAAAACATGGCACAAATTCTAAATAACCCTTTGCTCCCACCTTCTTCAGAAGGCACTCACATTTAATTGCTTTTGTCTCCTGATATCTAGGCATTTCTCAGGGATTCAGAGGTCACCTTTCCATAGATAAAAATCCCTGAGCTTACTTTTCAATAACATCTACTACTTCACATTGTAATTCATGTTTATGAGAGAAGCCTACAGAATGTCCCACTCAGAGGTTTCCTTCACTCAGTATTACAGGAGTTTCCCTTGTGGTCAGCCATGTAAGGACAGCCAGACTGCCAACACCTACTCTAGCAAATTCAGCTGGATAAGGAACATTTCTGGGCCCCAAGGCCAACAGCACTGCCCATCCTGCTTTCCATGAAGGCAGAGTCTACCCTCTAAAGAGCAGCCACGTTGACACTGACAGATTAACAGCTCTCCTGATGGTGTCCTGGCCTGCCTAGATTCCTGGAAAAGGGCCAAAGAAAAATAATACAACATAGTGTTACCATATCCTCTGATCTCCAGTTCTGGCAATCAGTAGATAAAGGTTTCCATTAACCAGATTTGCACATGGATCAACAGTTTTAATAGCCACCACTCTCCATTTTGACTCATTTGGAATTTTTCTAGCCTTTTTGAACCTACTGCATTTCCACGCTTCACCACATCCTGTAGCAACAGGTTAGTATTGTGCAAAAAAATCACCCTTTTACAATGTTGAACCTGCTGCCATTATGAAAATTGTGACTCATCATTTCCTCTTTCTCTTCTACACAGTATTCATGTGTGTTTAGATCTCCTATCGTATATCTTCTCTTGTCCAAATTAAAGGAACCTTGTCTATTCAGCCTCTGCTTGTATGCAAGCCATTTGATCACTCCAGTAATTCCTATTCCTTTTCTTATTGACTTAGACAGGGAGCTACCAGAAGTTCATGCAGTGCACAAGATATGGAACTGTCATGAATTTAAAGTGGCAGCAAGATAGTCTTCATTTTTCTGTGTTTTGGGTTTGTTTGGTTTTTTGCATACTCTATGCTGTTGGCTTATTAACATTAGTTGAGCATGTTGAAATCTTCTTTAATTGAAACAGTCTTTGGAAATTGAGGTGAATTCTGAACTAACATTCACTGAAAGACATGATCCTAAGGTGCTCTTAAAAAAGATTTCAGCACTTGCCTTATTCTCTCAGCCAGTCAGATGCTATTAGGTGTTACAAGAAGGGCCTCCTCCTAAAAGAGAAATGGGAAAGCTCTGACAGACTTCATTAACGAACAAACAAACCTATCTGACCTATTTTCACAGTCTTCAGATAGAAACACAGTGAGCTCTTTGCCCATATCTCTGCTCTCATCTTCATACTTTCTATTGTCTTAGGATGACTCTGAAACCATAGGAGCACAGAGTGAATCTTGTCCAGCTGGCCCCAACAGCTACATTGGCTGAAATACACCCAGAAAGACACAGATGTCTTCAGCAAGTGTAAAAAGGCTTCACCCTTACAAAGAATTTAGTACATTTTCGCACCCTATTAATTAGTTCAAGTAGAAAGTATTAGGCAGACGTGTGTAATTGTGCTGGTCCACTAATCTAAGGAATAGTATTTGTTTTGACTTGCGAGTAATATATGATACATTTTTTCATAATTATGAACTTCATCATAAGGATAGGCAAAGAGATTTTAATCTCAAGTTGATAAATTTTGCAGGGCTGGGTAACAGGTGGAGCCATTTATCTCTGTACTAACCTGATCGTGTTTACAAACCTATTGACCAATGCTTCAGAGAAGTTCCAGGCCCACTTTGTTACTTATTTATTAACCACATGGATCCATGGGAATCCAAACTGGGTTTACAGCACCACTTGGTTATTCAAAGCTGTAGCTGTGTACAATTCCCTCTTCCTCAAAACAGAGATTTATCCCTGCATGCCTATTAGTTACAATGAACATTGTCTCAATGGTCAGAAGTCTCAATTATCCAAACAAATCCCTTATGACATCGGGATAATTGAGCTCAGCTACTCTTGTGGATAGTTGAAATACCAACATTCCCATGTAATTTCTCATTAGGATTTAAGTGAGCTTAGATTATATCTTAGAAGTCTGTCTTTGATCATAGAGCTATAATGCAAACATAGCAATGACATTATTCCCACACAATTAGTCATTCCTCTTAAAGTGTATTTTAAATATTAAGGATGATATGTCTTCTTGTAAACTCTCCCCAGTTTATCCAGAGAGCTTAACTACTGAATCAGTACACCAAAAGATTGGGATGGTGACAATCTATTTTCAATAGGAAAAATGAGGTGCCAAAGTGCAAATTTCAGCAAACAGTAGCTACTGTGAATGGAAGCAGGAGCCTCCAAACAAATCACACAATTATATCCCTGAAATTAAAAGAGAAAATTAGTTTAGGATAATAACACAACAAGCTTCATGTGGCTGGAAGATAAGGCATTGCCTCAGTGAACATAAATAAACAATATGACCCCTCTGGGAAAAGGCTACCAAGTTGAAAAACAGTTCTGGGGTACTGTACTGTCACTGGGAGCTTCTGGGACAGGGCAACAGGCAGAGGGGATGGTTCAGGAGTGGAAGTTGCCCACTTTTCAAACACAGACAAAATTTCTAATCTGTTCCCAAACTGGCTCCCTGGGTGAGAGCACATCTTGACCTTGGGTGCCATGAACAGCATGAGCAGAGAGAGTCAGGGCAGGACAAGAGTAGGGTTTGTTGACAGAGTCCCAGATGAGAAAGGTGCAATGTGGGCAGTCCAGTGCAGGGCATGGGCACTGCTAAAACGCACATGCATGGCTTTAGGCTCAGCTTATGGCAGTGCTAGCCACAGTTTAGTTATATAGTACTGGGCAGAGGTCTGTGCTCTCAACAGAGATATCAGCTCAGGAGTGAGATGCAGAGCAGGTGAAGGGTGGGAAAAGAGGAGGGGAAATGGGTGGGGAGGCTGGAGATAGGACCAAAGGTAGGTTAACAACCTCAAAGGACATTATTTGGTGTACCAGAGAATCAGGCCCAGCAGAATGTCCCAGTTCATGAGCCTTCCCACAAGCTTTCCACCTGACTGCTCTCTCCCCACATTTTTGCAGAACTTTTGTAGCTAGACCGGGACAGACTTGTAGAAAACACTGCTATACCCAATAAGATAGGAACACTTCTGAAAGTGCTCTGATCACTGGTTGTTTTCAGCATGTTTTTGGTCACCTGATGCCCATTAGCCAGTCACCGAGCTCCCTACACACACATAACAAACATTTCCAGATTCTTTATGGAGCTGAGGTCTTGAACCAGCCAGCCACAGAGACAACTGGATTCCCAGGTCACTTGGGGGAGCGTTGGTGTTCATTTCAACCCCATGGCAGTGGCATCACACACATACCTCCCACTAGCACACCGACACACACGTGTTCACCTGCTCGTGTGGCTGCGTCCAGCTCACAGAAAGACACCAAAGGTGCCTGGGGTCTGTCCATTTTCCAAACACCTGAGTGGACAGATTGTTAGTGGTCTGAAGGGATAGAGACAGTCTTCTGAAGCTCCATTCCCACCCACTCTGCTCGAGCAGGGTGTGCCCCAACCCTGCTGTTTCCTGAGGCCACAGAGCAGGCAGAAGGAATTCGTTTTACTCCCACCTCTGCTCGGCTTGCTCAGCCATCTCCTCTAGCTGTTAGTGAAGCAATGAGGAGGCACAAACCCCTTCCCACAACAAGGAATATGAAACACCCCTGGAGTCAGTGTGTCTTGGAGAGAGTAGGCAGCCATGATAACAGCACAGAGGCTGGTGAGAGGGCCCCGGGTAAGCTCTTGCCATCCCGGTTTCGAAGGGCCTAAGGGGATGATTACAAAAGGCATTGGTCCTGTGTCAGCTATCCCTGCTTCAGTGGTTGCTCTCTGGAGCTTTTCTTCACTTCATCAGTGGAGGCTGTTATTTCAGAGGCTGGTGGATGACAATACAGTACCAGCTGGAAGGACCTGAGCCACCTGACAAACATTCTCTCAGGGCCAAGAGAATAGCCACTGTTTTGGGTTTTTGTGGCTCATACAGAAGTTTTCATATGTAGAATATTTATCACTTTCCCCCTTTGAAGCTGGTCAGACTGTCTTTTAGTATGTTTCTATGACAGAAGAACTTCATCTTTTGGAGATTAGTAAATGGCAGAGGGCAGTGGATGCTGCAAAGGATAAGATAAACTAGACACCTTAGATTGTAACCCCAAGACTGAATTTAGGTTAAAAAAAATCAGGAAGAGTCTGTTTTGGGAAAGCCAATGGCTGTGAAGATGAGCATTGAATGGAGGTCACTTCTTTTCAGTGCCAGATTACAACTTGTCTTCTAGGGAAAAGAGTTACAGGGACTTCATGACTTTGTGGAGGCTTTCAGCAGCACCAGCTGGAGAAAGCTTTACCCCCTCCTAGAGGGGCCTTTCTTTCACTGATTTCATAAGGTGACTGTCTCGGACTTGATATCTTTCAGGTAGGTGAAAGTAAAATGAGCTGAATCTAATCCTGGGATCCACCACCTTAGGTACAACTCCAAAATGAGGTGGCTACACCCAGGCAAACACAACTCTGACCTTGCATCTTTTTCTGGAGCAAAGAGCCGATCAAGAGCTGGGTGAGGTGAATAAAGCAGTGAAGGATCCTCCATGTTCTCTCCGCAGTTTCCATTCACTGAGTTCCTGGAGAGCCCCAATGGAAAATGAAAGCCGCCTTTACTCTTCTGCAGTGCCCTCCAGGGAGGGCAGGAAAGAACCTACCCTTCTTCACAGCACATCACCCCTCAGGCACAAGGCCTGGCTGTCACCCAGGGATGTCATTCACCTTCTTGGTATTTCAGATGCATCTATATTTTTGAATCATCCAATTCTGTCAAAGTTGTGGGGAGAAATAAGAGAGGCTTAAAATAGCTAAAGCAAAAAATTCCCCAACTGTCAGTTTTATAATTCTTAAATCCATTCCAGGAGAGCTAGCTTTAGCCCTATTTCCTGATCGCTTGGAAAAACTGAGACGATCAATTAAAGTTTTCCCATGCACCCTCTTGGACAGATGGTTGAACCATTTTAATTAAGTGTATGTATTGGACTGACAGAGTTGATGTATCTGACGTGACAGACATTTTCTGTGTTCATTTAGGTTTTTAATCTTTCACTCTCTTTAGTATGCCCAGAATTGTGCTATTTGCACTGTGCTCTCAGAAGAATTATTCAATACACAGTCGATCGCTTGGATTATTAGATTTTATTGCTTGTTATTGTTGGGTCTGGCCACAGTGAGAAGGTCCTCAGTAAGAATTAGCTACCACTTTGACTCTAATAATGAAAGGACCTAACATTTTGATGTCTCTGTTGGAAGATAAGTGGTCATATTTTTTAAAGAAATTTAGATGTCAAGAAGGGCAAATTAAGGCATACTGAAATTTTCAAAAGCATCTAGGTACCAAGTACCTCAAATTTCAGTGGCACTAAAATGGCATTGGTTTTCTGCAATGCCGGACTCCTAATCCCTGTGCAAGCCTGCATTGCTGCAGTAGTACAAGGGGACTGTTTTGCCAGATTCCTATTTAAAATTAAATTAAATTAAATTAGCCTTGCTCCAAGAGGTTTTGAAATGAGAGACATACTTTTTTCCTTTATCTCTTTACATTCTGTGGCCCTGCATGAGGTGGAAGATATGGCACCGGTGGCCCTCAGTGTGAGAACAGAATCCCATGGAATGTAGGATTTCCCTTTACGTGACTTCAGTAGTGGGATCCAGGTAAGAGCAAGTTCCTAACACACAGAGATAATTTCACAGCTAGAAGTCTCTTCCTCAAGTGTATCAGTCCATAAGTTTGTTACAGTATAATATAATAAATTATAATGCATATATGGAAACAGAGAATCACCATCATTTTTTCTTCTTGTGGAGTGGTATTGGTATAAGTATTAGACACTTCTACACTATGTACAAGCCCTCTGACTTTCCTGGGTTTCTTTACATGGCTCTTTCAGTCCTGTTTTAATATTAATAGAGATTAATAGGCAGATTTGGTATTAATAGAATCTATTCTCTCTAGGTTTCAGTGAACATCAATCAATAGCTACAAATTTCCATATACTGGAATACTGTAGTGGCTACAAATACTCTTCTTATTTCCAGTGTCTTTACTGAATGACATGAATAATTGTTTTCGCCTAAGATAAACTCCTAGGCTCTTACACATTTCATAGCAGAAAAAGCAATGTCTCCTTCTGGTAAGAAAACTATTCTGCAAAAGTACTTATACAGAGACCTGGTTGACATTCTCATTAAAGAAAAAAAAAGTAGTGTCTTTACCCTCAAGACTTTTCAATGGCCAGGATCTATCACCTCTAGGAAGTAAGATTTCTTGAATGGTCTTTTAGGAAAAGCAAGAAGAAATAGTAAAAAGCATGAATGTGGTCATGTGCCTGACAGTTTTGGAAGATAAAATATTTGTGACACAGCAGACAAGTAGAAAGGGAAGAGTAGTGAAAAAAATCAGGCTGTTCTGTTCAAGGAACACAAGAAAATCTGAGGTTTAAAAATGAATGTAGTCCTTCCTGGACAGACAGAGTGAGAGAGATCCCTAGGTATATCCAGCTTTTAATAACATGTATGTATAGTCCAACCAGTGCATGTACAAACCCTGCACTCCTTCACAAACTTCAAATACCTGCAGGCATAGATAAATACTTGGATAAGCACATACCTTTTTTCTTGCTTACATGGGAGATTTTGTTCATGCAATAAAGGCTGAGCACTTTTTTTGCAAAACCTCATGCTTTATCTGCATATGGGAGTGTTCTGGGAAATTCAAAATAGCCACAACATCAAAAGTTCCAATAACGTACACTATCTGAGGGTTTTTGGGGGGGTGGGCTAATGAACTTATCAAATCACTAATAATTGCTGTTGAGAGGTCAGGTGGCTGGGAAAAGGAAGGAGAAGGATGGAACATCCCTTTGCTCCTCAAAAAATGTTAAAAAGTGTGATCATGGAAAGTGCTGATTGAAAAGCAGAGAACTGAGCAAGCTGCAGCCCTTTCCTAGCAACAAATCAGGAATGTTAATATTCCAGGCAGTATTGCACTGTAATATTATAGATGCGATATCCTGTACTGTCAGATCCACACATAGAGGTTTGGTAAACAGATTCACTCCTGACCAGAATCAGCAACAACACATTTGATTTTCTAAGAGCATCTGATCTGATCTAAGAATATCAAAAGGAGCCAGTAGCTCAGACTGACATTATTACACAAGCAGTCATTTTGATATTTAAGCTTGTACATTCCTTAAGCTTCAGTTGAATTTCTTGGCATTGTCAATAAAAAAAAAAAAAGAAAAAAAAAAGAAAGAAAAAACAAGCCATGCTTCTGATGAAAGCAGCTGTCATTCAGCACTAGGACTTGCCCTTCGAACAGCTGTACTTGATCTCAAAACTCTCACCTGCACAGCATTGTAGGCTGAATCAACTCAGCTCTTTGTCTCACTACCTCAGATAAGCCTGTCATCAAAGTGAAGAGATAAAAAAGAGACAATCATAACTCTAATGTCATATTTGACAGAGGAAGCTGTTAGTCAAGTAGCTTTAAACTGTTTCTCCTCTACACGTATCGAGTGACGTCCTGGCACAGTGACAAGAACTTATCACGGTACTTTTTAATATGAGAAAGAAGAAAAAAAAAAAAATACCAGAGCAGATGTGTCATCATAGGCACACCTTTTAGTGGACCTTCAAAGTGAAGAACTGGAGAGGCTCTTTTGTGAGACAAGTGTCACAACAACTCCATCTTCCTAGAGGTGCCTGCACAGGCCACTGCAGACAGCACATAGCAGATATTCCAGGTAACTATGCTGACAAGGAATTGGCCAGGAAAATGTGCCAAGAGAACAGGTTTCCTAGGGCCAGATCCTGAATTTGCTACTCAGGCAAAATGCTAAGTAGCGTAGGAACCGGTCCAAAGGCAGCTTCCTAATAAGAAACTGAAAATAGCTTGCTCATCATAGCTAGCATTCCAGGAAAGGTGAGGAGGAGAGCGAGCCCCAAATGTAAAGACTGGGCTGTTGCAAATTTAGGCTGTTGGCTACTCACAGGAGAATTGTTAACTGACCCCTCATATCAAATAATTATCAAATCTCTATTTCTGTGTCACTGAAGTTCTACTTTTAGTAGTGCAGCAGCTTCAATAGCAGCATTCACATTTATGCACTGCATTAAACCCAGGGATCTCAAAAAGCTTTAGAAATTACATCTGCAACATTCTGGTTAGACGGAGCTTTTGTGTACAGAAAAACGCTTCTGTTGGAAAAGCGTAAGCACAGCCTTGGGCCTATGGGGCCCTATGTTGATATAAAAAGGAGATGAGTTGGACCTAATTCAAGAGATCCATAGTAATTTTACACACCTAAGCTGCCTTGTGACTTGTTTACCTGCCTGAAGCTCCCACAGCAATCTTACGCAAAACCTTCAGCATCCAGGGGTTTGCCTTGACTGGGAGTTTTTGTTTTTAACACCAAGTGTCTCTTCTATTGGTTTCAGCTGCATCAAGGTCAAGGAGAAGAATAAAAGTCACTGACTCCTAACCCCTAAAGTTTGATCTTAAAAAGTTCAACTTTAAAAGCCTAAAATATTCCTGCAAGCACCTTTAGCTACTAATTACGTGTGCTTGTAACAGTATTGTAGAGATAACTCCAGTACCACATCTCACCCTAGTGTTGGATCAATGTCCCATAAATTAGGTCTCTAAAATCTATGTGTCTCATAAAATCCACGGATCTCAGCTGCATCTGGGGTCAGTGGAAAGAGTCAGAAACCTCCATGAAATGACCAACAGTGCCTTTTGCAGAGAAGATGCCTTGCCCTCTGCCAGGGCTGAGCTCCCCATTGGGATGTGAGATGGCTCACTTGGGTTAGACATGTGCCATTTTGGTGGCTGGTGTTAGATGTGATGAGTCCCATCCATATTGCCAGACGTCTCGAGGTCCTTTTACAAACCACATGTATCATAATGGTGCATAAGACACCATGTTATTATGTCCCCATAAGTTTTAATTGAGCACCTGGGAAAACCAAAAGATTGAAAAAGGAGAAGTATTATTCCACCACCAGAGTATTTTCAATTTGGAAACCATGTAGTACAGCATTGCAGAAATTTGAGCACAATTCCTGTAAGAAACACTCTCTGCAGCACCATCACTGGTCATTGTGATGGGTCCCAGTGTTGCATATGAGACTCAAACTCTTATGGCCAAGCCATGGTGGTAGTGCAATGACTTTGTTTTACATGAGGCTGTGATGGAAACACTACACAAATAGAAAAATTTAATGCTGGTTTTTCTCAGTCACCTATTAGTTGAAGGCACTAAGCTCTTCTAGGCACTGCCAGCCCCAGCAGTAGCTGCCCTTGCTGCCATCAATAGACGCAAGTTGAAGCAAGGGTCACTGTTAGGAACAGTTTTCTTTCCCCAGAATAATGTTATGTCCCAGATGTAGCAGGAGGTCTGGCTGGCTCATTCTCTGTACTGCCCCACATGTTCAAGGACAAGGGGAGAACCACTTTGGATGATCCAAAGGGAAGGGAAGGGCCCCCCTTTCTGCAGGTGTTGGATCCAGATGTCCTCTTGGCCAGCAGTCAGGCACATGGGGAGCTGGACAGCTCTATGAACCAGGAGGGGCAAATCAGTACCAGGTGTCAAGTACGTCCTGCACCAGCCATCATTTCTAAGAGACCCTCAACATGCTGAGAACTGAGTCCTGGATAATTTTTACATCTGCCCTGTGAAATGTGGTCACTCAGCAAGGATGAAACACAATACTTCCTAAGATCCAGACAGAAGAAAGGTTATTTCTATGGTGTTATAGCATCTAAGCCACAGGAAGCTGTTGAATCACTCTGCCAGCTTTCCTGAAATAAAATAGTTTTAGTTTCATGCATGTAGTGAATTTTTACCTTACACTTGGGAATTTGAGCCACAATTATCTTATCTTCAGGGTGATTAAACAGCCTACTCTCTCCCCCCTTTCTGCTCCTCAGCCAGAGCGTTGTTATCCTACAGGGTTCTAGATACCCAGGAGCATCCTGCCTCTTTTCTTGATGCTGGTGGCTTTGCATGTGATGGACAGGAGCATGTTTGGAAGTGTTTCCTGTTTGGGCTGGGACCCATCCAGGTGTTGAGTTTTCGTTGACAGCATCATCACCTAAACTTGCTGTTTTATACCACACGTTATGTTCTTCTGTGGATTTACTCCCTCTGCACTTATACCAATTTAACTTCATGGTGCTATTTTTGAAATCATACTAGATCAAATTCTCCACTCAGTTTCTCTTACATAATCACTGTGGGGCAATGTGCATATAAATGAGGGCACGGTTTAGCACACTGTGTATAAATTAATGTGAACCTAAATATTAAGCACAGGTGACTTGCAGTTTCCCTCTCAAATAGGCAGACTCTGCTCAGAAATGCCAGTGAAATAATTACCTTTAGGGTAGTGCAGAACTCAGCAGTTTTCCCACCTGCTGGTACAAGAGATTACTTCTTTTTATGTCATCTTTACCATCTATGGCCAGCACAGCAGAAGACACTGATAATGTAGACAAAGGCTTTACCCCCCTGCCAAAAGGAAGACCATTCCTTTGGATATAAGAAAATTTATGTAATGAGTGGGTTTGACAGATCTTTTTCAGCCCTTCCTTTCTGATACACCTTTATGGTGGGTTGTTGGGCTGAAAATAGTTACTCAGGAAAATGAAACCAGAGCCAGATAACCTGACGTGTACACAGACATTCCCAGTGTCAGTGTCTGGTTAATATCTGTGTGTAACCAGTTTGGATTTTGGGCAGACAGGGGCCACTCACAAGTAGGACTTTTTCCTCATCCTGCCCTGGGCCAAGCAATCTTTCCCAAAGCCTTGGACTGCACCAAAGGAGCTGCCAATCCATTGCTGGGCTTTTACTTCCATTTCCTTAAGTCATTCTTCTGCCAGGCTGTTGCTTTCTCTGTTATGATGCAGCAAAGAGATCCTTTCTAGATCCGTTTGTCTTCCTTAAGCCTTGATTCATCAAAACATGTATTATGTAGGGAGTGTTTTATCCTGTATTTTCAAAACATAACAGAAGCAAGGCTACTTTCTCATCTGTGCTGTTTAAAAGCTGTGAGTGACTCTGCCAGCTCAGAGATTGCCGTAGCCTACTTTGTAACATCAGAAAGAACAGGAGAGTGTGGCATATCCTTACTGCTCCCTGAAATACATGACTTATCTGATGTTTGAACTCTAAACTTCTTAGCCCAGAAATAACGCACGTAATGTAAAACATAATTTGCAGCTCAAGGACCTGGCATATTAACTTTGGGAGTACTAACAGCCTTGTGGCTGCTGCTGCTTACAACCAGATCAATAGCCAGGAAAAGACCTGTAGCTCCCTGCGCCCCATCAGAAGCTTCCTTAACAGTGCTACATGTCTCTGAAGAAGCCATCGTTATTATACCCCATTACCCATGTCTGTGGGTGATACCAATTGTGCATGAGCAACACTGTCTTTGCTGTCTGGTGTGTCTGCTTTGACCAGATTCTCCTGCAGGCCCAAGACTGTGTGAAGACTTTGCAAGGTCTTAGCACCTGATCACTACCCAAAGACTACGTGGACTCAAGTCTATCTTTGGTATCAAGCAAATTGCCATACAGCTATGACAGCTAGACACTGAGGGGGCTGGTGGTGACCCTGCTGCTTGGGCCCTTCAAACCCTTGCAATATGGCATAAAATGCCACCTCCCTGGTCCAAGAGTGATCCAAACCCACTTGCACTGCACAAGTTGTGATCCAGTGATGAATCAGACCTCCACTCAGATGCACATAAGCCAAGTTCTGCCCATGAAAACTTTGAATGCTAGCTATTTGGCGAGGAGAGCTAAAGAAGTGAGAACATCAAGAAATCAGAACCACAAATTCAAGCTCCCTGGCATTTGGAACTACTTCACAGAAACCTACATTCTCACCGCCCACTCTCCAAACACACTCAGGTGCTGGCATTTTCACCCAGACTAATTAACAAATAGTGTGGCAATTAAATCACATGGCCTCACCATTGAGTTCAGAAAACTCCCTTACATCGCCGCAGAGTATAGCAACATAACTCATAAAATTATTTTATAACAACAATTTAAGTGAAGCAAATATCATGAAAATACAACACAAATGTGATAATTATTCTAATTTATGTGATAACAATGTTACATGTAAACTAAATTGTCTTCCCAAGTCCATCCAACTTTGAACAGCTTCCCAGCTCCACAGATGTGCCTCGAGTATCAGCAGTATGTGTAGAGATGCATAAGGTGACTTTTCTAAATCTGACTTTGCAAAGCAGCATTTTTGGAAGATCTTCCAAGGAGACATTTAGCTGCCAAAAGGCCTTACCCATCTCCCCAAAGAGCAAGGAAGAGAGAAAACAAGGTGGTCTTCGCACAATATTGTTTTGCCCTTCCTGGCTGGCCCAGCTGTTCCATTAATTTTGGCTCTGCCAGACTTCATGGTCTGCTTCCCTATGTTGTGTTGGTCGGTAAGAGCCAGGAAGGATAGATCAAGGCCAAGCTGTTTTCAAGAGCAGCCCTTGTGTGGTTCACAACCCCAGGACCCTGTATGTGAGGGAGGGTGTCTGCTATATTTGGTCTGCCTTCCTGTTCCTCAGATCTTGACTCTTGGACAGCTGCAATGAAGATAAGAAAAGCCTCAGGAAACTAGAAGATGCTCATTTGGAGAAGGTATCTAGAGGGGGAGGTTAATACACAAACAGATTGAAGGAAAGCAGAAGAGTAAATGAGAAAGGCTTGGGGTCATTTTTTTTTTCTTCTTTTTAAAGTAGGATTAGTTAGTGGTGAAGAGATATCACTTCTATGAAGGGAAAATGAAAAAGTCCACTAATTACACACTATGCGAACATGAGTAAGCCTAGAATTTTCTGAGTCACAACAAGCAGTTATGGAGTGACAGAGAAAACTTTTTAAGTGATGATTCAAAAATAAAAAAGGCATTTGGAGTCATTGAGCGTGCAGAGTTAGCCCAGGTAACCACATGATCTTATCATTACTACCCTTCATCTGTCTGCCGCCCTCTTCCCACCTAGCGTTTGATACACTCACTTGTTGCATCTTGTCTTGCAAGTGGCATGACTTCAATTGCACTAATTGTGTGCATAAAGTTAAACATGCATGTAAATGTTTGCAAGATTGGAACCTCAGACTATAAACACTGGGAGAGGGCTCATCTCCTCTAATGTAATCATGGAGGGCTAGATGCAGTGGGGATTCAGACATAAGAAGGATTTTTGTGTATCATACGAGAAAAATTATATCATTATTATACTTTACTATTTTATGCTTGATTCCTTTGTCGTCAGTTATGTCCCCCTCACTTCCCTTTTGTGCTCCTACTTTTCTTTAAAATGCACAGTGGCAGAAAAGGAGCTGTAGGCATTTAAACAATTCCATTTGCTTTCAAAAGGAAGGGTTAATATTGTGTATTCTCTTATCTGAATATAGTTCTCCCAAGGTAGCTACTGTGCTAATAATATACCAAATTACGTAGGTGTTGCGTGAGGCTGTAATTTGCACTAGAGGTTTAAAGGTTATTATTTATTACCTGCATTACAGCAGTATCTGAGAGTCTGGTGGGTAACCAGGCTGCTGCATTCTGCACAAACACCGAGCAGGAGGAAAGTCCCTGACCTAATACCAACCAGGAGCTCCACATGCCTGTGATCAGAGAGCATCCAGGTGGGGCCCAGGGCGAAGAGCCAGAGTAGATTGGGCCACCCTTTTCTGGGAGTCTGGGGATTTCGGGGTCTGAGTCTCTTCTGGCAGAGGAAAAGTAGCCACCTGCCAAAACAGGCTCAGGTGGCAAACTTCCCAGCAAAAGGGGAAACTGTGGCAAAGAGTGAAACATGCTGAAAACAATTTTTAGCAGAATATTCTCAATACCCAAAGGAAATTTCCTCTCAAAAAGCCCAGCCCCTGACCATGGAGCTTGCCCTACAGGATTAGAGGCAGCACAAGAATTAAGACAGAGGGAAGGCTGCAGGAGACAACAGGACAAGACTGGTCAGCCCCACAGACATGGTGAAGGTCATGATATAAGATGCTGTAAAAGAGACCCCTCTGCCTTAAATTCACAAAATGACTCACTAACCTATAATAACATTACCTAAAAGTCATAGTGAGCTCTTCATCTTCAAAGCACTTTACAAAGATTAACTAATTAATTTCACTGTCAAATCTTTTGGAGATCTAGTAATGGTATTTGGCTCTACCTCAGAGAGCAATTTTTTCCAGGTACTGGCAGGGTAAACATTCATAATGATATAACCAGTGGGAAGAACGTTTTTAGCACTTGAATGATATTTTAATGAGAGACAAAGGTTAGAAATTGACCCTGGACCAAAGGGCTTCACTGGGCCACTCACTTGGAAGATGGGACTCCCTGTTGTTCCCACACTGGTGCCAACACAACAACCCATGTGGCTTATGAATACTGTATTTTAGGAAAACCCAATAAAAATGTCAGTTATTTTTAGATGTGTACATAGGTAAGGGCATTCTTGGGTTTCTGCCCTGTGTTCTCTCACTGGTTGCCCCGCTGGTGACATGGGCTGTGGGACTGAGCGCACCTTCAGCTGTGAAGTTTTACAAGGCTGAGGGCACCTGGGTCAGGGCAACCCCAGCACAAACACAGTCTGGGCAGAGAGCAGATTGACAGCAGCCCTGGGAAGAAGGATTTGGGGGTGTTCATGGACAGGAAGCTCAACATAACCTGGCAAAGTGAACCCACAGCCCATTAAAAACCCAGCCACATCCTGGGCTGCACCACAAGCAGCATGACCAGCAGGGTGAGAAAGGGGATTCTGCCCCTCTGCTCCACTCTGGTGGGATCCAGCTTGTATCTGGGGACCTCAAAATAAGAACAACATGGACCTGTTGGAGGGAGTCCAGAGGCAGCCATGAAGAGGGCTGGAGGACCTCTGCTATGGAGACTCCTCTCCTATGGGTAAAAGAGATGGTGTTTTTCATCCTGGAGAACAGAAGGCTCCAGAGACACCTTAGAGCACCTTCTAGTACTTAAAATGGGCTACAGGTGAGCTGGGGAGGGACTTTTTATAAGGGCATGGACTGGTAGGACAAGGGGAAATGGCTTTAAACTGAATGAGGATCGATTTAGCTTAGGCATTTGGAAGAAATTTTTCTCAGAGGGTAATGAGGCACTGGCACTGTTTCCCCAGAAAAGTCTCATTCCTGGAATTGTTCAAGGCCAGGTTAGAAGGGGCTTTGAGCAACCTGGTCTAGTGGGAGGTGTGCCTGCAGGCAGGAGGGGTAGAATGAGATCTTTAAAGTCTGTTCCAACACAAACCGTTTTATGATTTTATGATTTTCCTTTATGGGGACTCACTACCTCTGTCTGTCACTCTTTTTCCCACCATGGGTTCAACCTGGACCCTCTGCCAGCCCCACACTCTGCCAACTAAGAATAAAAAACATGGTGAGAGCGCAGCTCTCACGAAGAAGTTTCACTTTCAGTCTCCTGGCTACCTTGCAAAGAGACAGAGTAACTCCCAAAGGCATCTCCTGCCTACCCATCCAGATGCTCAGCTAACGTGGGCTCGGCATGCTTTGATTTATGGAGGCTGGGTCTGGCTCACAGTGTTCTTCCAGAACAGCTATATTGGCTGCAGCATGAAAAATTCACAGCAGCAGCAGCCAAAATTAGCCTGAAAAAAGTCTTCCATGTGGACACTGAGAGGAGAGTGATTTTATCACTGTAGATCATATTGCCCAATGAGGTTGTGTATCTACAAAAGTAGAAAATCTCCTACTGCTACATGCTGCATCAGTATTGTGAGGACCTGCTGGCACTGCTGTGGGGACAGGCACGGGTATAAAATCTGGTGACTTTCTGTGTACTAAACCAGATTTCCAGTGTTTATCACAGACTGAGAACTGCTGTTTTAAACCAGTTCCTTTGTTTAAAAATAACACTTGACAGAAACTCTCAAAAATTGAAATATGTCAATACTAGATCATGTGCTTCCAGGTCTTTATTCAACAAACTATTAGGTATGCACAATAACCCTCAGACTGCTTCTCCTGGAGTAAACTATTTCTCTTAGACTAAAAATAAACAGGAAATGAAAGGGTTGTTGGTGCAAAAAAAAAAAAAAAATACAGAGGCCAGTCTGGAAAGGAACTGAAAAATTATCTATCTCATTTCTCTGCAGACAAGAAATAACACAATATTGTCACAGATAACTTTGAAATGCAATCTTTGATTTCTAGTAATGGAAATGGGTAAATAGAGATGTCACTGTGTCATGGTCCTTCCATTTGATATGACCAGGGTTATATAGTGTGACTGAAAAGGAACTGCACAGGCAACTTGTAAAAGTTTGACACTTGTGAAAAAAAAATGCCTGAAAGCTGGTGACAACTCTTCAGACCAAGGGTATGTCAACTATTCACACTTCACATCTCAGATATAATGATATAAAAATGTTGCAGAAGTTCAAAATATCTTTTCAAAACACCTTGATCTCTCCTTTTGCACCTTAATCTCAGTATTGTTTATGTTATCCATGGCCCAATTTACAACTGGGAATCTCATTCATCAGGTTAAGAGAAACAAAATCCAGGGCAGAATTTCACACAGCTGAAGGGGTATATTGCTAAAAGTTCTCACCTTCATTTTCCCAGTTGCTACAGGTGGTAAGGTGTTTTGGGAACAATTTTTTGCAAATGCCATTACACGCTACACTTTAAACCTGCTGCCAACTTTCCCTTAATTCAGCAATGGCACAAAGATGCCATTACCAATCACAAAACCAAAGGTGCCCAGTATAAATTCAAGACCCCCAGTGAGCTCAGTGAGAATTTTCAGGGCCAAGAAGGGACAATTTGGGTGCAGAATATTTGACGACAGCTGTCTGTGTCTCCCTGGGTTGCCTAGAAACAAAGAGCAAATGACATTCATTTTGAGACACAGAAGGTAAAACTCTTCAGGGCATTCCCAAACTCTGAAAACCTCTTTGCTGCCATGAATGAGGTTGTGCTGCTGGCTGAGGAGCTGTTGACCCTTGCGTGTCCCCTGTTGCTGGTGCTATCTTGGAATGCAGGGAGACTCCAAAATAAGAGTGTAGTGTTTCTTGGTGGCTAAGAGAACAAATCTTTCAGCTTCAGGAATGTGAAGTGCGGTTGGAGAAAACCATCAAGTAGCGATAGTAACAAAAACACCAATGGCATCTGTTATGGACTGTAGCAAAGAAGATCCAGCGAAAACACACAGGATCATTCTTTCAGTCAAGACAACCAGGACACTGCTGCACATGTCACTGAAAGCTGAAGGAAAGAGCAGTGTTTGAGTTAGACAGAGAGTTACAGCTGGGCGTCTACAAACTCATCCTTATTCTAGTCTACATAATGCGTAGCAATTCAGATCTAGAGCATAGCCTCTGCACTGCTAAACTCACCTGCCAGACCCCTCAAAGGAGAAAAACCTAAATTGGAGGCATCAGCTATTAATTTTCAACAGAGTTAGTAGCCAGTGTGTGCTAATAACTTTGAGTTTCAGCTCCCTGAGCTCCCCTCCTTCTCCTGTCTTTCTGTATGAATTCTGCACTTCCCTGCCTCAAAAGGACTTCAGTTTTGTGCTGCTTGATGCCCAGACTGTCAGCCTTGGTGCCACTGCTGAGGACTGTCAGGTAGACGAAAAGCCACAAACCCTGGGAGAAAAACCATCACTGTCTCTGTGTCCTTGCAGTCCTAGTTCAGCAAACCACCTAAGTACAGAGATCACCCCCCTATGGCTGTTCTGTCTACTCTGCTGGGCTGGTTATTGCACTGTAAATTATGAAAGTGCTTACGCTCCTTTCTGAATCAGGCCCCGATTCACCAGATTACCTGTCTACCCCACATTACAGCTCAAGATGGAAAAAAAATTGAGTCTCCTGATTAACTTTGATGGCCCTAGGACTTGACACAGTATTCTGCTGCTTTAACCCCCCCTAGAATTTTATCATGGCAGAAAGGTGATGCCTTGCAGATAGCTACAGGTGCACCCTTCTGATCACCCACTGCAATACAGGGCCACAGTATAGAAAAATACCTAAAGAACAGCTAAAGAACAATGTCACACCCCAGCCTCCTCCTCCCTCTTATTCCCAGCCCTGAGTTCACTGAGCTGCTCAGACCAACAGAAACTGGGCTCAGGAATGGCCTTAGTTCTTCATTCAAGACAGTGTTTCAGTCACTGCTCCCTTTCTGGAGAAAGCAGAGCAAAGTGCATTGAGAGGTGGATTAAAGAGACGAGAGAAGATAAATAAATAAAAACTACATATTTTTGTAAGATTTTTTTCAGTATGTTTCTTAAAAAATGTGCTAAATAAGTGATTTATCTCCAGAATTAGAACTGTGAGGTTTAATGAAGCTGACATTTCTTCCTCTCCAATGTTATGTCAGACTAAAAACCTTTTCAACTTATAATAGATACGTATGGTAATAGATATCTGAATGAAAGATCAAACAGACATTAAGTACTGCAGAAATGGCCTGGTAAAAAGATGAAGTCACCCTCTAATGACACTATTATGACACACAGATTAAAAGAAGAACCAGTAAAAAAGAAGGATGATAATGCTATTGTGTTACTCCACTAAGGTATTTTACCAGTAAAATGAAGTTACTCACTTTCTGCATCTATCCACTCATCTGACTGATGCTTTAAGGGAAAAAAATGTGCAGAAGAAAAGAACTCTTCTTGAAGGAGAAAAAAGCCCACCAAGCAAACCTTACCTGTATTTGGGGTTGGTATGTAGTATCAGATGAATATTGCATTTCAAGCGTTTGATCCTGTGCCTCCAAAAACTACAAACATCATAAACCAAAATTAAAAACTTTGCCAGCAGTCTAGTACACATAGTAGGTTCAAACTGAACCCCCTTGAGGAAAGGATAATTACTACCTTGTTGTAAAGCAGATGCATTTTTGGAAGCAGATGCATGCAAGGTGACCATACTTTGGGAAACCACATTTGAAGTAAATATTTATTTGCATAACAAATAGAATACTTTCTACCAGCCCATTATGCAGCTAAGATTAGCTCAGACCTTTATAGTGACACTACATAGATAATAAACTGAAAGCAAATTTGAGCTGATGCAGTTTCACTGGTTCCTCAGCTGTCCAGCCCTGTGTGGGTCGAATGGGTGGAGAGCCTGTGTGGCTTTGTGCCTGCCAGCAGTAAAGCCTCTGAGACAAGGAGTCAGAGGGAGATTCCAAAGCACAGGATCAGAAGGATAACTCCTCATCACAAGGGGAATATCTTGGAAGTTTGCTCAAGAAGGCTGAGGCTTCTCTACTTTGTGTGCTTATAGATAAGACCATCTCCTGAGGAGAGGAGTGCTCATGGACACAGCCCACCTCTACTGCAACCTATTTATATCTGCCACACAGACAGAGGACAACGTGATTCAGATGTTAATCAGTTCCTGGCAGCATTACAGAGCCTCCTTGAGTAAAAAGCAATCCAGTTCTGCAGATGAGGCAGAAGCACACGGGGCTTCATTGTACCTTCCTACTGCAAGTGCCTAACTTAGGCACAGTGACTGCTCCCATGCAGCATCTGCACAGGGAGCTAAGATAGAGCAGACCTGGATTTTAGGGGTCTGGTGTCTCCCTTCTTTGTTGAAGTGAATTGCCATAACAGTCATGGCAAGTGAGTGAGGCTTCTTGTAGGTGGTCTGAACACAACCCACAGAAGGCTCTGCCTTCATCTACTCCTCCCCCAGCCATGAAACCAAAACACCATCAATTTACTACTGGCTGATAAGAAATGAGAAGCTGTTTCCCCTCTGCTTGCTTTAACATGGACTTTAAATGCAATCTCTTTCTTAGAAGAACCTGCAGAAATGGCACTGCAGCACTAATGTGGGCTCTGTCCCAAAGAGTACAGGCTGCAGGTGAAAATGATTACTTTTACTCTGTGTGGAAATGGTTATTTTTTTCTAGCTGTCGATGCTGTCTGATCAGTCTAGGATGGAAACCAGCAATACACTTATTCCTAGGTGTCTAGGACTTGAAAGGCAAATTCTGCACTGTGGCCTTTTACAGCCACGTTTGCATGTGTGCCCAGGAGTGCAAGGAGGTGACATTTTTTGCAGTGAATTTTCAGAACAAAGTGTCACTGGTAGACAGCAGCAAGATGTGTTCTGTTATGTTCACAAAGCGTCTCTCGCCGTGCTGCAGGAGCAGCACATTAATGAAACAGTCAATATGCTGCTGCTTTTTTTCCTGCCCTTAACTGCTACCAGAGGCTGAACTGGCTGAGTGAGCTGGGTCTCTGTAGCCTCCCTGGTTCCCTTTGAAGAGGTTTGTCTCTGTGATACAGCAGCACTGCTACATCCACAGAACAGTAAGTATTGCTTCCCTTGATGTAGTCCCTTTATGCTTACTTGCTGCTCCTGGGCTTAACCCACCTCTCTTTGAATTTGCCTAAATATAATACAATCATAAAAAATGACTGCATAATTGACATGACAGAAATCCTGCCTTTTAAACTCAAAATGAACAGCTGTTTACCTACATACAATTTTATAAAAAGAAAAGAGGGATTATTGAGTATAAAGGAGACTGACCTCAAAACCAAGCAGCAAGGCCTAACTTCACCCAAACAATTGACTCTAGGTCTCCTTTGGGATTGTTTTCTGCCTCCCTGGCCCTGAGATATGTTTTTCAGTTGCAAGTGCCTGAAATGATATGAGGGCTGTGCTGCAGTCTGTCAGACACATGCTTTCGCAGTAGGGATGGGAGGTTATAGGTAGGCTGCATGGCAACAGTGAAGAGATTTGTGGTGATGGACCATTATCTGCCACAGCTGTATCCCAGGACAGACTTATGGGTCATTTTTCCCCAGCAAGATGCCCAAGCAATGTCTGAGGGAGTGCTGGTTGGCACATTCACAAACCTTTTCAGGGAACAGGCCAATAATTTACCTGTATATGATCAGCAGTCCAGTGCCTGGGCTCACTCCCTGGGGATGCCTGACATCTCTTAGAGGTCCAGCACGATGTGTGATTAATTACTCTTAGTTGGTTCCTACTTTTCTTCATTGACTAAAAGGAGTTTGGAGATTGACTTGCTTAGATTTAGACTCTTTAAATTTCAGATGGCAAAGGATAGCAGATGAAGAACAGCCCTTTACTGCTTCACTGATAGCCAGTAGCTGATGCCAAGTAAGAAACCACAATACATGTGGAATCTGACATTGCAAATGATCTGTGTCACAGTGGGTGTTGCAGAGCATTACAAGGCGAAGTTGTATGATCCTTATCCTGAAGAGCTTAGCATCTAAGTGAGAAGCATATATGCATATTCCTTGATGCATTTTATGACCATAAATTTGCACATAATAGTCTGAATGAAGTCTTTCTCAAGAAATAATAAATCAATATATGAAAATCAAGATATTTTTTTTTCCTATGAGAAAGGAATAAAAATGTAAGCAAAAATTGATCAGGAAATGCTGATTGTCGCAATTATCACAAGACATTCAGTGGGCCAAATTTGCCAACGTAGCAATAAATTTTATGTTAGCATCAGCAAAAAAGATCAGGAATCTGATGCAACCGCTTTCTGATGCAGCAGTCTGTGGGGCCCAACTCCCTCTGGAGCCCTGGCCATTGCATCCTCATTTGTATGAGTGTGTATTGATTGTACAATGGCACAAAATGGAAAAGTGGTGATTCATACCAGACCTCCATCTATTTGACAAACTGGAGGGCACTAGCAGACTGTGGTCCATAGATCTCTGGCAGAATTTAAATACTTCTGCAGCTTCCAGAGAAGATTGCTAAGAAGAATGAAACACTCCTGTGGGCTTACCTTGCACTTTGAAAGCAAATTGAGAGGAGTCTACTCTTTTATTAGGAGACATAATGAAGACGACAAGACAAAAAAAAAAAGTCCAAATGCCACTGCAGCAGAAGTTGCTGGAGGCCTGATGCTCTTGCTCATGACAGAAGTAGAAAAGAAGTCTCTCCACAATGGGTAGACAGGTTATGCCAATTCATTGCTTCTTTTGATCACTAGGCCTGGATTTATCTGGATTTCTCCAACCACTGGAGAATTCACATGTTTTGTGGTTTAAACTCCCCTAGTTGGGGAGAGGGAAGATGAAAAATTTCATCTGTTCTTGAAGATAAAGGCTGTAAATGGAAAGCTAGTAGGTTTAGATTAGATATTAGAAAGAAATTCTTTCCTGGGAGGGTAGTGAGGTGCAGGAAAAAATTGCCCAAATAAGTTGTGGATGCCCCATCCCTGGAAGTGTTGATGGGCAGGCTGGGGCTCTGAACTACCTGGGATAGTGGGAGGTGTCCCTGCCTATGGCAGGGCACCGGAATGAGATGACCTTTAAGGTCACTCCCAACCCAACCCATTCCGTGATTCTATGATTCTATTAGCTTTAAGCACTCTCACATCTGGGCTGACCTGCACAGAGGGCAGTCCTGCCATGATAGGCAGTCCTGATTACTCTTTAATCCATTTCTTCAGAATTTAATTGTTATGAAATGTCCCAATCACTGAGCATGTGATCAGCAATTAAAGACCAACAGACCTTCAACCACAATAAAAAACGTGTTGTTTAAATTATCTAGATAAATGCAGGGCATCTCATGTAAGAGGCAATGACACACAGGCTATGTACAAAGGTACACAGACAGTAAAAGAAAAAGGTGACAAAACATATTAATAATACAACTCCAACAGAGTTTAACCCTGTCACTAGATCATGCTGAGGTGCTTAAGGCTGAATGGGATTTACAGATATTATTTTCGCCACCAGAGGGTTCCCATATTTTTTCCATTTGTGCAACTGAAGCAGTGAGAGAGTAAAGAACATAGAAAAGCCACTTTTAAAAATGTGTGAAAGCAATAAAGATCGAAAATAATGCAACCCCAGAGTAATGCAAATAATCTACATGCAGGTCCAATTTTGTAACTGTAAAATTCAATGACTACATTTTGCAAAACAAAACCAGGCATTTCTGCACTGGTTGCAGAACCCTCATTCGTATTTGCACCATTGCACATGAGATCAGGATTCAAGCAGCTGATGATAAATTCCGTGTATGTAGGACACCTATTAAAGGTTTCATGTGATGTTAGAGTGAGCAGGTTAGTACAAAAGAAACCCCACAAAGTAAATAAGATTTCAAACGTTGTGGTATTGTCAGGGCAAAACCCCAGATTCCAAGTCAAGTTCAATCCTGCAAAGCTAGTAATGGCAGTGCTATTTTCCTAACTTGGCTTCAGTCACTACCGTGACTCTCAATTCTCAAATAATAGGTGATTCATCTTAATGTTATTTAGGGAAGGAGTCACAATGGCTTTGATAAGTCAAATGATGGTCAGATATTTTTCTTACAGCTCATTAATTTTCCCAGGAAACAATGGGCCAAATCCTGCTGTCAGTTATGCTACCAAAGTCAGTGTACTAGAGATGCTTTTTAATGCAGGCTAGATCCAGATCCCTCTCTGACATGTACAGGATGGTCTCTTGTGTTTTCTGATATGCTTCATCAGATCTCTTGGGGCTCTCCTGAAAATGTCAACCAGAAATATACTCACTGCAGCAACATAATAAAACCTCTCTGGAGGGTGTGATCAGGGATAGCCCTCGGTCTGAGCAGGTTCCTTGGAAACTTTATGCAAGGTTTCATTGTTCCACCAGAAGATTCATGCTTTGGTGGGGGGAAAAGGCTCCATGTTGCCTGAAATAGGGGTGTTGGAGCGCATAGGGCTGCAGTGCCCTTTCGCCTGGAGGACAGACATAAGGTGCTATCTCTTCCCCTTGTTGGTGAGTTTGATGCAGAAGGAAGTTGAATGGAGTGTGAGGCCCAATAAGCAGCTGTCAAAAGGTGCTGATCATTCTGCTTCTTCCTGAGATAACTCAGACATCTTCACTGCTGCGCAGGTTTCTCCTCTGTCAGCATACCCGGAACTCCATCATCTTGTGCAATATGGTCCAAAGGTTTGGCAAAATCAAAATCTCTTTCCTTGTTTGAGGTCAGAGCCTGGTGCCTTCAATCACGGCAAACAGAGACTTACTGCACAGTCCACTGACTTCAAGGAAGCTAGGAAGCTTCTCATGAAGAAATCTGTTTATTCAGCTTGAATAATGGGCACAGGAATCTGACTTTTGCTAATACAGGCATGGCTGCTTTGCAGATGCTAGAGTGTTCAGTATTATTCCAAAGTTTAAATTTTTATTTCTAATAAGATGTCACCTTCTAGACATTATAATTAGAAGACTTATTGGGAAGCCTAAAATAATATTATACCCACCGGGGAGTCAAAAGTGCAAATAGTAAAAACATCAAATCTCAATATTTAATTAATTGAAACAGAATAAATTTCAACCTATTTTTTCTCATTTCTGTCAGCTACTTAGAGTTGCTATGAACTTTAGAATTTATGCAGGTTTTCCCACAGACTTTCTGAGCTGGAATTTCAAACAACTAACATCTATGTTTGTAGACACACTGTGCAGCTTTTTTAAGACCTTCTCAACAAAGAGCTTCCAGGGAGTGGAAGGAGGGGAGGAATTAATTGAATATGACTGCTCTAGTCAGGTGCCTAAATAAGATTCAGACACTTGAGAAAACCTGGCCTTTCTTCTTGGTGAAGAAGGCTTCAGGAAGACTATCTTTTAAAGCTCTCCAATCAGGTTGGTCTCAAGGAGAACCTTTGTCCCAAAACACATGTAGAAGACTAGAATGTACAAACACAGATTGTTTCAGTGAGGCAGTGAAGAGCAAAAGGCAAAGAGAAACAGCTTTCCCGAGAATTGGGATGATTTCCATTTTTGTGTCACTTCTGACCTTTATCCAGCATACAGAAGGCCTTTTGTACAGACAAATGGAATTGTGCAAAAATAACTGAAGAGCAGGTGCTTTATCAAATCACAACACACTATTTGTCCTTATTCATAAAAATTTTATCCTTACAGGGACTGCCTTCACTGGCTTACTGTGCAGTAGAGATTTGTTGTCAAAACTATATAAATAAGTGAAAACGGGCACTTGGTAAATGAACCACTGGTGGGGGACCAGGAGTTCCTCTGAGAAATTTATTATTGCAAGACAATCCACATGACTGCAGTTCATCTGTGGGACGGCTGTTCTGCAGTTGTATTTCTCCATGGTAAAGAAAATACACAGTACTCAATCATATGCCATGAGTCCTTTGATTAAATGTGGATTTACTGTACTTGATAGCCCACAGCAGCTTAAGTACCATAGAGTGTGTTACATAAATGCATGTTCAGGATTATTACACATACCAAAATAGGCATGTACTTGATGGAGGTTGTTATGGTTTACAATTCCCTTTTCCCTTTCTCTCTCTGTGGTAATAACTGTACATGTATTGGCCTTAAACACCTATACATCTTAAGCACAGGTTAAATTATAAAAGAGATTGCAACATCTTCTTTGTCCATCATCATCTAATAAATCAACAGGTCCATTTCTGTGGATTGATGTAATGGCATTTATGAGCATTGGCAAAGTCATATCCACTTAACTGATGCAATTAAGTAGTGCCGTGCTCTTATTATAATAATAATGGATTGACTGATGAGTAATTTATTTCTTTCCAATGTAACTGACAAAAATAGGCTATATTCATAGACAACGCAATGTATTTGGATCATAAAACTGCTGTCTTATCAAATCTACCATTAGCTTAGATTTATCCTCACCAGAGAGTGGTGAAAAATGCTTTAAACCATGGACCAAGCTTAATGAGGTATCCTGGCCCTGATGTGTAAAGTCCCGCAGAGAAGGTGAATATTTTACTAGCTATTTCTCATAAGAGAAGTGCTGCTAAACACTGTCATAAAGAACTAACTCTCAGAGCTGCCAGCTGAACTCTCTGGTCTAAAGAAGGAGATGGCTGTGTTTGGTTTAATTTTAATTCAGTTTCCAGGAAAAATATTTCCTTATTGCCACTTGTTGCTCCATACACTCTCCCTGACACTCCTTTCCTATCAATATTGCCTGGAGACCTGGCAATAAGTGAGATCAGTGCTTTTATCACACTCAACGTGACATTTTGTAGTATCTTGTTATTTCCTGTGTTTATGACTATGGTTTCATTGAATCATAGAAGGGTTTGGGTTGGAAGGTGCTCTCTCAACTTCTCTGGGTAATGCAAATAATCTCTATGTAGATTATTTGCATTACTTTCGGGTTGCATTTTTTTTTTTTTTAATCTTGATTGCTTTCACACAGCCCCAATTCTAATAGCCCTCTCTCTTCATAGCTCCAGTTTTGTGATCATGGTCCTCCTCTAGACTCACTCCAAAAGGTCCATGTCCTTCTGTTAGGGGTCCCAGAGCTGGAGACAGCAGTGTAGGTAGGGCCTCACAAGGGCAGAGCAGAGATGCACAATTCCCTCCCTTGACCTGCTGGTCACACTGCTGGCCATGCAGCCCAGGACACCCTTGGCTTTCTGGGCAGCAAGCACACACTGCTGACTCTTGTTCTAATTCTCATCAACCAACACCCCCAGGCTCTTCTCCCCGGGGCTGCTCTCAATCCATTCTCTGCCCAGTCTTTTTTTGTGTTTGGGATCACCCCAACCCAGTGCAGGACCTTGTGCTTGGCCTTGTTGAACTTTGGTAGGTTCACCCAATCCCACCTCTCCAGCCTGTCCAGGTCCCTCTGGATGCCATCCCTTTCCTCCAGGGTGTTGACTGCATCACTCAGCTTAGTGTCATTGGCAAACGTGCTGATGGTGCCTCAGCCCCACTGCCCATGTCTCTGAAAAAATATTAAGTAAACCCAGTCCCAACCCCCCAAGAATCAGCACTCTTCCCTGGCTTCCACTCTTTGAGTGCAACCATCCAGCCATTCCTTAACTACCGGCTGCTCCAGCCATCAAATCCACGTCTCTCCAGTTTAGAGACGTGGATGTTGTGTGGACAGTGTCAAAAGCTTTGCACAAGTTCAGTTCGATGACCCCTGTTGCTCTTCCCTTACCCACCACTGCTATAAGCCTGACAAAGAAGGTCATCAAATATGTCATGCACAACCACACATGGGGTTTAAGGCCGACCTATCTGCTGGCTGAGGATGGACATGGTTGTGCTGACTGCAGCAGAGCTGCTCCAGTTTACAGGCTGCAGGGGGTCTGTAGGTGGGCAAGGGCAAACACTACCTCCAGACACCCCAGGACTTCTGCACTGCAGCCTGGTTTTTCTCATTGCCCTTACCTCTACCATTTGCTTTAGGTGTAAAAAAAGGGCATACTACATCCATTTCCATCATCATTCTCTTTAAATTATGGCAGCAACAACTCTGTCTTTCACTGAGTACAAGCCAAATGTGCCAAATTCCAATTTCACAGTATTTTATGGTTCAAGAACAAAAGAATCCACCAAATTATCTCATTTGACCTCCTGTATAAGACTCAGAGAACAGAAAACAGAGCCTGAGACTCCTGCATTGGCAGGAACTGATTTAATTGAGATAAGCTCAAATGATCCCCACACTCTCAGGGGAGCAATGGAAGAAGAAGAATCCTGAGTTTTGAAGTTTGACCTCATGGAAAATACCTACCCAATCCCAAAATCTGGAAATCAGCATTACCTGAGCCCATGAACCAGGAATGCTGGTCAACACTCAGGCAAGGATGATTGTACATGTCACCTGGGAACACTATGCTGTCCCATCTAGGGTCTCTCTTTATCTGTGGAGTATATTCTTTACGTTCCACATGTATTTATGTGGGGTTTTTTGTATGTGCACGCAATTCTTTACCAAAGAGAAATTCCTTCCTTGCTCCCTGAAGCCTGTGGTCCAGTGTTTGTTGTTATTTGAAATAGTTTCATTTGTCCGAAATAACACTGGGGACAATCCAGAGCTTGTTTTCTGCATGGATCATGGATGGAAAACAGGGGATTACATAAACTCAAGGCCAGCAGAGAACACCACAACCACCCCATGCTTCTGACCATGCTGTCTTTGACACCCTGATGAGGGGGGAACAGCTCTGCTGACTGGGGAGGAGGCCATCACTGCTAAAAAAAGAGATGAGAGTTCTATTTCTTCTCATCAAGTGGCGGCAAATATCATAAGCCTCCCTAGCACTAACAGACTCATCCTAAATGTTACACCAGGAAGCTAAAAAGGTCTTTCAAATGCACTGCATGAACACTAACATAAAAGTAGAAGATGTGTTTTATGGTATTGGCTGGCCTAAGAGGGAGAGAGAGATCTACAGCAGTTTATTTACTGCTCTAAGTGTTAACAAAGTTTGAAATCAAGGTGGTTTATGATTAAAGACAACAAATAGATTAATTTTTGCTCACTGGATCCAACTATCTAATGCAAGGTTAACTCACTGACCTCACCCCAAAGATATTAGGTATTTAATTTTCAAGGCACAGCTGCATGTTAGTGATGACCAATAAGAACATCAATGCTATCTTTATTTTCTGGACTGAAACCTTTAAAAGAAGAGAAGCATCTGATCTCTGAGAAGCTGTGATCTATGCCTGCACTCATGTACTCATATATTATTTATCTTGATCTACAAGTGAAGTCTTATAAAGAAGCCCATGGAGGAAAATAAGAGCAATTTGTGCTATTTTTCATCAGAAATGTTTATATAGAGTCCCCTCTCTCTGACCACAGCGCAGACATCTCAGTCCTGAAGCTACACCTCCTCTCAGGAAGAAGCACTAAGTCATTCTCACCACTGCAGAATGTCTGGCTTTTGTTGTGACCTAAACTTGCTGCTTCAAACTCTCCAAACTCTCTTCAAACTATCCTTCCTCCTCAGAGATGATGTACCCACTACACCTGTCCAGCTACTGGCGTCAGATCTTGAGGCATAAGCCTCCTAATCCCTGCTCTGAACTCATTCACACAAACGGAACACAGGGTCTTTGTTGTTGAATAGCTGTTAAAAAACTGGTTACAGGTCTTTGATAAAGCCCTTTGGCAAAGATGAAATAATGTCCCAGTGACAAAGGTTGAGTGCTGAATCATGAGAAATTCCCATGTAATCAAAAACCCAACCTGCCTCTTCCAAGTGTAGTACCAAGATGCTGGCCTCTGAAAATTCAACAGGATGGATTCACTGTACTGGTGATGGCCGTTAAACAGGAAAATGATAAGAAAATCGAGAATAATGACACTGATGGACAGGCATGTGATGCAATGAAGAGAAGATTTCAGCTTCTGACTTATTTTTAGGACAGTATATTTCGCTGTTCTGCCTGAAAGCGAAGAGCTGTTGTTGTGACACCACAGTCACCATACAGTTAAGGTCTGGAATGTGATGTTCTGGTGAGTTAAGAAAAACTTTTTGATTACCCATGCTTTGCACCTGGAATTTTAACCAGGGACTGGATAAGAAATAGTGCTGGATGTGCTTTGGAGATAAGTACTCACTTACCATGCCAACTGTGTTCTTTTTGTTGTTGTTGTTACTTTATTTCTCTTGTGGCATTTATTCCAATTCAATTAAAATAATAGAAGATAATTTTAAAGACATATCTATCTTATTGAAATTTGAGAGACAAAAAGATTGGCAAAGAGTTTCAGATTGTTCTGAAAAAAAAAAAAGATCAGTCAATTTGCAGTAATGAAGCAGTTTTGTACCATGTGGCCAAAGGCAAGACCTCTGTTTGGGTGGGGAAAAAAAAAGGATGAGATTCAGAAATGTAGCAGAACTATTTTCATGATCCTAGTCAAAGCAGAATCGTGTTTGTAGCCTGGGAAGATGAGCAGCATGAAAAACTAAAGTTTTTCACAGCTGGATAGGCACCATGGGGTAAGAAAAGCAGAACGTACACGATTTTCTGTCTACTTGTAAAATTCTGTCCCTAGTTTTTCAGTTTAGTCAATGTTTTTAAGAAGGCCTCAGGGACGAAAAATCAAGACAACGGTTGCCAAGAACTGTGTGTAAAAACGGGCCAGGCCTGAAGGATCAGGATATCCTGAGCCTGCCAGAAGGTGTGTGCTGCTGTGAGATGCCACACACTTGCCTGTGGCTCTGGAAATGACAGCAGGCCAGACAAGTATGAGTAAATGGTGGCACACAGAAGAAGGCAAGGAATTTAGAGGGATTTTTTACCAGAATTCCTCTAGACTAGAGGTGGAGTATTGCCTTTGATTCACTCAGAACAAGATGCTGGAGGCTCAGGAAAACGTGAAACACCGAAGTCCCTACTACCATCTGCATCACTGCAGCTGACAATCTGCCATGTCTTTGGAGGCTGTCCAGAAGAGGTGTGCACAGCAAGACCCAGTCCTACAGGCCACTTAAGTGCGGCCTGTCACTGTCAGTCTTCATTCCCGAATTGCAAGACAAACAAAGGAAGCCATTCCACTTACATATAAAGAGAAGTAACTGCTACACACCCCCCCAAAAAAGCTAATTCTTGGCCCCATGTTTTCTCTTCAGTACTCCCTTCCCTTGTTCTCTGAAGAGCTCTCCTCATCTCCTGACCCATACCTCGCTTCCTTTTTCTCCCACTTGAATATTCTCCTGCACCATCCCAAGGTCTGTGAGGAGCAGACACTATGCTCCTGTCTGCCATGCTTTTTAGGAGGCTCCTTTCAACCCTAGTATCTTGCTTCATTATGAACACGCAGTGTATCTAGAAACAATCCCTTTTCATGCCCACTGCCTTTACAGGGAAGTTACTCTGAATATCCAGACAGTAAACAGCCTGGACCTGAAAACAGTTTCTATAAAAGGCCAAAGTCTATTGGGTGATGAAGGAAAGCTCATAGCTTGGATTATAAAATCCATTTTGTTTCAAAAGTGAGAACTAAACAGGCTTGGCTGTACCAGCAAATTCTAATACCAGAAATTCTAAGCAAGCATGCAATATGAGTATAGTAAAAAGGAAAAAAAATACCCCTAAGGCATAGTGTGCAGCAAGAATACCTAGAAAGTGGAACAAGAATATGGCTTTGCAGGTGGCCAAGTTAGACCCACTATGGCTGTTCCCATATTGCACTTAAATCCCTAATGTTTCCTACAAGGCCGTTCCATGACTGTTTAGGGAAAGTGAACACTTGTGGGTAAAGAAATTCTTGTGTCAACCAGTAACTAGACAAAAGGGAGGAAAAAGAGTAGAAATGTATGGTCATGTTTTACCATGGTATCAGTGGAGTTTCACAGAGAACCATGCTGGGGCCTCTGCTCTTCAAAATATTAAGATCTGGAAAAGGAGCTGAGGAGTAACATGACCAAAAAAAACCCCAACAACCAAAAAAACCACCACCAAAATTAAAAGAAAAACTAATTATGATGTACGGCTGAAGGTTGTTGTGTTAATTAGTGACCAGTTGATGAAAATAGTCAAATGGAATTTATTTGATAAATGCAGGATAGTAGATATAATGAGAAACCATTCTAAATATAAGAAAAGGATAACGTGTTCTAAATGAGTTACCATTCAAGAAAGGGGGTATCAAGGAAGAGTATCGCATAAAAATATCAAGATGCAGATTTAAAGCAAAATAAATTATTATTAATTTTTTTTTCACATGCCGTGTAATTAAACTGCAGAACTCAATGCCACAGGATGTTGTAGGGGCCAAAAGTATAAATGGGCTCAAAAAGCAATTAGACAAATTCCTGGCTGAAAAATTCATCGAGCGTTACAAAACGCAAAGATGCAGATACAATCTCTGGCTCATGGTGCCCCTAAGGCACAGACTGCTGGGAGGGTGTGCCAGAATAAAGTATCCCTCTGCAGTTGCTCTGCTTTTACACTGTTCCCCGAAACATCTGCTACAGGCCATTGTCAGCAGTACTGGGCTGAGGAGGAATTTCTGCAGCCACTGCTACGGGAATAGGTAGTTACTCATAAAGTTATGGAAGGAAAAAATAGGAACTGAATCCAGCAGCATTTGTGATTGCTGAAAAAAAAAAATGAGTCAGAGAGGATTTGTCAATCATAAGGTAAAAAGATATTGCAATAGAAGAAGTATCAGTTTTAGCATGGGCTGATCAATGTAAAGTAAAGGGTATGAGTCTTGTACTGTCTGCTAGAAAGAAGGCTACACACACTCTGGCTCATGAGGCTTCTGGGGCCATAAACCACATTAAGAAATGAAATCCACACAGAAATGCTTTCTAAGACATCATTTAGTAAAAGACATAAACCCAATCTGTGCAGTTGTAAATGTCATTGATGTATTTCTAGCAGCTTACCTTGTTTTTCACCAGAATCCAAGAAAAGCCATTTGTATTTAAATGACAGTAGAAACGGTAAATTGTTTAATCTGGGAGTCTAATAAATGGTTTGCCCTAGTTTGTCAGAGTTTGCTGTAATTTACGTGACTGGCCAGATAAATTTGCTGGAAATGATCAGATAGCAGGAGATTGGCACAGCTGAGGAATTCCAACAGAAGCACAGAGTTAATGAATCTCCACCCATGTCCAGACACGTGGATGGGGAGAAGGCCAGGCAGGGGCTGGGATCCTCTGAGCTGAGCACACCAGCTCTGATGATCCTCTTCCCACTGGTGGCTGCATCCATGGGGGAGTGGCTGAGGCTGAGGAGAAACTATCTGTGTCCAACACCTCTGAGCACGAGAGGTTAAAAAACATACCCCAAAGCAAATTATGATGACACAAAAAATCATTTGTGCAGTGGGTAAGCTACACAAATGTCCTAGTGTTAAAATACAGCTTAATTCTGGGAATTCACCAAGGCACTGCAGAAGGCTCCATCCATTTTGGAGAAGCTCAGGTCCTGCTAAAAACTCAAGTACATCCTCAGAGGTGCAGAGACCATGGTGGTGGGTTGAGAAGATGTCCTGGACTCTGCAGAAGCATCACCTCCTCTGCTGGGGCTGGAGAAGGTGCTATTCAGCTCTCCATGGGCCATGTCTTGGTGTGGTGCTGACCTTTCTTCTCCCTGTCACAGTCAATCCAAACTGAAAGCACTTGCTCAGTTCCTGGGTTTTAAAGCACCTGGCTAACTGCTTCAGCAAGGAGTTAACTTCTTTTTAAGTTCACAAGTCTATTATTCCCCTAAAGTTACCCACCTAGAAAGTCTTCCTGTAGTTAATGGATTTGAAGGGGAAAATATGCCCTGAAGTGCAGACGATTTCTGGTTATCCTGATTATCTGTGCTCTGCAAATCAATGCACTTGAATCTGGTTGAATCTACAGCCAGACAGGCAAAAAAAAAAAAAAATCCAGCAGGGGTTTGCACATCTTTCATACATCTTAATAGGGACATTATGTCTAAACCCCTTTGTGACCACTTAAGTCATAGACCATTAGAACCAGTGAGTGCCAAAACCCGCTCTCATAAGGCAAATGCATCTTAAGCATCAAGTGGATATAGTGTCAACCTTAAATGCAAGCATCCTTCTACAAAAATTCACAAAAATCAGGAAAAATGCATTGCTGGTCCCAGGTTGCTATCTGGGCATAATTTATTGGTTTTTCTTAGTGAGTTTTGGTGAAATGTGAAAACTTCTACAAGGACAAGAATCTTATGTTTACAGAAAAAACGGAGTATAATAGGGTGGTTTTTTTCTTTTTCCTCCTGCATATTTGGATTTCTCTTGCACACAGTCTATGACTTTCAGCTACAGGCTATGACTGATCCCTTGACAACTCTAGTCTCTGCGATAAATTGTTCAAAGTCAGACCTGGGGCTGTGTCAGTTCCTAGAATATCAGGGTTTTATATCTTCTCTAGCCTCATTTTAAATTTAAATGATAACAAATGCAATCTGACCCCAGATGGAACAGAACATTTTTTTATATCAGATTGGTGCTTTTGCTATTACAACTTTGGTAAGGATCTCAAACCCCAAACAGTCTCAAACAATCTCAAATCTCAAACAATCAGTTATGCTGAATCCCTACATGCTTCCTAAGAGGCAGATAAGCCATGAGCCACCATGGAAATGATGCACAATGCCAACGAGAGGCAGGCATTGCCTTGCAGGGAAGCAGTGCCACAGTCTCCTGGGCATACATTTTCTCACTTTTGTCCCTGGTTCTTCTGTTTTTTTTTCTGAGTTGGTTTTAGCAAATGTTTTATATATTTATATTAATTGTGTTGGCTGGGAGATTTAAATTGGGGTTTTATTGTTTTTTTTCGTTTTGTTTTGTTTTATTATTATTATTTGCACATCTACTTATTGCATTTTGAAAACACTGTATAATCTATGCTCTTGCTCAAATTTCAGTGTGGCAGGACTCAGACCCAAAAAACAGGCTATTCCTTGGTTCTTCCCCCACACTCTCCTTTTCTTAAACAGAAAGGTCTGTAAAATACTTTACAGCAGTCTGGGCCCACACCTCTGTTGTTCGGAAGAGGCTGGAGAGAACAAGCCTCACAGAGAGTGGAAAACAAACCTGACCGTGCAGTGGCATGGCAAAAAGACTCTTCTGATTTTGTGGGCAAAGGGAAATGTCTTGTGGCTTGTGCTCCACAGTGACATGGCTGATGGTCTGAGCTGGCAAAGCACTTCTATCAAACACTGTTTGAATTTACTAACCTTTTTCACTGGTCTTTAAGTGTAGTTCTCATCTGTCAGTAATCCCTTTCCTGTTTTCAACCAAAGGAAAGCCTTGTGCCATGAACAATGGGGAAAGAGATGCCACATATTAGTAGCCAAGATAAGGTAGCAGTATTTAAACAACATCAAATGTTCAGTCCAGACAAAGAGGGATATCTCTGATGAGTCCAGTGCAAATACACACTCTCACATCTACTGTGGTCATCTATAGAGCCATTTTAGTTGGATTTTTTTCCTTCTTTGACCTCTCATCACCTCTTTATTCAGCCTCCCCCAAGCTGAGCATGATGTCTGACTCAAGCTTTTGAACTCTCTGCATCTAAGTAGGTTTCAAAGTAAGCAAACAAGCTCATACATCCCTTGCCTCTGTAGGTGTGTTCACATATTTTTATTTGTTAAAAACAAAATAAAAACATAATCTGATACACTTAAAGATGTGTTTCAGAGAGTGGTCTGTGCAGAGAAATGCTTGCACCTGGTATCATAATTTATAATGTTTAAGAAACAAGTTGGCATTTAAAAAAATGAAATGACAACAGAGATAATAGGATCCAAAGGTCTCTCCCAAATTACTGAACAATAGAGAATTGGATAAGATCACTCAGGCTATTTTCCTAATATTTTAGAGTAGTAGTTGCCTGCTTGAGCCTTTGATCTCACAACTTTGTCAGCTGACAATAGTTAAAAAGTGTTACAGACAATACAGCAAGAATAAAAATCAGTGCATTTTCCAGGGAGGCACTGAGATGTGAAGTGATAGGAGATTAAAGTGTACGTGAAGGGCAAATTTTGCTCTCAGCTGTCTAAGGTACATGCAGACTTCTGACTATGGCCTGTTGCAGGAGGATAAGCTAAAATTGTGAATTCAACAAATAGAGAAAAAAACTGTTATCCAGTGTGGGTTTTGTTTTGGGTTTTTTTTGTAATTCCCCGAGCTGATGGGACACTTATTTGTTAATCATGATATATAGTTAATAATGCCAAAGGAAAAGAGCAACTGTATAACAAAGCAACTGAAAAACTATCCTCTCCAGAAAGAAAAATATGGATAAAGGCTTCCATTTTACATCTGTTCTTCTGGACTGAGTGAAATAAATCTCATCAGGTCTGTGAGGCACCTTCTCAGAGTCCGGAAAGAACAGAGGCAGAACTCTCTGAAGCCCTGGGCCGGGTGAAGGCTTGGGGGCCCCGAGCCCTCCAGACTCCAGCGATACAACCACAAGTGTGCCCAAAGGGACCGAGGAGGTTGGAGGTGGGTGTGCAACTACCTCAGCATCCTTTCCAGAAGTATTAAGAGCCACAGATGAGGCAAATGGGAGATGGTTGCAAAAGGCCACAGAGTACTCCCAAAGCCACCATAATTTTGCAGTAAAGGAGAGATGGGAATCAGCAAGAGAACAGCTGGTAAAACCAACTCTGCCTTCCTGTTTCACCGGCTGGTATTTGAACTGCAGGCACTGGGCTGAAATAACAGATATTACTGCCTCCTTGGCTTGGTCTGTGGAGAAATACATTTTCCTGATGGATCTGCTCAGAGTTTTCTGTAGGCAGTACTGTGTGTATTGAGGTGAATTAAATAGGCTGAAAGGAATACACCCATACATTTTAGCAGCAATATAGGAAAACAAACTTTCCTGTTCCTCACACCAAATAAACACCAATAACATCAAGAGACCACATTCAACAGAGGCAGAGTGAGCCCCAGATACCAAGGCCCTAAGACCCTGGTTTGTCACTCCCGTGGGATTTTGCTGTGTGACTGAAGTCCAACATAGAACTTGGCTCTGAACCAAACCCAAGGCCGGCACAGCCTGAGTTTGTAGTTTTTTAAAAGATTCAATCCTGCCATATGTTTACCAGTGATATCATAATTGTCTGTGCATCCTCAGTCTGCTATGGATTTTGCAGCAGCTGTCAATAGCACTCATTCACCACGGGCCCAAGATAATTGAAGCACTCCATCTGCTGCAGGGCCACTGTTACCAACACTGATACTTGTGTCAGTAACTTACTGAAGAAGGGCCTGAACTTGCTCCTAGTGAAAAATCAATGGGAGGATTCCTGTTGGCAGAAGTGGAGGCAGCCCTAACCCTTTCAGTACTGGAAGCCTGAACAGCTGCTCAGCATCCAATTCCACGGCACCATCCAGACCCGCTGTGCCCCTGGATTTTGGATGGAAGCAAACACAGGCAAAGCTCTGCTGTGATCACACAGCCTTTGCAAACTGGTCCTGAAAGGCACTCTGGAGCACAAATCCCTTCTGAGGGAAAAGGCAGGTACAGCAGGAAAAAGAACTGGCCTGAAGAAACACATGATGTCAGCTCACATGGACAAGAGAGGCAGAATTCGAGTTCTGCATTCAGTTTAAAGCCCCTGCCTGCAGAAACAGTCAGACATGTTTACGGGAAAGTGCTAAAGGAATTAATCTGTTACTCAGCAACACTAATCAAGACTCCTACCCCATGCAGTTCACAGAGTTCTACGTCTGTGCATACCTTTATATTCCTGTTCAGAGTCAGCCCCATTCCACCTTCTGTCTGCTGTACAAACAGAAGGAAAAAAACAAGGTCTGCGACAGAAAACTGGCTATTGTGATAAAGCATTATTTTCTCTCACACAAAACCTGTATTTTCTATCATTTGCAGTTACCTTTTCTCCTATTTTTATCTACCTATTTTCTTGCAAGAGAAGAACAAACTTTTGAAAACCAAGGCAAGTTATGACCTTTTTAACAAAGAGGGGAAAACAGACGTTGTTGTTGTGCTGTTGTGAGTGCAGATGAGATCAAACTGGAACTTTAAATCAGAACAACCTTGAACTTTCAAGGTCAAGTTCACCTCTAAAGTTTGCTGCTAAGGCAAGTCAAAGCCTGTGCTCAGATGGATGTGGATAGCTCCCGCTGAGTTCAGGCTGCCCTCCTTGATTGTCACGGTAATATTTTTGTTGTGTTTGTTTACTCCAGTGCAGGTTCTCAAGGATCTGACTTCATTTTCATTCTTTCCTGTTCATACCCAGTATAAGAAAGGCCACTTTCTGGAATATATTCAGGTTCTCTTTGTGCACACAATGATGTAATAGTAGGAAAATGAGAACTTTAGTGAGGACAGCTGTCCCTGAAGTGTCACTTCAATGGCAAAAAACAAAGAGTGCTGAAGGTTCAAAGAAGATAACACTACAAGGTCTCAAAATACAAAGCAAAACCCAGTGATTTCTCTTTTCATCAGAGGAGCAGAGAAAGTGAGGGCCTCCTCTGGGCAGTGATTTAGAAATGTTTTGTTGTTTGGTACATTTTAGACCTGAAAGGTTTCAACAGACAGAAAACACTTTTTTAATTGGCTCAATGAGAATAGCAGAGAAGGACAGCACATGTTTGCATTTCCTGACAGTGAAGTCCTCCAGAGTATTTTATCGTACCACAAGATGGAGGAAGTCATGTAAGATCTCTGTATTGAGATGGCTGGAAAAACTGTAAAGGAAGTTTCCTTTATAGTTGTCTTTGTCTTCTGTGGCTATCTCCTCACTTCCTTCAATGCACCAAGAGTCAAGGTAGCTTTGTTTTTTTAAGTAAAATGGATAAGGAGAAAAGAGAGAAGAAAAATCAACAATGTGGAACAGTTTGATGAGTGGTTGAAGTCAAAATAGAGACAACCTAAAAAAACACAGACATATTCCACTGGTAAAGAGAATCATGTCATATCAGAAGGAAGATATAAGATTTTTTTTTTAATAAACTTTGATTTTTAGATGAGACATAATTCTGACTAAAAAAAAAGATACCTTTCTTTTCAATATTTAATGAGCCTTTAATTTTGTCCATCTACTTTCAGTACATGAAAACAAGCTTCTAACACAGGAACACACTCTCCAGCTGCAGTGTAACAGATGTGCAAACCATTAGTATCTGCTACCCATTCCAAGTCATTAAATCTGAAACCCTGCAGGAGGAGTCAAAGGTACCATCAGGGGACCTGTGGCAGTCATGGTGTTTCAACTTAGCTGAATCCACTGGAAAGGGCCAGTGCTTTACCTTGAGGAACAGAGGAGAGTAAGGAACCCAGGTCTGGATTAAATGTGGATGAAATGACTATTGAAATGTACCACTGGAGTCACAAGATCCAATTTCTGATCCGCTCACCATGGTGGAGATAAATGGTGTGTCATAGATGAAGGAAGGTGTAAATAGCATCCATCTTTATAGGCAGAGTTAAAACAGAGAAGACCCTGGGCTGAAATGCTGCAATGTCTGGGGAAAAGGGCAGAGCCAAGATTTGATTTCTGAGGGCTCAGCTCCAACAGAGAAAGGGATGGGTCAAGTTGGACACTCCAGTGAGTGTTACTGTCCAGGCCGGGTCTGTGCCCACCGGCTGACCCAGGATTTGGGAACCACCTTGTCATTTGCATTCAGCGCCTCTGAAAAAAACCCTCATCACAAGGTAACCAGCACTGAAAAGGGACAGTCCAAGGACTAAATAGAAAGATGGACCTGCCCACAAAGGCAACAAAAGTGCAGGCAGGGGAGTTGAGTCTTCTGAAATGCCCCTGGCCCCTGTCCGCTGAGAACACAGCCCTGGAGCAGCCCTGGTGGGCTCTGAGACTGGACCTCAGCAGAACCCGGCCAGAACAAAACCAAACACCTCAGGCATCTTCCAGAAAGCCAGGAGTCTTAGTTTGCCTCAAGCACATCCAAATCCCCTTCCCTCCTCAGAAGACACTGTTTCTCCTGGGATAGAATTCCTCGATCTTCAGACGCCCAAATTCACAGCATTTTTGTAGACTGCGTGGCATTCCAGCCGCCGCTGGCTTTCTGATGTCGCATGTGGGTGAGCTTTTGCTCACTCACTTGCCATCTCTCTACAAGCAGTGGGAGCCAGAGTGGGGCAAGTGTCACAGGCAATATGCAGAAGCAATTCCGGAAACTTTATTGCTCAGAAGTGGCACTCAGCCAGGAGAGGAGAAAGAGAAGAGCTCATAGTTGTGTGCTTGCACACACTGACAAAACTGCTACTGATGAATCAGAGAGAGAAATCTGGAGAGGTGACCTTGGGAGGTCACAGAAGGCTCGTTTTTGCCAACAAATCTGAACATTTGCAATCATGCTGTGGCCTGATGCCAGTCACTGTTTTATGTGCTATCTCATCAAAACATATGAATTTTCAATAGCTGTTTTAGAGTCCTACTTGCTGCGGCGTTATATCTCTCCTACTCCTACAGGTCTTGGATTGTACAGATACAAAAGCAGGGTATTGAGGAAAGCTGGCACTTGGGTTGGCATTGTTTCCCATGAACATTTTCCTGCATTCTGAAAATCGCCGACTGGTCAAGTGCCGGAAGGTCACTAAACAACGTGGCAAAAGTGATGACAGAAGGGAGGCAAAAAAATCTCTGGAAAATGAAACTCCTCCATTGTCCGGCCTGGAAGGTCAAAAACTGCCATTTTAAGATTGCTTGTGCTAAGGGAGGCTCACCCACCCTAGGTGTCAGCCCTTCAGAGAGAACTACTGTAAATATCGCCATCTGTGATGTTCCTGGTGAAGGACTCTGCTGATGTAAAGGTTATTACTCATTTATAAACATATGGCTGCTGTAATCCTTCGTTCCTCAATTCAGAGTGGGATGTGTGTTTGATTGAGCTCGGTTTCAAAACAAAGATTTTTTTTCTCTGCTCAGCACTAAGGGGACATTATCAATTTGATTTATATTAATAAAAACAACAGCAACCCACTGTGGCAAATTCTTAAATCAATAGATGTGATTTGACTTTAAAAAAAAAAATAATCCCATTGAAAGCAGTTGGTCTGAAGGAGCACCACCCAGTGCAGCCTGAAATCAAATCTGCAGTGACTGAAAAAGATTGTGAAAAAAAAGACAGAGGATTCTGATATTCAGCATTGTCCCAACCAATTAAAATAGTACAATCTAACAGCAAATGTATGCTTTTGTGGCAATATTTCTGTTTTGTAAATCCAGAGAGATAAAACACTGAGGTTTAGAGTACGTGAGCTGACAGCATCTTTTCAGTGATACTGTGATGGCAAAGGCTCTGAAAATGTGTTTTCAAACTTTGGATTTTATTGCCTATGTGTGTGATGTGTGAATACTTGAGCATATACATGCCTTTCAAATGAGCCCTTTAGATCTAAGATCCCATTTCCTCCATATAGTCAACAAAGACCATAAAGCAATTTCTGTAGGAGCAAGAGTTCACATAGAAGACCTGAAAGCTAGAAATTCCCACCAAACCAGTTCAGACACAATGCACAGCTTACCTGTTGTCTGCCTGCCTCCAGGAGCAAAGGGACCAGTTCATCTGGCATATTCAAAATGTCTAGCTCAGGCTCAGATGAACAGCTTCCTAAACTCCTTTGACTTTGGGGAGAGTTTTATAAGGCCCTTGATTAAGAGTTTTGATGGCAGTAGAGCCTGTGTTTGCATGGCTATCAGTAAAATTATGCAAATTCTGGGGAAAAAAAGTATTTTATTCACTGCTGCATGGAAATACCTTGTAGCAAACCACACCTCCATCCCCAAATGGGCATGGCTGGATTCCACATAACAAGACATCTCTCTATATATTTTTGACCAGCAGATCAAATAAAATCAGAACTACCAGTATATGACCCTGTCTCCTGAGAAACATTTTTTCTTATGGGGAACTCATCTGCCATATTTTAGATAGTGTCTAAAAAACCTTGTCACTGATATTGCCTTGGATTACTCTAAAAGAATACTTTAGCACCCAGCCCACATTTCATCATTAATAATATTTATGTAATGCAGCTGCAAGGCTGAGCAGCACATTACGTCACCTCAGCTGAATGAAGAGCAAGTTGCACTTTCTAGATCACAGCACTGCCATGTTTGCATTATGTATGCTGGAATTCAGTAATGAAAAAAATTTAAATGATGGGAACAATTAAGCTGGCTTTGAGATTTTTAGAATTAAGGTTGCGGGATGAAGATGAAAATGTACTTCAGCATCTCGGGGCTTTTAACTTTTTAATGTTTAAATCAACTTAGAAAGAATTTCCTTTTTTGGAAAGCTGAGGTAATTATTTTTTATGAAATCTTTTGTTAAAACTAATTTGTGGGCCCCTGAAATATAGTGAAAAACTAATGGAATTTACTGAGCAATCCTCATATCTATGAGAAAGCTTCAAATACAGAGATCTGAATTATTTTTTTTCTGTGAAAGTGTGTGAATATCCCTGATTTATGGCACCTGAACACCAAGATGCCAGTCCTTCCTGGATTGCTGTGAGATGGCATTTGCATTACAACAGACTTCTCGGCACTTTCTTGCAGCAGAATTAAAGATATCCACACAGCTGGAAACTTCAGTTTCTGACGCATCCTTTTAAATGTCCAAGGTTTGGAATATTTTAGATGGTAACACCTAGAATGCTGAAAAACTTCCTCTATGAGTTTTGTGTTTCTCCTCTAATCCACATCATGTAGTCTTTGAGCACACAGGGTTTCACGCTTGCTACATGCCTGGCAGAGATTTATTAATTGCAGCTTCTTGAAGAATGGAACAGAATAGAAGCACAGAGAGAATAAATGACTTGGAAGAGCCAGAAATATAATCAGAATTTCCTAAAACCCATTCCAGTGTCTCAACCACAAACTCATTTCTGGGAAAAGACCAGGAAGTTATCATACCTTTTCCCCCCAAATTTATTCCATTAAATCACTGCAAAAATGTCTGTGTACATTCTTGCTACAGTTTAAATAGTAGTTTAATAATAATTAAACTGCTAATAATTCAGTTTATCTTGAACCTGTTCTCAACAGGCTTGAGACAAATCAAAACATCTGTGCAGTATTAGCTCTATTTTTAAGCCCATTATTTAACTGCTGATGATTTCTCAGGCCTTGAGTTATGGGTCAGAAGAATTCAGACCTGCTTCTCACCTCTTGTAAAGTTCAGACACTCAGCTTTAGAGGCTTTTGTTCAACTAATAATTACAAGCAGACCATTTCTTGCAGATTTGCTTCTCTATGAATTTTAGCATTAAGCTTTTAGCTACAATCACTCTCCACAAAGCTCAGAAAACTGTCTGTTGTTTTAAACCCATTTTTCAAGAGTTTTTACAAAACATCTCCAGAGGCAGTTTCACCATTCCAAGGCACCATGACTGGCAAAAATTCCTGCAATACTTCTTTTAGTTTTCTCCCCCAAAATTCCCTAATAAACACTAGAAGTGAGTTTGCCAAGTCTGTACTTACAGGCGTAATCTTCTATTGACACATGTATAAATTACAAGGGGAGAAGCACTATCCAGTCACAGGGTAACGCTCTATCAGTGAGATTTCTGGGATTTTTGAGCAGTGTACTCTGTATATGGCAACTGCTGGCTAGTGTTTGCCTATTCTTCACTTGCTTAAAACCTCTGGTTTTGTCTTGAGGGTCCACGTAAGGTCAACTTCCCACCCCCCAACAGGGGCATAGAAAACTGCTCTGAAGGTGGAAGAAAATGCCTCTCCTCACTGAGCAGCCAGTGTTGATAAAACAGCTCTCTGTTGGAATAGCTCTAAGGGCAAACAGTGAGGAGGTTTACCCATTCAAACAAAGTTAAGAGTGAGCAAATTCTCTTAAAGATGTACCTATGTCTGAGATCTTTGTTTCGTTTTCAGTTACTTGATAGAAAATAAAGATAAAGCCAAGAGCAGGCAGCATTGAAAAAATCCTCTGTGCTCCTGAAAATATTTCCTTTGTCTTCAAGAGAGAAACATAAGAGAAGGCCACTTTAGCTAAACTTGTAATAATATTTTTTAAAAATAAATAACAAACTCTTATATGTATATATATACATACTGAGCCCTTTTTAACCTTTGCTTTCTCACTGTTTCTAGAAAAGAACAAGAATGGGCAAAGTACATGTTTTGCCATGTCTAATTTACTCCCTTTTATGGGCTCAGGTCTTAAGATAAAATAATCCAAGGTGAAGCAGTGTGATTTGTAAACACAAGAGTGGTTGTATCATGAAATCTGCATATAATTCTGTCACTTGTTTCCACTTGCTTGTCCTCTCCTGGAGTGTCTGGTGACATCTCCGGCAACACGTCCACAAGAACTTTCCTAAAAACATGTCCTCCGACAAAGTAGGACTGTGGGGTTTCCTTAGGGATTGTCTGGCTTGGGGATGAGATTTGACAGGTTGGTCCAGTTTCAAATTTAGACAAGGGCCAAACTGGAAATTCAAGATGCCGTTAGGAGAGGACCACAAAAGAGGAAGGAGTCGAGCCTGAAACATGGGGGCAACCCAGAACCACCTCTGCCACGCACACCAGGATCAAATAATGACTCAGAGCTCCCTGAAAGAGATGCAAGTCAGGAGCCTGCCCCACACAAACACACCTCCTCCTGCTTCCAGGGACGTGTCCTTTGAAGCAGATATCCTGAAATTCATGTGTAGATCCCCAGGGATGTGAACAATGGCTCCACGTGCAGCTCTTGTTTAAAGGGCAGGAAGAGAAATCCTGAAATCCCCTGCACCTCCTCCAGCCTCAGCCTGAGCTGGTTTTACATTTCCTGCTCCTTGAAGGTGAAGGGTTCCTCTCTGCTGCCCATCAGCAGGCTGGCCTTATGGCCTCCTCCATGCAGCCAGTCTCACACCGAGGTACTGCTCTTCTCCCAGGACTGAGCCGGCTCTAAGCTGCCTCCACAGGCAAGGCCTGCTCAGAACTATGCTGTAGACTACACATCTTGCTATCTGGAGGCCAAATCATCAAGTGCATAGAAAGGTTTTAGCAAACAGGCTTTTGTGAATGTTTTTGGTGTGGCCTTGGGGCTGTCAGGACAGCATCCTCCTCCATGCTGTTCCCCAGTGTCTGCCTGGCCACAGGCAGGGAGGAGTTTCTGCTGCCTCAGCCCAAACCCAGCAAACCTGTGGTGACAGAGTGCGGAGATGTGCTCTGTGTTGGGTTCCTGGGCTCACTCTGGCCCTGCAGTCCTCCTGTGTATTTCCATGGATGAGTCCTGCATCTTGAGCTGCTCCTCTTGCACCAAGATCTTATCAGTAAAGCCTTTCCAAATCTGCCCAGCTGGTCCTGGTCTCCCACGGCAAAAATCTTCCTCGTGTCTTCCCAGTGAGTATTCTCAATTTAACAGGTTGTAATGCAACCTGACTCTTTCTTTGCTTACCTCCCAGGTGACATTTGCCATGGTGAGGAGTGCAGACCTATTCAGTGAGGGCAGGACCACATCAGAAAAGGCAGCACAGACAGAAACCTTCACCTTCTTGAGAGCTATGAGCTCATTCGCAGAGATAGAGCACTTAAAATGAATTAGTGTATTCCAACACAGCAAAAGCTATAAATAGGGTGCTTATAAATAAACCAGTTTTGTCCCTTGCTCAGGCACCAATTCAGCAGTCTCTTCCTCTGTGTCTAGCACAAGCATGTACTTACATCCCGCTGATTGCGATGGGATAAGGCACTTGCTTTCAATTAGGCATGTTTTGCTTAATGTAAGCCATAATGCTAAATCTATCCAGGTACCAGCCCTTCTTTCCTGTTAAATCAATAGTGCTTAGAAGCCTAACTCCCCACTGTGAATCCGGATTTTACATTTTAGGACAACTTCTATGTTTTATGAATAAGAGGTAGATATTTCCTGTTTTGAACACTTCTGTTTGCTGTTCCAGAGGGACCACTCTTCCCTGAATAAGGGAGCTACTATTTGCATAGGCTATCTTTCTTTTTCCAACACATGAGCAGCCTCCTGATGTCGTGAAAGAGAAAACACCACAACTGTTAGCAAATCTGCTGAAACAGGGTTTAATTTGAAAGCAAATGTGTGTGGTTGTCACATGTAGGCAACTCTAAACAGACAGCAATACAGCATCAAACACATTTTGATGGGCCAAATCAAAAAACCCTGTATCTTTCAGAAATGTGCATTTCTGGGTTGGCAAAAAGAGCCAGAACATATGGCTGAAGCACATCTGCTTGGCCAGACGCCTGGAGGACAGTGTTGGCATATCCAAGGAAGAGGCCAAATGTTTGATATTATCCCATGTGAACTCAGACACAGGTTCATCCCAACACTCAGACCAACTATGCCCAGAGTGAAAATATCCACCAGACATCATTATGCAGAGATGCTTAACATGCCCAAATTAGACTCTCTGAGCCTATAAACAGTTTTTTAAACAGCTGGCAAGACCTCAGTGACTTAAGCAGAGAGCCTGGTGTGAGTGGACGGAAGCATAATTTGCACCATAATATCAGTTCTAACACACCAGCTCTACTGGCAGTATCTGATTTTGCAGTTTAAGTCTAGCTTGAAAGCTTATACTGACACACAGAAATACCTGAGGTAATAAATTAGCTTAAATACAGCCGTTATTTACCTGCAAATTGCAAATATGGTTTTGCCCCTGCCATGTTTGCTAGCTCAAGAAATGTCATGTGGATATGTGAGACACCTCTGAGCGCCTGTCACCAGGTCACTGGCCTCTCCAATGAGTCTTGCTCCCTCTTTAACCATTTTCTCCTTGGCCGCTCTTTACATCAGAGTGCAAAGCTTTTTCCTCACAGAAGTGCTGTGTGTTCCTGCTTACCACCCTCTGAGTATTTTCTTTAAATTTAGCTGCAAGCTCATTTTCATTGCTTATTTTCACATGCCCTCTGTACACGCACCAAAAATACAATCATCAGTGCTTTGTTTTGCTTTTAAATACAGCAGCTAGTTCCAGAATATGCTGGTGCAAGCAAACGAAAAATCTCCCACATTTACATCAGCTGTGCAGCAGACCCACAGGCTGAAAGCAAAGCAGTGCCCAACACCAAGGTAAGACATTGACTTTTGAAATGGCCTTTTTCCCCAGCCTTAACAACTAGTTCTTCTAATTCAGCCTTAGCACTGAGAAGACTGTCATTGTCTTAAGGAATCCTGACATAATTAATACCATATATAAAACTTAATGCTGGGGCTAAGTTTATACTATTAAGTCACACATTTAAAAGAATCCCTTCCCCTACCAAGATGCCAGGATATGTCAATCTCCAAGTTGCAAAGCAAGACCTTTGCCAGGGCAAGTGAAGCAAATTCTTTTTTATTTCAATCTCTTTAAATGACAGAGGTCTCTGGATTTGTATGTACACAGGGTAGGAAGGGTTTCAGTATCCTGTGGGCTGTCAAATGACAACTGCTGAACTCTTCCACCTGCCTCTGAAACCTTCTGAGCACAAAAATCTCTTAGCACAATACATTCTGCAGAGCCCCCTTGTCTTCTGAAGGGTTTGAGGGAGCTGTTAGGTTCAACTGCGCACCCCACCAGGCAAATTCAATCCTGTTTCTTGCTGAAGGCTTCTCCTGTCTCCTGTTAAAAAGTGGGGCAGAAAGGAGTTTTAGGTTGTCCACATCTGAGTAATTTCTGAGAAATCCAGCCTACAACAGCATTTCTGAATCCATGATGATGGTGTCCCAGCATCTTGTTCTGTACTCATGTTCCCTTTAAGAGCACAAGGTCTTCCTATTTGTCCTCACAAGGGAAATAATTTCTTTGTTTAACTTCGATTTTTTTTTTTTTAAGGAGAATGGTAGGAACATTGAAAACAGTAGAAAATTTCATTTTCATCTTGGTCAATGCACAAAAAAATCTTACCCTTTAAAAGAAATTTCTAGTATCTTCCAGCCATGGTGTCTGGAGATGCCTAAAGAATCTGCCAGTGTCACCTGGACCTTAAGAACAAACACATTCATCTTGAAAGAAGACAGATTAAAATAAAGGGCCGAACTCTACTCCCACAGAAATTTACCCAGCAGAAACATTTCTAAAGCACCAAACAAACCCTGCAGTGACTGAGTCCTCAAATATTCTGTATTAAGTACTGTCTCTGGAGAGGTGCTTAAAAATTCATAATATGGTGTATCTATTGATGTATTTAACGGAACTCTGGAGTAAGGAAGTAGAACTCTCCACCACTGTCAGGATAACACTGCCAAATTTTCCTTTGGATCTGTACACCTCCAGATGAAAACCTGAGTTCCCTAGGGGCCGAGATATTATAGTTGGAGCTGACAGCTTGGATCTCTATTGTGAGAAATTATTCATGATATTAGCAGTTCTTTCCTCTTAAGGCAAGCATGTGAAATATTACATCTTCACTCAGATTTCCTGCAATAACCTGATACATAACTCAATATTAGGAGACGTTCATCAGCAAAAACAAACGTGTAAGTGTTAGTGCAGCAGTATAATATAACAGAACTCGATACCAGGATGTAGCTGCTGAAATGAACTTGCAAAAAATAGCAACTATATAGACATTACATCAAGTGAGGAGCCTTTTAGGGAAGGCAGAGAGATACATGCACTGTGAGCTTTTCTTGCTATATATCACATCTTTCCTCTGCATGAGAGAAATTCAGCTTCATAATAGAACTGCACTCTCTATTGCACTGTGAAAATATTTGCCCTTTTTTTATCTGTTACCCCAGTCTAACACTGTCAATAACATAATTGTTTTATAAATGGGAGTAAACTGTGGGTTGCTATTGAAATGCTTCCCCTGAAGATCTGATATCAAACATGCAAGAAACAAGAGGGAGTTTGGGCCCTGCTTTGGAACAAGGCAAAGCTCCTCCTTGGGTCATGGTTTTCTGCTTTTGTGACTCCAAGCTCAGAATTTACTCTTCAGGAGTAGTGAGGCATGAGGAGAGGACATATGCAGGGGACATACACTACACACACCTAAAATGAAAGCAAATTTCAGTTGTAGGGGAGTCTCATCTTGAATAAAGTGCAGATTAAATCAACTGCCATTATTCTCTGCATTTAACCAAAGCCTGACTGTACCTAAGAGGCTCTGAACGAGGTAGTTTTTTATAATCTCCATATTCTTATATGTTGAATCCTACTTAACCCTGAACAAATGGACAAGAATGCAGTTGATGATTTGACTTCAAAACTTTTGATTCAGGTTTCTCCGTGTAATCATCTTGCAGAGCGTAGGCTCTCTCTGCTTGCTTGGGCCCACATTATGCAGGCTTTGAAACACAAAGAGCAGTAAAGACTGAGCGAAAACCCTTCTAACTTCAACATCTGAGTTATCCCACTCTCCTTCTGGAAAGGAGATTGAGGTTTAAAAGCAAATGCTGCCCTGTGGTCTATACAATTTTAGGTAATCATAGGCACATATAAAGAGCAGCTGTAAAATCCTAACAAATGAAGTCTCTTTTCCCAGCAAAAGAGGAGCAGTTCTACAGTGCTATTTAACTAATACTTCTCTACATGTGTTTGAAAATAAGGGTGATTGTCTATAGTTCCTATCTGCACTGGATAACTTCATATGGCATCTGCTTTTCCAGAATGCAGCAATCCCTTAAGTACCCGAGGAAGTCTAGAGCCTCAAGAGGTCACAACGCAAAAGAGTTTGACCTGAATTAGCACAAGGTTCTGCAGCACCACCTGTAAAATCACATATTCCTGTAACTAGGATGAAGGGCAGGAGCATGATGTAGGCAGGAATTCGTTTGCATGATAAATAATGCTCCAGAAAAAATGGATGCACCAGGGATTGGGGCAGACTGGGCTTGTTGATCTGCAATGGTGAAAGGAGATGGGGTAGTTGTGCCTTCTTCTTCCTAAGAGGGATGTTCCTTTTTCCCAGCAGGAAAGCTGCTACAGCTCCATCCTGCCAGCAACAACAGCACCCAGTCCAGCAGTTTGGGACTCTGGCATAAGCAAAGTGGACAGTGGGGCCTTGGCAGCCCTTGGCAGCCCTTCCATAGGCAAGTGGATGCTCTCTTGACCCCAGATGAATTCACAATACTGCTCTGAAGAGGGTAAAATTTTTTCACAAAATTACAAATGGAAAGATTGAAGAAATTCCTTATGACTTATCTTGTGGCTAGTGGTAGGAATAAAATGTGCACTTCCTGCCTGAAAGCCATGCCTTTACCCATAAGGCCACCCTCGCGTCCCACTGACATAGCTGAACAATTACATTGGATGAGTCACCAGTGACTATTTATATTTGAGGCCTTACAGCACTTGCTGTAACCAGAACACAGAAGTTGTGCTGGGCTGGTGCAGAGAACAACTTGTGGATGCCCAGGGAAGGTCTCACTTGCATTTCCAATCTGTCCTCCCACACTATCTTTGTCATAGGGCAACAAGTAGCACAGTGGCATTTTTATGTGTTGATTTTTTTCCTCACCCACTCTGATTTCCGCCTCCAATATGACCTTTTGTTTGCCAGAGATGTCCACTGGAAAGGCAACTGGGTTGCCACATCACGTTGAGACCAAACATTTTGAAGTTCAGTGGTCCCCAAGACACTTTTCTACATATTTTCTACTACAGCTCAAAAGGGGGGCTGAAAGGTTTGCATGCTCCATTGTATTCAAAAAGATCCCATGGATTCTTGCCACCCTTTGGTCTACAAAGAATTAAACTGGCAAAATATATATTTGCATAGATTACACCTTTGGGTGCTGTAAACCTGAATAATATTCTGTAATTCCCAGCCACTGGCAATACAGTCCTCTCCTGGTGGGGAATTTACTGTGTCCTTTGCAGATTAGGTTAAAAAGCCCAGATTCAAATGGAAGAATAAATAATTGAGGATTATTTCGAAAACTATAATAAGACTATAATCGATTATTAAGGTAGGTTCAGTACATGGTGATTCAGTTGCTAGATTCCAACAGGTTTCATTTAACCAGAGTTCACAAACATCTATTACATTTCCTTTTGATATGCTTATAACCATCTATAATAATTATGTATGTAACACACTCATAAATCCACTGACTCTATATTAAACCTCTCTGAACCCTTTCTAAGTGGAATCTTAATACAAAGGGTGAGAAAGGTATTCCATTATGGAAATAGACCCAGATATTAAGAAACACCCAATGTTAACAATTTCAAGTGCACACGAGAGAACTATGTTTTGCCAGTTGTGTGCAACTATGTGTGCAAAGCGTATTCTAATGAAATTGGGAGAGAAATCAATAGAGATTATCTGAAAACAATGAACTGTAGAGCAGTAGATATCTACATGCTGCCCTATTAATATCTGCCTCACTGCCTATGCCTGTTAATATGTGGCTTATTTTTGTTCTTTCAAACAAATTAGCTTTTTTGGGTTTGGAGTGGGGTTTTTTGGGTTTTTTGGGGGTTTTTTTGTTGTTTTTTTTTGTTTGTTTGTTTTTGTTTCTGTTTTAAACTTCAAAACAATAATGAAAACATAGATGTGTATTTCTAAACATAAGTCAAGAATCAGGACAAATCCTTCTCTTCACTGCAGCCCTTATCCTGAAAGTGAAATCTGAGCACTTTATAGTGAAAGCACAGTACTAGTAAAAGTACTGTCTGGCAAAGAAGTTTGCATGGCAGCAGCCACACTGCTTTAATAAAATGCAAGTTTCGTCTCTCCCACATGCAAATATTTTTTCCCATAGACTTCAGTGGCCAGAAGCTCTAACACAATTAGAGTATTTTGAAAAAAAAAAATAATAGATGGACTAATGCAAAAGTGAAGCACTTAGACCCTTTTGCATAGGTTTGCACACCAGATTGTCTGCAGAAGCATTTCTCAACCTTTCTGACTCCCTGAGGAAGAAAAAGAAGGAGGCATTTTCATTTTTCAGAGATGCATTTATACTGTATAATCCTATGCAAGGACCACCTCAGCTTGATTGTTTAATCATTTCTATAAAACAATGCAAATGGAAGGCAAAGTTATTTTGATTCACCCCAGGCTGAAAGGCCTTGGCTGAGATTTCATAGCAGACAATGGAAGAAAGACTGCAAAGAGATAACAAAGAAAACATGATTAAATCACCGAAGTGACATAAAATCAATAGAAGGAGGCAAGGATCAATAATTCTTTGCTCTGAGTAAGAGTCAGTAGCGCTTGTACTCATTTTCAGATTTTTCCAAGATTATTTCCTGTTTCATTTGTGTAGACAGACTTCCTTTACAATATTGTTCTTTTAGCATTTTTGTTAAGATTATTCTTTTGTAGGTGTTCGTTGCCTAATTCATTACCTACATTGGTTTCATTTGTGCCAGGTTATACCAGCTAATGATTAATCACAAAATAACAACATAGAGCAATTATTTAAGAAAAGTTAATGTGAATTCATAGCCATAGTAAAAGGGAATTTTCAGCTTTTCATAGTGTATAGCAGGTTTAATCTAGTTCTTCATTTATTGTGTAAGTTCACAGTATTTGTTGCTAAATATCCAGAAGACAGCAAGAATTCATTAAATGCAAACATTCCAAAACAGAGCAGATGAAGCATAGAGATTCACTGCCATGGAGTCAGAAGGATCTACTGTGTTTGAAAGAGGAAGAGGACCAGACAAATTGCATTTTGCAAATTGCCTGAGTTTTACAAACCCATCACAGACCTGGAAGCCTATTTCTCAACTTTTCCTAAAAATGCTTGTTACAAAGCAGCCCAAGCCTATACAGTGTTCCAGCAGAAAAAAAACTTGTACAGATGCAGACCCACAGCAGCACTGATTCATCCCATGGTGCATTAAGGAGAGAATATAAATGGACTCAGTCCTGGGTTAACAATTAGCACAGTGTTAAGCCCCAACCCCTGAGACCTCTTCCTGTATCTGATTGCCACTGGGTCTAAGGATGTTACCTCCCAAATGTTGCACCCCACACTTTGGTGTCACTGGAAAGCCCTAAGTTGGTTGTGCCACATCCACAGACCCCAAAACATCAATATCAGTTTTCATAACTATCCTCTTTTAGGTTATCCTACTGTACCAGCAGCTTTGATAGTTTAAAACTCATCAGTCAGGCTATAGAAAACACAAGTCTGAATTGTAAACCTCAGCAGATAATGAAAAAAATTATTTTTCTTTTCAATCTAATGCTTTTTCTCTTAGGTTTCATTCTAGTCTGGTTGTCCTTTGGATCACCAAAGTCTGTTTAGGAGAAGGGATAATGGCTTTAAACTCAAAAAGGGCAGGTTTAGATTACATATTAGGAAGAGATTCTCTACTGTGGAGGTGGTGAGGCCCTAGCGCAAGTTTCTCAGAGAAACTGTGGATGCCCCACCCCTGGAAGTGTCCAAGGCCAGGTTGGACAAGGCTTGGAGCAACCTGGGATAATGGAAGGTGTCCCTGCCCATGGCAGGGTAGGTAGAACTAGATGATCTTTAAGGTCCCTTCCAACCAATATCATTCTATGAGTCTATTATTATTTCTTCCTTATGAAGGTAGAAAAATTAGGAAGTGTTTACGTGGATGACTCTCTCCACTGAAATTTAAAACAGCATCAAACCCCAGCGCAGTTTCATAATTTTATCCACATGGGGACCAGGAGTTTGTCCTGAAGGCTTGGTAAAGTCAGGGTAATTGATAAGATCAAACTGCTTTATGTTCTAGTAGGATTTTAGCTCTTACATTTAAAACCTATGAAGAACCACTTCAGCTCATTTTTCTGTCCTTGTCCCACAGCAATAATTGAAGGATCTTCACTTCACATACAGCAGTTTGAAGTGGGGAAAACACCATGACCAAGAGGCCCCCCAGAAGCAGTGAGAAGTATAGAGGTATTACCTTCAAGTATATCCCACCTGTAATTATCTCCCAAGTCTTGTGTTCATTCCCTCAGGTGCTTTGACTTCAACTACTTTCAAATACACCTGATTGTATAACCATTAGCTTACTAAAATTGCAATTAATGAAGCTCTTCACAATCTGCCCTTGATCCTCTGGCCAGATGAAGCAGAAAGCCACCCAACAGAGCACACTCTGATTTTTCTGGAGGTGGCAGAAATTTAGAAAGAAATATATTGTAAGGACAAACAGAAAAGAAGAAATTCCATAGCTCTGAGGGGTGAAACAACTGTTCATCTTTAAGTATAAGGAATGGGAAGTCTTAATAGCACACTCCACATATGCTCTGGGTGACCTCTACATAAGCAGAGTGCAGAAGGCAGGAATCCCTCCTGGCTCAGTGATCATCAGGACAGGGAAAAAAAAAAAAAAAAAAAGAGACAATCATCTGAACTATTTGATCACTAAAACACCTTACCAAGGTGGAGAATACAGCTGGAATAAAGCTGTGATGGGAGGAGTTTCAACCATGTGTTAGTGCTGCCTATTTTAGCAATCATTACGTCCTCAAGGAAATTTACATTGTGCATGTACACAGGACTGGGAAAGTCCTTGAACACTCCTCAGTAAATGGTCAATATCAAAGTACACACCAGTTGATCTGAGTGCCTTAGGTACATGAAGAAGGTACCAGAATTAGGGAAAGTAGCGTTCTCAAAAAAATATCCTCATTGCAAAATATTCACCCTCAGAATTTCGTTCATTAAAGACTAGTATATTATTAGATAGTTACTATAGACCAGATTGTGAAAATACTATATGTAACATGTTATATATTATTGCATATAATGTACATTATACATAATTATATATAATATTACCACTGACAAACATCTTGTTAGACCTTGTAATCATCTCACAAAGTTTCCATTTCACTCCATGTCCAGTGCTAAATATGGTTCAGAAAAACTCAACAGGAGACACCAACAACTGTCAAATTTTATTCTTTGGAAGCTCCCCAAAAAAAGAGAGCACAGGTTGCCAAGGTTCAGAGGAGCTGAGCAGCCATTAACTTCATAGATCCTTCCCATTCAAGACTATTCTTCTACAAATTAAAAAGGCTTCTGAGAATGGATAATATAAATACAGTATAAATATGATACAGGGAATACTTAATACAACATTTATGTTAGAATCAGGGATGCATCTTTAAAAGCACAATTTCTTGGTTTTGATTTTCTTGCCTTGTAAATAAAGTGGAAGAACATGTATGTATTTTGGGGTACATAAAGCTCCTTCTAGTGGTCCTCTAAAAACAGAAAGAGAGGAAAGAGACATGACTCCAGCATCTCCACTGTTTAGACAGGACAGGATTAGTATTTGGCAAGGATATAACAAATTACACCAACCTGTGTGAAATCCCCATTGCAAGGGAAAATATAGAATTATGAGATTTCAGCAACAGTCAACTAATGGAAAACTCAGCCTATTTGTGCCTTTTTGGTCTGTCTGCAAATCAGAAATGTCCATATGCCCTAGCAATAGCACATCACTAGCTGCTGTAACTGCCAGGGCTAAAAATTGATCCCTGTAGATGACAAGGCTGGAATAATGTTGGGTGAACAGTAAGAGACTGGGTGGTGGCAGTGGCCTGTCAGGACTTGCAGGATACACCAGCAAAGGGTCAAGCAAAATCTGAATTCAGCCTGGCACACCAGCCCTCTCAGTGGCCAGCACAGCTGGACCCATGAGACAGAAGGAAAAGTGATGAGTAAGATGATAGATTTTCTATAGGCTCAGAAAATTCTGTACTATTTCACTTTTGAAGGGTGTAACAGACAACATGTAATTATATGAAGAGCTGTACACAACTTCATTTCACTCATAGTGGAACAATTCCTGAACAGTGTAGCTTCAAACACCCTCATAAGCCAGAGAGGTGTGATGGTGTAACACCACTGTGCAAACACAAAGGTTCAGATGGTATCCCTGGACTGTCTGCACCTGCTTACTCTGCTCACACCTTGCAAACACAACCAAAATTGTTTATATCTTGGCCAATCTACTGGTATACAATAAAAATCAGGGGCATTCTGAAGGCAATATTTTTCATGATTAGGCAGCAACATCTCAGGCCAATGCAATACTGGGAAATGCAGCTAAATCGTAAAGATGGAAATAGAATATTTGAGGAGAGAAGCCTAGAAAACCTTAAAATGGAAGGAGATGTTTTCCTTGTGGTATCAAAGTTATTTTCCCCTTCATGAGGACACGCAGAATTTACATTACTACTTCAGCAAGGGGCACTCCGGAGCACCCCAGGTTGTTCTGTTGGTCCACAGTTCTTCTGACAAAACACAAGAAAAAAGTCTCTTTCTCTCAGCTGAGCACACACCATGCATATAAATAATGGCAAAAGCAATCTGTAGCTGTCCAGGAGTGCTAGGGTAGTATATTCTAAAATTTTCCTCCAGGAAAATATGCTGCAAATACGGATTTCTAGATGTGTCTTTTTGCTTTGTAGCATAAAAAGGGAAAAAAAGAAACACAACTATTTATTGATTTTTTTCTTTTTTCACAAATACCACATTTTAGTCTTTTATAGTTTTCTGTGATAAACAGACACTGCCTTCAAGCTGGAAGTTTTCATTTAACTTGTTTTTAATTGCAATCAGAAGTTTATAGTCCAACTATATATAACCCCATAAATCATCATTAAAATGCCTCCAGTCATGAAACAATGACCAGAACAATAATCACAAAAGTGAGAGATTTACACTCCAACTGAGACAATAGCACAAGAAAGCAAATGTTTGCACTCTTCAAGAATATCAGTGTCGTTTATAAAGTATGAGTAATAAAATCAATACAGTTGATATTAATCAGTATCTGGGTGGACCTTGTTCTTGTACTTAAGATAGGCCTTCTGATAAGATAGTTAGCTATTTGTATTCCCTTTCAGTAAATTAAAATACATTTCCTTGAAGATATAACTTGCCAGCTATAATAATGTGCCATTATGCTGATGATTTACAAACATATTGTAAAACACAGCAATGCAACAGCTGTGGAAATAAAATAATCAGCCTTCCACCTCTCTGCTACATCGGGTCAAACCTCTTATTTGCCTGTAATGACAATAAGGAATAAATAAATACCCCGGTACGTGATGAGGGGGGTGAGGCTGGCTATTCTTGAGAATGTGCTTTGCATGGCAATCAATGATGTGTAGTGAGGGAGCACATTCAACCACTCACTATTTATAGGACATGGAGAGGCTGTCTGTTCCAGAGACTCTTACCTAAGCTGAACTAGAGAGGCACTTATAAAATTGAATCTGCTGCTCAGAGCTTGGGCTCTGCTGTAAATTACAATCCACAGTCCTGCCTGGCTGCTGAGCCATGGTGAGTTCACCAAGCTGCTCTGAGGCCGTTTGTGTGCTTTTTATGCAACTGTGTCAGGTGCACACAGGAAATAATAATCAGGAGGCAGAGAAACACATCACAGAAAAAAAAATATTTAGCAAGAGCGGCTTCCGAAAGGATGTATTACTTTGTCTTTACAGTGCCCTCCTGGCTCAGCAGTCCTGCTGCAGTCTCATATTAATGTCGGTAATATTAATCCAAACTCATACCCTTGTTATGAAGAAAAGAGAGGAACTGATTCTTTGCAGGTCACAATCTTTCTCTCTGTTTTCTCTCTGATTTGTGCCCCTTTTATGGGGCTCTGCCACACTGTGACATTTGCAGGTCACAGTAGCATTCACTGGGTGTAACACCTATTTAAGCTTATCTGCAGAAAAGAACCTGGCAATGATCTACCTGGAGCTCTTTTACTGCTGGAGATGATCCAGGTTTTCCTTTCCTTCCTTACCACCCCCCTTCTCATCGCACGAAGTAAATACCAAACCTGCCTTGCTGAGCCTGTGTTCTGCAGGAAAGGGGCTGAAGGTCCAAGGTCAACAGAACACAATTTCCTCCAAAACAATGGAATTATCTGGGCCTTTCCATTGACTTACAGAGAACAGATTTCGATCCCCAGACAGCACCACAAATAAATCTGAATCACTGGCCTGTACAGTGAGACATCCAGCACATTGGGTAATTCAGGTGGCCAACGAGCTGCAGGAAATGATACAGGTTTGAGTCCAAAATTAAATCTGTATTATTGCGGTTAAAATTGATCAGGGAATGCTTTATTTGATTCAATTCAGTTAAAAGTCTCATAATAGTCCTTGCATGCTTCCTACTTTTTTATTAAAGTCACTAAGAACCACCCTCATTGTGCTGGGACCAGAAAAGTAAAACTAAAATATTAAAAACTGTTTTGCCTGCCAAGCACAAAGAAGTGTTAAGCTGGCAGAACTAGGAGCCTGCCAGAACCTCATGATTTTAGTACTTGTGTTTGTCCAATAAAAATAATTCTGAACATTTTAGATCTCAACACAGCAACCGCAACATAAAAATAGAATGCTTTGGGATATCAGTTGTGCAGGCAGACATGCACTTTCACAAAAACCGGCTACATCCCACAGAGCTGGGACTGCTCCTGGGAAAAGTTCATACACATCTGAGTCCAGCAATCCAGAACAGAGGCTGGTAAAGCACTGACCTCAGTAGCAAGATTGTCTTGTCTCAACACACCAAAATGGAAAATATTGTAGACCTGGAGAAGCACTGATACAAAGTATGAGCTGGCATGAGTGATTTAGAAAGAAAAAAGAACAGTCAGCCTTTTTTTAATCCTCAGAACTATAAATCTTAGAACAGGGCACATTTATTGCTGGATGCACGTGTACACACACATGCGAAATGCATCTCAAAACGCTAGAGGTGCTCATGTGTCCAAAGTCTTTCCAAGACAGAAAGATCTGTTCTTGCAGACAGATAGATTTATTGTTGTGATTGCTGTTGTTGTTGTTGTTGTTGTTCTTCTCTGTAGATGAAGATGTGTTTATCTTGGACCACATTTTTCTTTGTACACAAGTCAAGTCTTATCCAGGTAAGATAATCAAAATAAGATCAAATGGACAAGAAGTTATAATTTGCTGAAAAATCAGGTTTGACAAATCCAGAATTATATCTGTGAGCAGGAGAAAAGAGACCTCAGAGGCCTTTCCACCAGAAGTACTTTCTCTGAAATAATACTGCAGCAGGAACACCATGATCATGGTGAGACTGACAGGTTTCTTCTGAGCTCCCTCTAGTGAACCCAGTGACCAGCTCCTGCTCCATCCCACTGAGACACCCTCAGCCCAGGCCAGGATTTATAACAAATTGATATTTTCCTTCAGTGTAGACACTCCTTGCTTGTAGACATGGTTATTATTTTTCTCCTGAGTCACTGATGGAAGAAGATGAGGCTTTGGGAAATTAGGGGCGGGATCCACTTATCACATCTCTATCTGTAGCTCAGAAGAGGTTTTACATTTACTATAAACCAGTTGTCTGGGCTCCACCTATAGTCAGCATGGAGAGACATAAATACCTCCAGAAGGCCATTCATTGCTGTCTATCTCTTTTCACTGGCAACAGGGGACTCCAGATAGCCCTTTTAGATAAGATAACTAAGTGTCAAAGGGATAAAATTAGGTGAGATGAATCCCTTGTGATTTGATTTCTCCATTATGAGGCCCTTCTGTTACTCTTGTTTAAACATGTTCTTTTAAAAAAAACCTTTTGTTCCTAGCTTCATTTTAGAATGGTGACCAATTCAATTGAACAGAGCAGAAGCAGAGAAACCTTTTGAGAATGATGAGCCCAGCAGCACTCCAAAGCAGGCAGTAGGGCGCCCACAACTCTCTCCAATGGAAAATAACTCCTGGATGTAAATGCTGAACATTTGAGTCCACTGCAAGTTCAGACAACCTTTGAACCATTGACGTAGAAGCACAAATTCCCCAAGAACTAAGTAAATAGTTGCTGGGGTGAGTTCATCCTTTCTTCTTCTGTGAGACATCCGTAGGAAAACATTTTCTTGAATACTTTTACACTGTCACAGATTGGGTTTCTACATGAAGAGATTATTCATTAAAATGTGACTCTGAGAATTGAAACAAAGTGATTATTAAAGGCTGAAATGCAATATCACCCAAAGGCACTGACTGAAATTGAGGTGCCATTGAGCCAGGGAGTGTGTAAATACCTTCGGGCCAGACTCATGTAGTTTGGATCCCATTGGACAATCCCAAATAGCCTCACAGAAGCTGATGGAATTGCTCAAGGAGTATGTTACTCAATGGGAATAGAACCAAATTTGGTTTACCCTGAGGATCTTGCAAGAGCAAAGAATACGGATTACATACTTGGTCCTACTACAGACAGGAGTAAAGAAAACAAAACAAAACAATTAATTTCAATGAGCCATATTTGACCCAAAGTATAGCAAAGAGAGTACACGTCATCCATCTGCTTGATGCTACATGTTTGTCATTCCCAACAAAAGAAAGAGAAATGTGCAAAATTTGTTGGGAAAAATGTAATCAAAATGTTTACAAATACTATTATTGGCAACCATATAAATTCACACATATTTCCATTGTACACTTCTCCTTCATTGTGCTTTCTAATTTGAAAATATGCATTACACAGACTGGTTAGGTCACATGACATGACATTATTCACTTTCTTGATGGCATAAAACTAGTGAGAAATGGTTTTGATCCAAATATTTTTCCATTAAAAATGTCCAGTTACATGAAAACAGTGGTTGTAAAAAAGTCCCACTTACTTAGTAACAACACAAGGCCAGAGAGGTGGTTCTGTTCAAAAGAAAACATGTTTGTGTGTATGTGAGAAAGAGAGAGTAAAAATCTTAATACATTAATGGCTAAGACATAATGAGGGAATATTATTAAAAAAAGAGAGAAAAAAAAAGAGTGGATACTGTCCCTATGGTGATGAATTATTTATTCAAATGAACAAGTTCTCATAGGAATGACTGGGAAAATTCACTCCCTGAAGGGTACTGTGATTAGGACACGGGCTGGAAACCTGGGAAACCCTACTCTCAGTCTCCACTCTCCAGAAACCAAAGCAAAACCATCCTGCAGTCTTCTGCATCCCAGGTGCAAGTGGAGACAGCTTTCAAGCATATTTTTCTGCTGAATTTTGTTTTTTGTTTTGTTTTGTATTTGTGGAAAGTCTGCTGCCCTTGATTTCACCCTGACACTTAAAGGGGTTCAAGTTCTTTTTACACTTTATGGTGGGAAAAATTCAGTCCAAATCCTGCCACTGAGGACTGACATCATTCAGATATTTGGGTTCACATCTGTTCAGGGAGCCAACAAAATGAATGAATTTTGGAAGGAAATCAGGAAGTTTTTAGTATCATTCCTTACAGAAAAAAAACCCCACTCTAAACTCATCTACGTAAAGACAGTTTCCTCATTTAAACCTTCATCAGGGCAGGTAGAAGCAGGGCCCAGGAGTGAGCAATACCCACTCTAGGTCACGGGGTGGGGAAAGGACAGAAGTGCATTACTCCAGGAAATGCCTGGAAATGCTGGGACTCCTTTGAATTTGATCACTGCCTGATTGCACCACTGCACACACCAAAAACCACCCTGGCTCTCAAAGAGATAATGCAACTCTGTGTGAGAGCTACAAAAGTACCCTCTAATCATTTCATAGGTTAAGATGTCAGGATTCTTAAAGGAAGTTTGCTAAATATTATCATTCTAACAGCCTCTGTCCCCTGTGAAATAGACCATTCCATGTGGAAATAGCCAGGTGTTGGGGAAAAACAGCTTTCCACATCCTAAATGAAATCCCCTTCACTGAAAAATCAACAAAGTAATTGTGGGTAAACATAAATATAAACATAAATAACATAACCAAAAGTATAAGCATAAACATAAATATATTCTATATAAATAATAAATATAAACACAAACATAAATAGCTCTTCTTCTATTTTAATCTTCCTGAATTTTGCAGTGTTCACCCAATATTCTGCAAGTCATTAAGAAGATAAAGGTGTGTGAATACTACCAAGAAGTTGGGGACAAGCTGGGAGTGAGTTGCAGATTTGAACTCTGTGTGTATGTGTGGATCTACACACATTACACAGCAAAATCTCATAGAGTTTGGAAAGTTATCTTAATTCTATTCTTTAACACAGATAAAGAATTTCAGTCAGTGGTAGCATAAAAATTATGACAGATTGCAGATTTTGATTCATAAACTGGGAAGTTACTGGAAACATTAATCAGGAACACAGCAGGGGAACACCTAGAAAGCTATTGTTTAATTAAAGATAGTAATAACTACAGAGAAATCGTGTAAGTACAACAGAATTCTTGACTTCTGGATATAGCAACATGAAAAAGCATAAACTCATATGCAAATGGTTGAAGGGCAGGTCACTGTATTCATAAGGAACTGGTCTATAGTTTAAGTTAATATAAGGTCAGGTCAGGATAGGAGGGGAAAACTCAAAAGGATTAGTGTATGGGTGATCATTGTTCATATTGTTATGCCAGTGACCTTAAAGAAACAATGAACCAGGCAATTAAGTTAACCAGGTTGTACCTGCATGGAAAGACAGTTTTGAGGACTCCAAAACTGGGGTGAATTCACTGAATTAAGAACATGTGATGAATGAGACTGAACACTACAGACGATATGGACTAAATTATAGAAAGTAATGCAAAGAAAGAGAAAGAACTCTTCAATCCAGGTGTATTTTAGTGCTGCCTTCAGTGGCAGCACCTGTTGGAGCAGTCCCATCTTAGACAAAGCAGGACTGGGTTTGCTGTAATGATTGGTGTCTCCAGAGTAAAGTTTAGAGATTGAATTCTACAAGAAATTGGACATTGGACAATGCTGAAATAGAAAGTAAGATTGGGGGGGGGGGGGGGGGGGGAGGGGGCGGTGAGAAATAAATCCACGTAACTCCAAGACTGCAACTCAAAGGAGACAGGTTTTAGACAGAAGAAATTGTCTACAATAGTAGAGTTTGTAGAGATATAGAAATATGTACAGGCCATAGAGCTCTGCCAACCTGAGACACAGACACAACAGTGACGACTAAAGTGGATGATAAAGTCTCAAATCAAAGGGAAAGTTGTCACATCTATTGTGCAAATCACTTCTGCACTTGAGTTACAGTAACACCCTTTCCCTGTTGTGTTTGTTTCAATAACAAGGTAGAGAGCTGTTTGTGATTTCACATTTAAACACAGCTCAAAAAACTGGGACCATGATTTCAGTGATGGTTTGTGGTTGCCATTATAATAGAAATAATAATAATAATAATAATAATAATAACAATAATAGTAATAATAATAATAATAATAATAAATTCTTTTAGTTTTGAAAGGGTGCAACAGAAAGAGAAGCAATCCAGGGCAGTCAGAGCAATATTTAGATTCAGGAAGTTTGTCTGCACCAACAAGTTCAGAGAGGATTATTCACATTCATTATAAAGAAAAGTACACCTATGGCACATGAGAGCCTGGCTCTGTGTCTCTTAAACTGGCAACGTTCTTTTGATATATTTAATGGAAAGTTTTGATGATGAGAGAGAGTATGAGAACAGTCTAAGCATGCTGGGGATGACAGATGCCAAGAGTGTCTCCATTTTTGATAGACATGTCTTGCAGACAGAAAACTTGAGAAGAAGAGGCTGACAGTGACTACTGCAGGCATCCTCACCTAGACTTCATTTTGCACAGCAGTTGTAAACAGGAGCTATAACTCACAACTCAGACAGGACAAATCCAGATGGGCCCTTTGGCTTCCTTCCATAACAAAATCTTTAATTTTCCTCAAGAAAATAGCAATTCTATGCACATGCTGCTTACTTCAGAGCAAAACTTGGTTTACAAACTCAAGCAGTTTAAGGATTAAAAAGTTTAGTCTATCTCAGCAAATGAACTTTATCAAAGTGCAGGGAAAATCAAGCCTTCAGGTAAACAGGAGCATTTGCCAAGTGGAAATCCCAGCTCTTTGTATATTTAGTAATGAGTGAAGATAAGATTTCTTTTTTTGACAGCATGATGGATACAATCATAAAAGGAATCATGCTGCTGTAACAGAGTATACTTGAAGAATGAATTTGAAGGCTGTGTCTTTATTCCCAAACACGTCTTACCTTTCTTTTATTTAGAGTACATGAAAGCTAGTTTTTTTGGCATGTGAAAATGTTAAAGTTTTGTTGTTTCTTTATTTTTTTTCTTTACTTCCCGCACCCCAATATGGATGTGTTATGTTTAATTGTCAAACTCAGATCTGCTTCCCAGTTCAATAATCACTGACTCATTTAAGCATATTTATTTTATTTTTTTTATAGATAGAAAGGTACAGTAAGCAAAGAAACACAAGATCTCAGATGAACACGAGCTCATAAATTGTTACATGTGATTCTGCTACTGTAGGTTAAAGGAGGGGGCAGCACCAAGAATGTGGTGAAACCAGCTGCTTTGAACCCTGGTATTTCAGCATAAAAGCCACAAATTTTCCAAAGATTAAAAATGAAATTAGTTTATTGGTCTCAGTCTGTTACATTTTAGATGATTAGCCATGTCACAAAATGAATCAGATCTGATGTGATTGACAGTCTCTGCTCAGAGAAAAACCTCATAGCTGCTGGCCACTCAGGACTGAAATCTAATGACCCAAGTCTGGTGGAAAGCTCATGCAAAGAGAAATTCTGCTGTACTTCACTCAAGAGACAGAGCACCAAGGTCACTATCTTATTTGTCTTAGCATTCACCCAAAACTTGAAGGTGCTTAAAATGCTCATAAGGAGGACAAAACTAAGCACAGGTTCCAGAAGTGTGGCGGGCATTCATCTTAAGGGGAGCTTTAATAACTCTTGTGAGATTCTCTTTTCCCTCAAAAATGTGCTGAGGAAAGCCCAGGGCACACTACTTCATAACATTAAGCTCACAAATTTCACAACTAACAGAGGCACATTCCAGCTCATCTTCTCCTTGGATTCAAGATACATCAAGAGATTGCAGGGGAAAGGAGATCAAAGTGTGAAAACAGCTTACCCCACAACACATACTCAGTGATAGTCTCTTGTTCCATGATTGGCCTCAAAATAAGGTTGTGAAGATGAAATTATAATTTTAGCTGATTTCATCAGGCCAAGAGTCCAACTTACTCACCTAGGAAAAGATCCCTGGGGCCACTGACAGCTGTGCCTGGCTGTCTGTCCGTGGAGGGAAGGAGGCCTCATCCAAGCCAAGCCATGTCCTTCCACACCACTTAGATCACACAACAGACATTTGCAAGGTTGAACTTTCATGTGTTTAACCTCTTATCAAAAGTACATACAGGACCCCAACATAAAATAAGATCATAAAATCATCAAGGTTGGAAAAGACCTCTAAGATCATCAAGTCCAAAGATCTGCACCTTCACACCAAATGCAGTCCCAGCTGAGATCCTTCTCAGTCTGGTACTTGACAGTCTAAAAAATAAGGAAAATGTTGTTATATAGCAGGGGCAAATGCTCCTTCTCACTCTTCAACAGAGAATGAGTAAGTAGAGTGTACCGTTCTGAAAGAAAAAACAGACATTTTTGATCATATTACTTTTTAAAATATCTTAAGTTAATATTCTCTGCATTCCTCAGCAAGGAAGAATAGAACAGAGTTCTCAGGAAAAAAAAAATCATCTGGACAAGCTGGACAGTAGATTTTCATTCATAAATCCATGAGAAATCAGCCACAAAGATTCTAATTGCAAAAGTTGTTGCCTGGAGACCTCTGTTTCCCCAGGAGGAATCATGAAGGAGGAAAACCCAGTTACGATCAGAGCTGAGAGTACTGGTGGCATCTCCAGCATTGGCAAGATGGTTTCTAGTCGACACCTAATTAGTGCAAATTGTCTTGCCTAAAACGTGATGGATGGGGAGATTTCAGTCATTCTGATAACAATTTGAGAAAGGAAGGATTTGAGATTAACTTCTTCATTTAATCTAGAATGAAAAAAATTCCTGTCACAATAATTTTAATCGTGTTTTTTTAAAATTATCACAGAAAAGTTGTTAGGTTTCTATGTCAAGGAAAAAAAAAGTAGGTTTTGATCAAAAATGTCAATGGTTTTGCTTCTTAGAAACATGTCTTTATGTCTGCATTTTAGAAGGATTATCTATTTGTTCTGGGAACCCTTTATCAAATTTGAAAATAAATTAAATTATTTGGAGACGAGATATTTATGATCTCTCATAAACTCTATTAGACTTCAGCAAGTCTCTTGGGGTGTTCTTTGGGCTGTGCACATACAGAAAACCTGGTCTATTAGAGTTCTACTCAAACAGGTTTGTTCAGAGAGGTGTCCACTCATTTTGTATATATTCCCACAAGGTGGTCTGCTCACAGTGAGATAAGTGATTTGAAGATAACACTGGATTTTCTTTCCAATCTGGAGAGAAACAGGTTCCCTGATATTTTTGTTTTCATCTCCCTTGGTCGCAGCCTGTATTTATATCGTAAATACTGTGGTTCAGATTTTAGAAACTATGCAGTTTTTTAAGAAGGCCTCTCCAAATTCATGGGGATATTTTATGGAAATAGAGAGAACAGATGCTTTGTCAAGACAAGCTCTGCCTTCTTTGAGCTTGTCAATGCTTTGCATTGACAAAATCAGAGGCAAATATTTGAAATCATATAGTGTGCAGATTAGGCTATTTCTCTTAAAATTATTGTCAGGATATTAACCAAACATGACTTCTATGGACTCATTCTGGTGCATTCTGCCAATACAGATCAGGAATGGTGTTTGCAATATTTTCTTTTGAAAAATATGAGTCTATAACTCTGAACGAGAAGAAGCATACCTTCTTTGGGGAAGAAAAAGACTGCACAGAAACCCCAAGAGTCTGAGGAGGATACAGAAGAACACTTCAACCCTCCTCTAAGAGGACTGCATGGTCAGCAGTTAGCTGTGAGGGACCTACTGCTGGGAACCTGCAAAGAGCAGAAAGGGGATGTTGCAGTTCCCTCCTGATGAAACACAGCAGATGATGCACAGTGTTGTAGCCAGTGACTCTAATATGTACTTGCTCCAAAATCTGCATTTTTAATACTGAGGCCATGTAAAAGTGTGAATATGCTGCTGGACACGATAGGTAAATATGAATGTGATCCTGATGTGGGATCAGGAATCAAAGTTAGACCAACTTCTTGGGATCATTTCTTATTCCACATATTAAGCATAATCTAAGAGTTTTTTAAACAGCAGATTTGAGGGTTCTAACATTTTTAAACTTTAGAGGTAAAAAAAAAGATCAAACAAGAAAAAATTCTGTCCTAAATTCAGGTTGTGAGAGTGATTTAATATATTAAAAGGACTAGGATTAGAACTAGCAACACAGGGCTTTCCAGCATCCCAGCCAGCTGGACATGGCTTTGCAGGTCTGTCTGCGTGGATCACAACAGGAGTACGTAGGTATAAACAAAGGCAGAATTTAATTACAAGTGCACATTTTTTATTGCACAATAGTCTTTCAAAAATGCCTACGTGGAGTAGAACTGTGACGCTGAGTTTGATCATTTTTGTTGGAGGCTCTTTGTTAAACAGAATGAGTGCAGTGTAACACACGGAATACGCTGACATCTTATGGGCCTGACATTTACCAAGGTAATAAATTAAAGTAATTATGTTAATGTATAATAAATGCATTCAACAGGAAATAAAAACTGCACAGTGCAAGAACAAAAAAAAAATCTTGTTTTTCTAGGTGGCTGTCATGTGCATAAAATTAAGATCTTAGCAGAGGTTTTTTGGAGGCTGATAATATAAGCATAGATTGAAATAATCCTTATTTCTAGGGAAAATAATAGAGCGCTTCAAGACATCAGATTAGAAAATATAAATACAAATTAAATATGTCCATTCTCTACATAGTATTTGTGACTTGAAAAATGAAAAGTGCGGAGTTCTTTACTTCTTTCCTCTGTAGGACTTGCCATTCACAACCTGGTTCACCAGCTTGGGCAACATTATACTACCTGAGTGACATTTTCAAAAGCCACCTATGGATCTGTAGGATTCAAGAAAGCACTGTGGTAGCAAGGCTGAATTAGTCACCACACTGCATCTCACCTACCATAACAAGCCACTCAGGCTCTCCCAGCTTCTTGCACCTACAAGCAACCTGAGCTTGCCTAGACTGTTCCACAACATCCAGCTGGGCTGGTGGATGAGAGGCTGGACATGACCAGCACTGTGTCCTTGCAGCCCAGAAAGCCAATTGTGTTCTGAGAAGCATCAAATGTATTCAGCTGGATGTTAGAAAAAGGTTCTTCACCCCGAGGGTGGCTGGGCACTGGAACACGCTCTCCAAGGCAGTGGTCACAGCACCAGCCTGGCAGAGTTCAAGAAGTGTTTGGACAATGCTCTCAGGAACATGGTGGTATTCCTGGGGCTATCCATGGAGGGTCAGAGGCTGGACTTTGATGATCCTTGTTGTTCTCTTTGAACTCAGGACATTCTGGGATTCTATGGAAACGAAGGGTGTCCGGCTGGCTGAGGGAAGTCGAGGGAGGTGATTCTGCCCCTCTGTTCTGCCCTCATGAGACCCCACCTGCAGTGTTGTGGGGTTCGCAACAAAAGAAAGACATGAATTTGCTGAAGCAAGTCCAGAGGAGGCCACAAAGATGCTCAGAAGGCTGGAACATTTCTCCTATGAAGACAGACCGAGGGAGCTGAGGTTATCCAGCCTGGAGATTTGAAGGCTTCAGGGACACCTGACAGCACCTTCCAGTACCTCAAGGAACCACACGAGAGCTGGACAAGGACTTCTGACAGGGGCATGGAGGGATAGGGCAAGGGGGAATGGCTTCAAACTGAAAGAAGGGAGGTTTAGATCTTAGGAGGAAATTCTTTCCTGTGAACGTGGTGAGGCACTGACACAAGTTGCCCTAAGAGGTTGCAGATGCCCCATCCCTGGAAGTGTCCAAGGGCAGGTTGGATGGGGCTTTGGGCAAGCTGGGATAGTGGAAGGTGTCCGTGACCAGGGCAGGGGAGTCAGAACTAGGTGGTCTGTAAGGTCCCTTCCAACCCAAACCATTCTGTGATTCTGTGATAAACCTATCTTGAACATTTGCCATGAGTGAGGATGCCCTCTCACAGCGACTAGTGAAGCTGTCACAACTCAGTTTTGTGCCAGAGACTGCAGATGCACAACTCATTGCTTAAGAAGGGTCACTGTGCTGCCAAATCACCAAGGGTCTTTAAAACCTTTTCCCCCTTGGCTCCAGCCAAGTTCAGAGAATACTGCTGGCAGAACCTCAAAATGGTTATTTACACAAAAAGGTGTTTAAAGGGAGAGTTTCCTCCTGGCTCCAAATAATTAACGAAACTTTCTTTCAAAATTACCAAAGCTCACACATCATTTAAAATTGTCTACTCAGCATAGATAGTCCAATTATCTAAGTATCCAGTCCTGTTTGAATCACTCTGAATATAATTGCCTCAGCAGTATCTAGAGATGAGTTTGGCCAGAAAGCTTTAAAATGTATGGATGACACTTTCAGCTAAGGCAAGAGAGGCATTTCTCCCACTCCATCCTATCAGGAGCAGCTGAGGACTTTTATAAAGTTGCATTTCGCTTCATCACATTGGAAATCTTAATATGCCTCATTCTGTAAATTGTCCCACTTACTTCAATGGGTCTTCATACAGATAAGGTGAAGTACAAACAGTTCAAATAAAAGGGTAGGCTCTTTGAAGAAGAGATGTTCTTATATTTGTTTGGGTAAAGCCAAGAAAGGTGGTTCTCTCTTGGCTTCTAAGCTTTGCTGCAATAAACAGAAATGAATAAAAATAGCAATATCAAGCTGCACCAGTGTCTGCAGCTTGTTTGGCTTGCCCTGGGATTCAACTGGATACTAATGCACAAAAAATAATGATAAAAGCTGAGCAGTTTTGCCCCAAATTGAATTCATTTTAACAGCATAGAGGAAAGGGAAATATTATCCTGCTCTTTGCTCAGCATATTTAGATATAATGACATAATATGCACACATTCCAAAAAATTACTTCTCTTCAGGTAGTGCATTTTGGAGTGATTTCAAATTCCCTTAGGTTATATTAGCAAAATGCTTTCCCCTGCCTCAAAAATCACTAAGCTCCCAGTGCACAATTGTCGGTGTCACCTTGTTTACATGGAGGGTAATTTTCTAGCCTACGGTCTGTGCCTTATTTTGTCAGGCTGCCCTTATGCTACTTTGTGAAGATTTTGATTTTCAAGTCTCCATGCATAAATTATGATTTATTTTGCTTTCTGAAAGAAAGGCTGAGTGAAGTAATAGAGTGTGGGGTTTTTTTGGTTTTTTTTATGATGAATATTTCAAGAGTGTGTTTTTTCCTTCTGAAGAAAACTCTGCACCTCCAGAAAGTATTTTTTCCTCTATACAGAAAAATAAACACAGAGAAGAGCTGAAATAAAAACAGCATCTTTTGTTTGAACCTTGAGAGATGCAGAGTCTCACAGCTCCCGCACTGGGATGAGAGATGCATTATACTCCTCCTTGGTTATCAATTTTAATTTGTATTTGGAATGGTTCACTGTGTGCTATGGTGTTGTCACTGCATTGTTACTCCATGCCCACAAAGAAGCCATGTGCAGAAAATGTGGTTATATGAATAAAATAAGCATCAACCTCAACACTGCCTTATTCTGAGCACTAATGAAGGAAATCGCTCTTCAAAACTTACTTAGATGTTTTTACAACAGTGAGAAGCAAAAGATAAGGCCATAATTGAACTGTTGCCCAAAGGCAATTACTGATTGGAATTGATTAATTCTGCAAATAAATTTGACCAATAGATTATTTGTCACATTACGCCAGATTTGGGCAACACTGCTGCAGTTGTGAAGGAGACACAAACATCTAGCATGAATAGTTAACACAGTTTGTTACCCTGTAGAGCTGATAGTTGAGTTACCCAAAGAAATCTCACTGGGGAACTGAGCAGGGCACACTACTTTGATGCTCTAAAATCACAGCGTTACCTCTCTGCTTTTATGTATGAATATGAGGAATTGTTAACAGCAACACAAACAGTTTGCTCTGAGCAACACAAATGTGATGGACTTGGCATCAAAGTGATGCAAAATCCACTGAAAACAACAGAAAGGCTTCAATTGTATCCAGACAATTTTGAATCAAGGCCTACCAGGGTCAAGTCTGCTGTTCTAATGGGTTTTCTAAGGGGATCCTGTGGGAAATTGGAAAAAGGATTCCAATTTCTTGAATCCAAGGATTACTGCTACTGCTTCTGCAAAATCATTGGTTCAGCTTCTTTCCCCTTCCAGCCCATGACACAAAGGCACAGGAGCTCTGTCTGAGCTTCATGGTTGCACAAAGGACTCTTCGCACTCAAGAAGCTTCCCTCCCTCCCTCCTTCTGTTCCTCCAGTAAAAATGCTCCAGAATCCATTTGAGGTAAAAACAATCATTGCGGCTACTCAGAAAGGCTGCACGAAAGAGGTCCCTGCATCAACAGCTGTCAGAGGATAGTGGGGTCGAGGTACCAATCTTCCTGCAGTTACCCAAATCCTACCACACTCAGAGATTAAGCTGCTGAATTGGGCACTGCTAAAGTATGTCTCAAACCAATATGGAAGCTCAGAATATTGTGCAGCGTGACAGACTGCTCCTAGTTCTGGTTTCACGCTGGATTCAGGGCTGTGTCGGTGACTTAGTTTGGGTTTCAACAAAAATCAAGGAAGCCCCACATGGTCTGAGATGAGTGAGCTGAAGTCTTCCTGAACTGTCACACAATCCAGTTGCAGATGTGATCAGTGAAAGATGTTCTGAGGTTTTCTGATATTAATTCGAGTAACTTTATGAGCTGATTGTGCAGAGGATTGGGCCCTTCTCTGCTCATTAGGACATATCAACTGATGGAGCATCCCACATGCCATTTCCTCAGGTCTCAAATCTGCTTCTTCCCTTGGAAAGGACAGGGTTTTGTTAAGCTTTCAGGAACATTTCAAAGCTCTATTTTCCTCTATCAAGGTGTTTTAGAGGGAAAGGGCATAAATGAGCAATGTGATAGATACGGGGAGTTCTTATTTTGGTTGGGCAACAGATGAGGCATATGGGTAATTTATTGCGCTATAATTGCGTTATGTGATATCGATGCTGCAGTATTAATGACTGCAAAGTGCCCAGATTGATTCAGATGGCCATTTACTGTCATTATTACAAATCTAAATAAATAAATAAGAGCAGTTGAACTGATGTAGCTAAGAAATGTTTCAAAGTCACCCGGTGACATACATGTAAGCGCTTGTGAACAGGGAGTGACTCAAACAATATCAGGGACACTTTTTATTGGGGTCAGAAAGAAATAGAACAATTAAGTCATTTTCAGTCATATACAATATACTGGGAACTGTTTTAACAAGCGCGTTGCTAAACTGACTGGCATGAACAAAGCGTTTTAAAAAGCTGGGGTGTAAATATGCCAGGAAAAAAGAAAGAAAACATGTAAACTATGCTCAAAAATAGTCTGCAAATGTGAGGAAACAAGAAAAACTAAGACAATCATGCACATACCTCTCCTGCTACCATGGCCCAGTGAATACAGTGGTTACCATGGCTGGATCTGGCTATGAGGTGGACTTTGGAGGGCAAGCTTTGTTTCTGATCTCTGCCCAAACAGAGAGCCTTGATCCAGTCTGTTGGTTTGTGTACTTTGAACGAGCCAACCTCACACTGCAAGAGCCAGCAAGTTAAGTTTGAATTTATCTCATGCCTTCAGGTTTCTCTTAGCATCCCCTGTCTGGCTGTCTTATCATATAGAGGGGGAGATGTATTATCACTTGATATTCCAAAATATGACTCTGCACTTTTTCCCTAAAACACAAGAACCATGCAAGTCAGACAGCTAAGAATTACTTGCATTTCCCAATGCTTTCTATGTATCCATTTTTTTTCTTTTCTGAAAGGAAAACAGTACATTAAAATGTAGACCTTGCTAAAAGGTAATTATTGCATTAACCATTTGTGGGGAGTATTAATATATATTAAATATAGGCTCTTTATTTACACTAAACATTTTATTGGCTTCCGGAGTCATTGATACTGAAAAAGATGAAAGCAAATCTTCTAGAACAAATAGCTTCTTTGTACTCAGAGGTACATTTGTGAATAGGTGGGACCCAAAGACAGCCAAGTAAGAACCTGCTGGTATTGATCTGCATGGAGAAAAAGATCTATTTTGGCTCTTCATACACCCACAATCTCTAATGATCATTGACTCTATTGCCTAGATAAATTCCTTAGATAAACAACCAAAACTCAAATTAACATACTAACCATTAATAATCCAGTCAACAGTTTTTATAACAATGACAACAAGAGAAAGATATGATTTCTTTTGAAGGTTTATTCTTAGCAATATTTTTGTGATGCAAACTTTGAATCTAAGTCACCTGCCAACAACCAGGAAAGCAAGTCAGCTTTACAACTGGGACTAAACATTAGATATTCTTGTACTCAATGCTGATGCTTAAGTAGCTACATTTCAATATCTCCTCATTTTACGGGTTATCAGAAGCTAAGAAAATATGCGTTGTGGCCATTTCTAACCTCACAATTCAATGTACAGAGCAACAAGAAAATAATTTTTGGATACTTGGCTATAAAACTGTTATTAAAAAAATTTGAAAAATCAAGCTCCAAAACTTGCCCATTTGGTATGTTCCTTTTTTTTTTTTTTTTTTTTTTTTTTTTTTTTTTTTGCTTAACACCTGCTTTCAAATTTCTACTGCAGAAAAGCTGTGTAAGCTGTGAGGAAGGTGCTCAGAGGTTACTCCCAACATCGAGCTCCCCTAGTGGCTGCTTCCCTCCCACCGCCCCCGTGGACAGAAACACCTCGGTTGGGATTTTCCCCATTCATGACCAGAAGGAAGTAACTGCAAAAGGGATGCGGATCACAATCCAGGAAGGGAAAAAAAATTATACTCACTCCCACCTGGGATTTTTGGAATGAGAAGCTGTTGGGTTATTCAAGGAGAAATGAAAAGACCTAAAAGAGAAATGTAAGGGTTTCTCTATAAACCTATAATCAGACACTACATGTTGCCCTGCTGAAGACATGAGGAAACCTGTGGGAAATTCTGCTTTAAAGTTTCGTTCAACAGCAAATGCACAACAAAATCTAGATAACAATGTCTTATGAATCATTCTGCCTACAAAAATTTTTGCATGTATGATGAAAGGCTCTATTGACCATATCCAAGCTAATGATTAGCATTAATCCACTAGCAAATGGATATGAAAACTGCAAAATCAATGCACAGTTATTCTGGAAAGCAAATATTTTTTACTTCTCCATACACACAAAATGTTTTTTTTTCTTGTAGCAGAAAGGCTCACAGAGTAATGCCAGACTAAGGGCACAGGAAAGCAATACCAGGTTTCAGCTGCATGGCTCCCTGAATTTTGCTGTCAAACCAAAATGCATGGAAAACTACGAGCTCAATTTTTCTTATTGGTGCCAGGGTTTGGGGGTTTTTGGAAGAAAATTCCAAAGAACTTCTTCTGCGTGTCACTATAAAGATATAGTTGCTAACTAGCCAGTAATTCTGAACTGAAATTTCTAAGTTGATTTTCAAGATAGGTGTTGCAATACCACGAGGATGGGCAACAGGGATGTGCACCAATTCCTTTAAAGAAAGTGGTTTAACCCTGCCATGAAGGAGGGTAGGGCATATAAAAGAATCAAACAAAACTTCTGGTGAAAATCCTGCCTGAGTCTCCTTCCATTTACACCTGTTTTACTCTAGTACAACCTCTGTTTTCACTGAAGTTATTCATGATCTACTCCTCTAGCAGTGATTGCTGTGATCCCAAATTTCTTGGGAAGTGCCACAGGTGCAAAGGGCTACAAGAATGAAGCTTTCATGCTCTAAAAATGGATTTTATATATATATATATATATAGCATGAGGACAAATGTTGGCTATTAAGGATGCTAAATAGCTAAGATGCATTTAAAAGTCACACAGCATTTGCATGTGCAGTTTTCTGCATTTTGAGATTCATAAACCAAAATATATCAGTGCAAGGAAAATCCGGAAACTTCAAATGACCAATGAGCAACCCTTCTTGTGCAGCCTGAACCCTTCCCCGGCTTTATGCAGAGCACACAGCCATCAGCAAATCCAGATTTCATAAAAAAGAAGATAAATAATGTCTGATGCTCAGAGGTTGGCTGGGGGTTGAGTGCATCCATCAGCGCCCCTCCGCAGCCCAGGCTGGATGGGGATGGCCCTGGACAGTGCTGCCCAATGGCCCCTTCCATGCCACTTCCAGTGGGTTTGGCAGAGCCCAGGAAGAGCCTGTGCGTCAGCAAGGAGTGCTGGGCTGTGGGCTGTGCTGGGTACCTGCAGTAGGACTCGGTGGCGTCAGTAGTGGATGCTCCTGGCACTGTGGATCAGGGTCTGGACGACCCAAGGGCCCCAGCACTCCACCAGGGTTCTGGGGGCTGATGAGGAGCCTGATGGCGGCTCCACAATGGACCTGGCGCTGTGGGCAGCGCAGTGGAGCCAGGCAGTTCCACCCAGGGGCCTCGCTTAGGGGCCTGCCCCGCACCTTCACGCCGGGCAGGCCTGAGGGACCCCGGGGCCCATGGGGACAGCAGTGGCTGCGGGCTCTGGACCCTCCAAAGAAGGCGTCGGTGCCGGCCGGGGGCTGCCGCTGCTCTGGGGTGCTCGCCGTGGCTGAGGTGTGGGGCGGGCAGGGCTCGGGGCTCCCCCGGCAGCCGGGGCCGGGGCTGGGGCCGGCGGGACAGGGGCAGCACCCGGCCCCCGCCCGCCGTGCTGCCGGGAGTGCGGAGCGGGGGGCTTGGGGGCTGTTGTTTTCCCAGAAGCTGCGGCATTTAAATAATAATTAAAAAGGAAGAAGAAAAGCTCCTGGTGGGGAGGAGAGGCAGGGCGCATCCCGGAGGCTCGGCGGGGCGGGCGGGAGCGCCGGCCCGGTTCCCCCGGCTTCCCCCGTGTCCCCCTCGCACCCCCCGGCTCCCCCCGCCCGGCTCCCGGCGGGGCCGCCGCCAGCTCCAGCCTGCGCTGAGCCTGAGCAGAGCCTGCCCGCTCCCCCAGCTCTGCTTTCTTTCACATCTAATTTGATAGGAGGGGGATTTCGAGCTTCCCACAGTTACAACTTTTCTTGATTTCTCTCTTCCCCCCGCGCCCCCTCCCTTCGCATTTATTACTTGCATTTAATTAATTCCTTCTTTGCGTTTCCTTCCCTGTTAATCTTTGGGTGACTGCTTTGTACATATGGCAATCTGATAATGAGGGAGTTTGTCCTTATTCTCTAGACTTCTTCACTGCGATGTCCACCCATCTAGTGCCTGGGATATCGATCTTCTTTCCATGGGGAGGGGGACAAGGTAAGAGGGGTGATAAAAGTTTTGCAGTATTCCACACCATTAAGAATAGCTTTTATTCCTTGGCGCTGTTTAATCAACTGTTATATCAAGTCATGCTGTTTAAGCAACCACATCAAAAGAACATACCCTCTTTTGTATAAATTATATATTCCTTGTATCTGTCTTCTCGCATGCACGCAGACGGGGAGATAAAACTTAAGTTTGTTTTTTAATAGCATGAAGCAGGTATTTAGCTGTTATACAACTTGTTTCTGCAACTAAGTTTGTTGATAACAGCCTAGGAGCCAAGCTGCTGACTTTCTAACTTTTTACCCATTTCCAAGTCAAAACTCCTCAATTTAAAGGTCGGAAAGAGAAATCCACGTCTCACTGAAACTCTACAAAGAAACATAAATAGCAGAAGAAAAGCATAGGCTAAAAAAGGTGAAAGAGTACCAGTTTGAGTCGGCGTGAGACCACTTCGGACCACTTCTTTGAGCTCTTTTCTAAAGTTTACCTGAAAAGACCACCTTGTCCCTTGAAAAGTCCGTGCTGACCTGCTTGTTGCAGTTTACGGATATACAACTTTTTTGCCTCTTTAAAAACTGATTTTAAAATCCATTTTCAAGGTTTAAGTTGATTACTACTCAGCTCAATGTCACAGACCGGAAAACTCCCATATAATTGTTCGCCCCAAAGACCTCTTTTTATTTCTGTTTCTTTTTCTTTTTTTTTTTTTCTTTCTTTTTTTTTTTTTTTTTTTAACCCCACAACTTTATTAAAGTTTATTTTTTGGATGTGTTTTGTTTTTCTGAGAAAGTGGACTTTGAAATACTTCATCATACCGTCCTGGAATTTTTAAGAACTCCTAAAAAAACTCCTGAAAGTTTCTAGATCCTAGGACAAATTGTATTTTCTTAGGAGCAAAAGCAAATGAGCACTTTGCAGGCAGAGAAGTGTTTGTTCATATGGGACTCTGCTGTTCTGTCTAACCTGCTCTATCAGCCTCATCTCTGCAATTTTGCTCGTCTCTCAACACCTTTGTCTGATTAGTAGCTTTTGGAGATCGGGATAAAGACATCACTTGCCACGCTGCATGAGATAACAATTAATTTAACATTAAACTTATCCCCTTTCCATTCACTTTGCTTGGATCGATCTCTGTTAATTGTGTTTGTGGATGCTTTCAACACTATGCTTTTCTTAAAAACTTAATGACACCCCGCAAGGAGGTGTAAGAGTCTAAAATGCTCCTCTCCGAGTTTGACCAAAGAAACAAAGAATATAGCGTGCTCAGGAGACCATCTATTTTTAATCAGTTGACTATTCATGCACTTCTGAAGATACAACGTTATTTTAGACTGGGTGAGAGTCCTGATTTTATTAAAAAATAATAAATAAATAAATTTTAAAAACAGTGCCACATTGCAGTTGTGTGATGCACAAGTCAGACACACTAACTTCATTTAACTGCCGCTTCGCATCAGACCCGTTTCTGCTGTTAAAGTGGTCATTTATCAGCTAAAAGGCTAGTGTGTTTAAAAATGTATGTCTTTGGGAGGGAGAGCAATCTCCCTTTTCAGGGACAAGAAACCTGTTACAAAGCCATTTAGGTGGGTGCGCTCTGAACTGGCATTATTCCCCCCCGGGGCGTTAATATTACCTAAGTATGTTCCTATTTGCACGGCTTCCCGATAATTCGGCATTTTATTTAACCACAACTGCCCTTAGAAACTTGTCTTGCACTGAAGCAGCCTGCTAACCTTAATATTTTCCCCTCTTTCAGAGAGGCATCTGTTCCTCTTGCTGACAAATGTACCATTCTGCCAAGAAAGTTTTTGGAAAAAAAAAAAAAAAAAAAAAAAAAAAGGGGAAAAAAAAAAAAAAAAGAAGAAAAAAAAAAGCGCGTGTAATTGATGTTATCCCAAGAAAGCACGATCTCCACCCCTCTCAGCTCCAAGCCCTTCAGGTAAAAGGAAAAAAAAAATCTTTCAAGAATTTGTTGCCTTTTTGAGGGTTAAAACATCAGAAGACAAGCTTGTCTCGCCTTGGCCAATCAGCTCTCGGCCCTGGCAGCTATAATATAGAACTAAAGGCAGACTCCTCTCACAAGCGTCTTGCTTTGCTACCATTAAAATCAGACCCTTTTTTTGTCTCTCGATTGCTGTCTCCCGACCAAACTCCGATGTGTTCCGTTATCAGCGACCTAAAGCCTGCCATTCCAGCACCTGTCTTGCTAGGGATCGGTGGATAGTATACGATTCAGAAAGCAGACAAGGACATAGGAGGAGAGAGAGCTCTAGAGAGACAGCCAGGGATAGGCACAGAGAGCTTTGAAGTAATTGGATTCAATGGACGAAATGCTGCTGTTGACAAGAATTCTCTTGGTGGGCTTCATCTGCGCTCTTTTAGTCTCCTCTGGGCTGACTTGTGGACCAGGCAGGGGCATTGGAAAAAGGAGACACCCCAAAAAGCTGACCCCTTTAGCCTATAAGCAGTTTATTCCCAATGTGGCAGAGAAGACCCTAGGGGCCAGTGGAAGATATGAAGGGAAGATCACAAGAAACTCCGAGAGATTTAAAGAACTAACCCCAAATTACAACCCTGACATTATTTTTAAGGATGAAGAGAACACGGGAGCTGACAGACTGATGACTCAGGTAGAGCCACAGAGATACCTGTATTTGTGTTTGTTAACCTCTCTGAGCAATCCTAAAGGACGCATCTGTCTTAGTATTTTTGAAAGCCCCCTCCTTTCCCTCTCCCCCTCCTCCCCCCGCCCCTCCAAACTCGACTAGTTTCCCCATTGAATGTAAATACCATCTATCCAGCCAAGTTAGCAGGGGCTGGAGCTGGAGCTATTTAGATATTTGGTGGGGGAATCTGTGTGATACTTACAGTCATTACCGTGCCATGGCGTTCCCTGTAACTTGGTTAGAGATTGCTGTTTGCATTCGTCCCCAAGGATGCACTTTGATCAAACGAATTGCATACAGCTCAGAGGACCCCAAGTGTATAGTGACCGCCAGGCCACCCACTCATTATTACAAACGTAGTCCGCGGTTGCTGCGCCTCTGACTTGATTTTATATATATATATATTTATTAATTTCGCTTTTTTTCTTTTCGTTTCATTTTAACCTTCATTATTATTATTGTTCTCCTCGCGAGCATATTCTAAATTTAGTAGGCATGCAGTCGTGCACTCACAAAAGGCAGCTGAAGCCGGATCGACAATTTCTCATCTGATTCCGTATTATATAGCTCGTATTGCAATACCATCATTTGCAATTGTGCCCATCAGAGCGTAAATATATTGATATTTCTTTAAGGATGCTCGCCGCCAATGCTCTGGTACTTCCATAGGGGAGGGACTTGCAACTTATCGGCATTGCATCACCTTCTGTTTTAAAAAATCTGATGGCACAAGGTTTACAACTGGGTAAATATTGGATTTCGGGTGGAATCGGATTGCGGAACCATTTTATGAAAAGAAAGAAAGAAAAGATAAATGTGAGAGAAAGAGACAGAGAGAGCGAGAGAACCGCTCCGAGAGTCACCTCGTAATTATAATTCATGCTCAACAGAGAGCTCGGTGAAGTCAATTGCTCTGCCAATCCCGGAGTTTCAGAAACTACATGCAATCTAGACACTGGAAATGGGTTTCCTCCAAATATAGGTCAACAGCGCTTTTTTAATATTAATACATTTAAGCCCCACCTTCAGTGCTAGAGCAGGACTCGCCTGGAAGGACTAGGCGGGGAGTGGACGCGGGGAAGGGGGGCTGGGGGGTGGAATTTCCCAAACTCTCCCCGTTCCTCGGCCTGATTTTCCGCACGTTGCCGGGTCTCCCGGGGCGAGGGACCGGCGGCTGCCACCATCTCCTCCCGACCACCTTAAATCGCACCGCACCTCGGAGCGCGGCGGCGCCTCCGCCCGCCGCCGCCGCCGCCCCGCGCTGGGGTGCGGAGCGGAGCGGAGCGCTGCCGGTCCCCGCTCGGGCGCGGCCCGCGCCCCTCCGCGCACCCGCGGTCCTCCGCCCCCGCTGCCGCCGGAGCTGCATCTCTCGCATTTTCAGCTCCACTTACTCCCCTCGCGTATCGATCGCGGCGGCTCGGGTTTCACCCTTCCCTCCGCAGCCCGGCGGCAGCGGCGGCGGCGGCGGCTCCGCGGGAGACGGGCTCCCGCCGGGGCTCGGCGCATCCCTCCCTGCGCGGCTGCGCCGGTGCGTGTGCGCGGCGGAGCGGAGGGGAGCGGAGCGGGGCGGCGGGCGCGGGGGGAGCCGGGGCACGATCGGGAGCGGTGGGCTGCGGGCCGGGGGCGGGCTGCGTGATGACCCCGGCCCCGCGGCTCTCCCGGGGCACGCCGCGCCGGCTACGCGGCTGGCCGCTCCCGCTGCATTAGCTGGCAGCGTCTGAACTCCTGACCTTCTGTCAACTTCCCTCAGACGAACGAAACGAAAACAAATACTTCCCCCCCCCCCCACTCCCGCTCTCCTTCAGTGCTTGTTCCCGTGCCTTAGACACAAAGGGGGGAGGTGGGCTGAGAGCGGCGGGGCCAGGGAGGCCGCAGGGCCGGGTACCCGGCGGCGGCAAAGAGGGGAGCGAGGTGAGGGAACGAGGTCGGGAAGCGAGCGGGGCTCCGGCAACCCTGGGCCAGGCAGGGAGCGGGGAAGCGGAGCGGGGCCGGGCAGCGAGCAGACTGGTTGCCCTTGCTTCCCGCTCCCCGGGCACGGCCGGGTCCTCGGCGACCCGGGGTGCGGTTGTGCCGCTGGCCTCCCTGCCTTGCTTTCCTCTCTTTCCCTCTCTCCCTCGGCCAGCAACCTCTCGTTAAATCCCAGCCTTTAAACGCCGGCTTCGGGAGCCCTTCAACCATGGAGAGATCTTTCATGGACAGAATCGTTAAACTTGCAGAGTGGTTGCCGAATGCATTAGCCGCTAGTTAATATTAACTCCAGAAGGGCGGGGGGGTGGGGGGGGGGGGGGGAACGCAAACAGAGGTAGGTAAGTCAGGTTCTCAACTTTGCAGGTGACACCAGCAGTTTGCTAAGGGCTCCCCCCTTCCTCCCTTTCCTCCCCCCCCACCCCCCACCCCGGCCATTGGCTGGATTCGGGAGAGAGATAAAGAGGCCAGGTCAGTATGATAAAGCTGGAATTTGTATGAAATAAAATAGCAATCTCGTGTAATGCAGGCACACAACCGGTGCGTGATGTGAGGAATTTAGAGATCAACTTGGCATTTAGGAAGCCCACCAGGTTGTTTACACTGACAGGTACCTGTTAAGTGTTTCCTTCAAGCAATTCATTTGTGAAGAGATTAGGAGCTGGCAGGAGAGGGCTTGTTGAACAACTTTGCCTCCACACAAAGCGTTAGTGGAGGCAGCCCTGCTGAGCTTCACGGTGGCTGAACAGAATTGGGCTTGATTTGTGGCACACGACCCGATGAATTAATAAATAGTCTGGGCTTCACGGCTTTTGACTTTGACAATCCAGCTCAGGCAGTATAAAAGGGAGAAAAGTCCTTTAGGAGGCCGTTTCTTCGTCTTTATTTCGGCTGGAGCCGGGAAGTGGTGCAGGCAGGGCCGGAGCGGCCAGAGCCCCTGGGCGCTGCCCGCGTACCTGCCCGCGCCCGCTCCTCTCGTGCGCGGCAAGACACGGCCGTGTCGCGCAGTGCTGTCGCCTTATCAGCAGCTGAGACGTTTGATCCTTCTCCCCCTTTCCCCTTTAAATCAGTGAAGGAGCATATCTATCCACTCAGGTGTGAGAGGGAGAGAGGGGAAAAAAATAAATCAAACTCAACTTCCTTGTGCTGCTGCGCTTTGCTGCCGGGAACGGTGCCGAAACCCAAACACCCGTGTCTCTCCATAAAACGGTAGGCCAGAGAGTCCAAAGTGAGCTCACGACTGTGTTTTATATCTCTCGGGGACCTGTGTGTTGCTGGAATCACTTTTATGGCTGTTGGTAGACACACGGGAACTTCCTTGCTAAGCAACCTTGTCACGTTCCTAAAAAGTAGCGTCGTGGGAGTAATGGAGGGGCTTTGCCTCCCTGGGAGCTGTGAAAGGGGGACTCTGTGGTCTGTTACTGGCTGTGCTGTGAGCACAGTGGGGAGAATGGTCCTGCAGAAGGCCAAGCACACCAGTCAGGCCAGCAAAAGTGTGGGAAGAGCAGCTTATTGCATCCCTCCGTGGCTTACAGCCACATCGGTATTTGCATCAAGGGAGCAACATCGGGTATATCCACGAGTTGTTTTCCTCTCAAAAACGAGGAAGAAAGTTGGCAATGTGTGTGTTCCTAACTCTGTACCTTTAGTCAAGCGCTTTTCAGTACTTTCGGTGCTGATTTCCTGTTTCTGCCGGGCTGAGTCCTTTTCCCCTCTTGCCACTGTGTCTATTCCCCGCCTGGCTAAATGGGAATCTCCCCAAAACTTTCAAGGTTTCAGCTCGCCTCTTTTCCTCACTTTCTCTCATCCTGTGCCCCTCATTACTCGGTCTCTACGTGCTCCCGGTGCTGTTGGGCCCAGTTCAGCCCGGGGAAGGCTGCTGGCTCTAGAGGGTCAATGAAAAAGCCTGCAGTACTTTCTCCACAGTTGTTGGAAGGGTTTCACTCCACACAAAGGGGCTCCTAGCTTGCATAGTATCCCTGCTCCGCTTAACTTCCCTCCTTGGCCCTCCCTTGCTTTTCATCTTCCCACTAAGAGCTATATTATTGTATGGATTTGCTCGGCTTTGTAGGCGAGCGCCGATGTATGTTTGAAGCAGAGTGAATGCTCCCAGCCCATGCAGCTTTGAGGGCTCTAATGAGTGATGGGCGAAGGGAGAGAAGAAAAAAACCACCCCTCCCTTCAGCACATAAAGGCTGTTAACATGTATTGATACCCTTTTCAACACAGAATTAAGCTGAAAAGACCCGCAGAGACATTCCGGGGGGGAATCCGTGACTCCGAGATATATGGCCAGTGTTTGTTCTGGGCAGAAACTTTGCTCTCGGGAAGGGACAGGGCACTTAGCGGCAGGAATTTGCTCCGTGCAGGTGGCTTTGAATCACCATGCTCACACCCCAGTGCCGGCGGTGCAGCGGAGGGGGGTCCCCCTGTCCCCGCGGCAGGTGCCAGAGGAGGGGAAAGGTCCGTCCCTGTGGGTCTTCGTGATGTTGTATCCTCTGTTCACCCTGTGTCCCCAGGTTTCACTCTCCTCCTCTTCACCTGTCTCCCCGTCCCTCCCTGGCAGCGGGGCAGAAGATGCTCAGCTCTGACTGAGCCCATCCTGGGGCGCGTTTGGCGGGGAGAGCAGGAATGCCGCCTCTTTGGCTGGAGAGGGAGAGCAGGATGCGGCCCAATAGATAGCGAAGGGGGGGTGTTCCCCTGGCTGCAGCACCCCCGCAATGACCCTTCCCTTTCTGCCCGTATCCCCGCAGCGCTGCAAGGACAAGCTGAACGCTCTGGCCATCTCGGTGATGAACCAGTGGCCCGGGGTAAAGCTGCGGGTAACCGAGGGCTGGGACGAGGACGGCCACCACTCCGAGGAGTCCCTGCACTACGAGGGCCGCGCCGTGGACATCACCACCTCGGACCGGGACCGCAGCAAGTACGGCATGCTGGCCCGCCTGGCCGTCGAGGCTGGCTTCGACTGGGTCTACTACGAATCCAAGGCGCACATCCACTGCTCCGTCAAAGCAGGTAAGGCGGGCAGCCTGCCCAGAGACGTGTCGAGGTGTGGAGACACCCCCGGGCCGCGATTCTGCTCCCGAGAGCCTTCTGTGCCCTGTCTCTGCCCCCGGACCCCGTCCTCTCGTCCCTGCAAGGTCCCCATCAGCTGGTCTGCCCCGCCGGGGCTCCCGCGGGGATGGGAGAAGAGCCCCGAGGGCGCAGCCGGCCTTCCCCTCGCCTCTTGGAGACCCTGCTGGAGCAGAGGTGGGGGGAAAGGAAAGAGTGAAGGCGAAGGAAAAAAAAAAAAAAAAAAAAAAAAAAAAAAAAAAAAAAAAAAAAAAAAAAAGGGAGCCCAGCCAGCTGCAGCAGTTTTCCACAGCGCTTTTATTTGGGTGATTTGCTTGGCCAGCCTTCCCACGAGAGCTGCGTCGCAGCCACACACCCTTCTCCTCCCCCCGTGGGGTCTGATGCTTTTCCCATCCAAGGAGCATGTTCAACACAAACACTCGTGGCCGTCTCCAGCCGCCCCGCTGGCTGCACGCCTTACTCGCGAGCGCTAATCTCTGAGTGGGAGCCGGCCAGGAAAATAAATAAGTAACGTGGTCCCCAGCCTCCTTCAGCGGTAGCCGCTAGGAAATTCCCAGATAGGGATACACATACACATAATTTTTTTTCCTCCCCTCCCCTGTGCTTACAACGCCACACGCTGTCTCAACCCGGGAACAGCTCCCAAGAAATCCCCGACTCGCCGAGTTCCTTTTCTTGACACTTGGCGTGTTTTTTGGGGGAGTAAATCTGTTAGCGAGTGCCAGCCCCCAGTTCCACCGCCTCCCTCCATCCAGCTGTATGACATCTAAAGCTCTTTTTAAGAGCATACTCTAGCCGAGCAACCTGCTGGATGTGTCAGGAAGCACTTGGTTGCAGAAGAAAATAATGGGCTTTCTTTTAAGTATAGCTGTTTGCTTCGAACCCAGCAGCCCCACGGCAGGGAAACCAGCCCGGCCCTGCCGTGCCCACCTGCAGGAGGACTTCACGTCCCCCACTCCAGCCCGGAGCTCCCCAGGGGCTGAGCACCTCTCCTGGCCCATGTGGGCTTTGTCCTCAGAGCCTGCTACGGCTTTTGTTCAGCTCCTGGGTCCTTTCTATCCGAAAAGAGGCCCTGCAAAGCTATCAGCTGTGTGGAGACCCGAAACACCCCTTTCAATAGCCAAGATGGGCTTTGTAGCACAAGGTGTCCGATTGTGGTGCGCGGTGACCTTAGCCCAGGAGCACCTCCTAATCCACCCCAGGGGTGTTTCATAGGAGAGGAGCCACCCCAAGCTGCTCATTGAGATTCGACACACAAGGACTTGGGGGCAATATTTGGAGGGTGTCAGGCAGGGTCGTGTGACTGTACGAGGCAGGCTGAAGGGAGCAGGCTTGAATTCCACTCTCTCAGCCTGATCTTAAACTGTCCAAACCTCACTTCATGACAGAGCATCTCATGAGAAGATTAAATCCCATAATGCCAGCAGGAAGATTCTTTATCTAGATCTCTGTTTGCAAAAAGTATGATCCAGGAGACTGGAATGCAAAGAAGAGTTCCCCCAAGGCCTGAATTATTGTCACCAGAACAGAGGAGGGAGAGGCAGGGGTGGTAAAAGGGACATTGATAATGGGCTACAGCAAGTATTTAGAGCAAGCTTCTACATTTAAAATTCAAATACAGATCTTGAGTGCCTTGGAAAAGTGGCTCTGCTGTGCAAATAGTGCTTGGAAGGTCCTGGGTTTTTTGGAGAGTATGTGTGTGAATTGGCACATAGGGTTTCTGCACCTGAACAAATAGGGAGGGGGAGAAAAGGGGGGGGAAGAAGCTGGGAAAAAAATGGAAGTGTCCTCTCTTCCAAGAGTGTCTGCATTTATTACATGAATCAGAATGACAATGCTGATCCTTTATTGGATTTTAATTAGAGAACCCAAACAAGCACTGCTCAAAGAAGCAGATTTTCACACCTCTGCCAATTCACTGGCATGTTTGTAGAGCTGCTACACTACTACATCTATTCATCAAGTCCCTGAATATGCAAACAAAGCTCCAGCCAGACCTTTACTGCCAGCTTGTAGGAAGGTGTAGTTTGCTAGCAGCGGCCTCCACATAAAGCACATAGCTTGTTTGTTGCCATGTCCTCCCTGAAGAGGGAGGCCTTGGAAATCTTGCTCCTTCATTTCTGAAGGAGAAGCGATAAAGTCATTAGCAAATCAATAACGGTCTAATTTTCACTCTTCCTGTCCTTCCTGAGAAAGTCATTAGGAGACACTCCAAAGATTTGTTTAAATCATAGGAATTTCAGCAATAGCCATGAAGGTAAAATATAAAATCTGTCCATCTTTAGGAGCTAAATCACCAGGTCTCTTAACTGGTATTAGGAGTAACTGGGAGAAAGCAGGAAAAGGCAAGTGAGGGATGGGGAATCTCAGCAGCTGTGGCAAAGACACTTGCTGCCATGACATACTACAGGGCATTACCCAATATTCAAAAAGCCAGAGCAGGTAGGAACATTGCAAGTCCCTCTGTTAAGACAGGGATCAGCCTGGAATATAGCAGACTTTTTTTTCCCACCGCCCCACAGGTGGCTGAGTTTCCAAAAAGTGATTTGCAAGAGAGGCTCAGAGTCTCATTGCTAATTTTGCTTTCTTTAAGTCGGAGATTGTTCCTGTCAGAAGCACTGGAGAGCAGCAACAGCTGCTCTAAACTCTTGAGTAACTCTCAAGAGCTGGAGGAGGTGGAGGAGGCATTAGCTTGGGCTTGGCACAGGTATAGGGCTGCTCTGAGACCACACGCTCTGAGACAGGGAAAAGCATCCTTCTTCTAGGGAAGAGGGAGAGGTTTTTTGTTTTTTTCTTTTTTGAAAGAGGATTGAAGCAGAGTGCTGGAGGTGCCAGGCAGGGGTGCTGTGAGGCTGGGATGTGCCCCAGTAGTCACCATGCTGAGCAGGAAGGCTGGAGGCAGCATGGGGGCTTGTGCAGCACAGTGGAGGGGGATTTGGGAAATTTGGGTTGTTGCTTTGCAGTGGCAAAATTTACGTGCACCCGGTCTCCTCCTGTTCTCTGCTGTTTGCTGCCCTAGATGTGCTTCTTGAGTAAGAGCTGAGTGGAGACCCTGAGCATTTAGAGCACAGAGACCCGCTTAGAGAAGAGACTTTATGATAGCAAAACCACTCGACTTTGAAAGCCTGCAAGTTATCTGGCATCAGGTGTCAGTGCAGGGTAAACAGTAGCCAAATGAGAAGTTCTTCCAGAAGAGATTTTGTTCTGGAACAGTTTTCTCTGTGGAAATATTTTGGCTCATTTCCTTTATGAGCCAAATAACTCTTGTAACTCCTAACCCAGAGGAGATTTTGCACTGGCTCAAATCTGGCAGGAAGGGGATTCTCACTTTGACCCACTGAGTGCAAACGGGGCATGGTTGTAGATGAGGGTGGAGGAATTTCAGAGGGGAGTCTGGCTGTGTCCTGTGCTTTCTTGGTGTGTTGGGGAGGCTGGGGAAGTGATAAGTTCCCGCATGCCCCCATGCTCCAGCCTGGCATGTGCCTCCTCTAAATCTGCCGTGCTTCTCTCCTTGTACAGAAAACTCAGTGGCAGCCAAATCTGGGGGTTGCTTCCCTGGCTCGGCCACGGTGCACCTGGAGAAAGGCGGGACCAAGCTGGTGAAGGACCTGAGGCCCGGAGACAGGGTGCTGGTGGCCGACACGGAAGGCCGTCTGCTCTACAGCGACTTCCTCACCTTCCTCGACCGCGAGGATGGCTCCCACAAGCTCTTCTACGTCATCGAGACTCGGCAGCCCCGGGCCCGGCTGCTGCTGACGGCCGCCCACCTGCTCTTCGTGGCCCCCCAGCAGAACCAGTCGCAGGCGGGGCCCGCCGGCAGCCGGGCGCTGTTCGCCAGCCGCGTGCGGCCGGGCCAGCGGGTGTTCGTGCTGGGCGAGGGCGGGCGGCAGCTGCTGCCCGCGGCCGTGCACCGCGTGTCGCTGCGGGAGGAGGCCTCGGGCGCCTACGCGCCGCTCACCGCCCAGGGCACCATCCTCATCGACCGCGTGCTGGCCTCGTGCTACGCCGTCATCGAGGAGCACAGCTGGGCGCACTGGGCCTTCGCTCCCTTCCGCCTGCTGCAGGGCCTGCTGGCCGCCCTCTGCCCCTCCGCGGAGGGGTCCCCGATGGGAGAGCCCCCGGCCCCCGGCATCCACTGGTACTCCCGGCTCCTCTACCGCATCGGCAGCTGGGTGCTGGATAGTGACTCTCTGCACCCGCTGGGCATGATGGTGACATCCAGCTGAGGGGACCCCGCGCCAGCCCGGCCGCCCGCCGGGCTCCGACAGAGACATCGAGGGAGAGAGAGAGAGAAGGAGAGAGAGAGAGAAAGGAGAAAGAATAAAAACAGGAGGAAAAAAAAAAAAAAAAAAAGAAAAGGAAAACCTAAAAGAAAAAAAAAAAAAAGAAAAAAATACATATTTTTAAAAGAGAGCACGGATTAAGACTTAAAAATAATAATAATAAAATAATAATAATTAAGTAGGACAGTCCAAAGTAGACTTAAAGGGAAACAAAGACCCCTGGAAGTTCTGTTCTGTTTAGTTTATAAATATATATATATTTTTATTTGTTCTTTTGTTTTGTTTGTTGGTTGTTGTTTTTTTGTTTTTTTTTCTCCTCTCCTGGATATTTATTTCTTTGGTATTTTGAATAGATGTTTTAAATGATATGAACCGGACCTTCAAGAGCCTTAAATAGTTTCTTTGATAATTTATTATCATGTGAACTGTACTCACAGGGGAAAAAATTATTTTGTGAGGCCGAGCAAAACTGCGCAGAGTCTATTTTTCTACATGTCATGTGTGTCCTGACTTTCAGAAAGCAAAATTCTGTACTTTCCCATCTCTCCATTACATTGCTCCTTCATTTCAGCAAGTCTAAAAAACAAGCAAACAAACAAAAAAACACACACAAAAAAGACAAACTTCATGGGGGTCCGTAAATTATATTTTTATACACAGAATTGTAAATTAGATTTTTTTGAGAGATCAATACTTAACTGAATCACATTTCGTTTTTTGAAATAGTGTAAAATATGAGAATATATTATTTTAATTTAAATAGTTTCAAATGTAACATCATTTCCTGTATTGTTTTCCATGTTTTGCTTTGTAAAAACATCATTTGGCCACGTTCATGGGAGTCAAGACTGTTACACAAACTTTTTATTTGCAAAAACCGTAAGAAACTTTGTTATTTTTAACTTCAGAAAAAGTTTATTAGAAAATAATATTTTTTAAAAAGCGCACATGGCGGCAATTCTGGGACGATGGAGATGGTAGTTTGTACAGAGGGGGGAAAAGGATGTTTTGCATTAATAAATTGAGAAATAACTGCTGTAAATTTACTAAAATGTATTTTTGAATATTTTGTAATAGTTTTAATAGTTTTATAGAAATAAAATGTGCCATGCACAGTTTGGTTAGTATATAATAACGAAGAGTTCCTGGTGCATCCCATTTTTTTTTCCTTTTTTGCTTATTGGTTTAGGAAACATGATGCCTAAATGAGTGCCCATTATTTTATTTAGATGTGTTGCTTATAATGTTTAATTTTGGTACTTTAATTAAGGAAACGAGTCCATCACATCTGTGCATAACCTGGAATCTCTTGTACTGACAGTAGAACCTCACTTATTTGCACGAGCGACCAGCAGACGGGTTTCCCTTTGCCAGAGGCCTGGCTCCGCATCCCCCGCTCCGGCAATGCTCCTCTCTTCCAGCTCCAGCCCCGACTCCATGTCCACTTCCCAGTCTGGCCTGGAGACTGTGGATAGCTCTTAAAATTGATTTCTGAGGATGCTAAATCAAGTTTTCCCTCTGAAGCATGTTAATGTGAAGGCAGGCAGCTGCCTTCACCTTGTGGCAACACCTGGATTTCAGTGGGCTTTGATTTGGGTGCCCAGAAGATGGAAATCTGAGGGAGAGACATTGACTTTGGTGCGTTAGAGGGATTCACGTGGCTGATGCTGGAAGAAGGAGACAGCCACCAGATTTCATTGGCCGCTTTTGTAACAGCACAGGGCTTGAGGCCACTGAGAACAGAGCAAAACACCCCTTGCAAAACAAACAAAAGGATAAAGATTTGTTCGTTTATCCTGAGAGACATTCCTTAGCTGTAATGCCGGAGTCCATCCCGAGCCACCCATAGGTGCTGGAAATGTGTTTTAGAAGCTGAGCGGTGGGGCCAGCGCTGTGTCCCCAGCCCCAACCCATCCTGAGGGGATCATCCTTGACAGGTGCTGATCAGTGAGGTTCTGCTGCACCACGTGCTCCTCCATGAAGGGTTTCCAGGATCCCTTTAAAAATTTTGCAAAACATTGCGTGTGCATGTGTGTGCGCATCTGCGACGGGACCGTGCCGGAAGGGACCTTACCTTGAATGTCTTCTCACCTTTTCTTTGGTTTCCATTACTCACCAGTCTAGGATGTTCATCCACCAGGCCTTTTGCTCCAGAGACACAGCCATGTTCTCTGCTGGGATGGATGGCAGCTCCACAGACTCCCAGAATGTCCCTGCCTGGGCCATCTCCAGAGAGTGTAGACCATGCTGCTCCACGCTGAATTCCTAGGAGCTTCTGGAGCGCTGTCAGGAGCTGGTGGCCGAGCTCCACGCATGAGGACTGCTGTGTGAAGCCCCGACAGATGGATGTGGTCTCTCCTTCCTGTCAACTTCTAGTCCAGACCCACTTCCAACCTCCAAAGCTCAGACATGGCCAGGTTGATGAGACTTCGGAGTGACCATGGTACTGCAGCACCAGGAGAGGAACCAAGCCACCCTCATGCCTACCCAATGAGAGGAATCAAGGGGGACTGTGGACTGCCTGGTGGGTGCTGAGGACCTGCTGCCCACCCCAGCTTGGACTCTGCCACCTCCCTGTCTTTGGGGTGTGCTGAGAGCTGCAAACCCAGATGATCTGGGGCATGTGAGAATGTGATTGTGGAACAAATGAGTCTCTGCTGTAAGAGTCGGGCTTTAGTATGGCAGCATCTGGGTGTCTGAGCTCTCTAACCCTGTCTCTGAGAGGTGGTTGCCATTTTTCAAGGCCTCTACACTCAAAGAAATGACCATGTTGGAAGGTGCCTTCTCCAGAGGTCAGGTGGTGGAAGTGTTTAGGGATGTCAATGATCAAACTTAAAGCCACTGGCTGGAGGGCTTCAATCTAAATCACAACTGAGATATTAAAGAGCCGTCAGACCAGAGCCCACACTTGTGTCAGGGCAGGGCACGAGCCTGGATGAGACCACACCAGACATTGCCTCATTTAATCTTCACCCAAAGGCCAGGATGAGCTCAGAGCTTTGTGGTGTGTGAGAAGCTGAGATGCTCTTACACCAGGATCAGCCTGTTTCTCTGAGCAGAGAAATGCTGTGCCATGTTTTCCATTGCACTTACTCCAAGCAGCTTCCTGTCTTCCTCTCGCCATGTCTGGATTCCACCTCTCCCTCCGGCACCTCTCATCAGGATCACCCCTCCGTGGTGTGTTAGAAGTGCTTCCTTAGATGGGCCAATCCAACCCATAGCCACAGCTCTCGTATGAAGGATGTACTGTCATAACCTTGTGCAAAACATCTAGGAGATGTCACTGTCCATTTTCAGGGTTCGAGTATGGCAATAGTTTGTATAAAATGTACACATAGTGGTGGCTACAGAATAGTTTATGACTAAATACATATCTATTACTGTCAAAATAATGTATAAGAATGTACTTGAAGCTATTATCCTTGTGCTCTGTTGTCTGAATATTAAAGAAATTACAGAGACTTCCTGAAATGTCTCATATGTGATGGCATTCCTATCACACACTTTCTGAGGGTTTTACCCTGATGACATTGAAACGCAGAGCGGGGATCCCGTGGGATTTGGTACTGGACTCTTCAAACACACCAAGAATTGTGCCAGTGTGGCTTCATGTGGTGGCCACAACTCCCTTCTCCTCCCACCTACAGCCACGTAGACAGTCTGTCATTTACCTGTGAAATACTGCGTGGCTCTGCAAAGCCAACTCATTTGGAAGGGTTCTGTGGGGAGGCAGAGGTGCCCTGAAGGGCGGCACACCAGCAGCTGCCTGTCCTCTCCACCTCCCCCACCCAACCCAATGTGAGAAATGACCCTAATGGGGCTGGGACTAGCTTGTGTTTCCTTGACCAATAGTTCAAGCAGTGCCCTGGCGCTCAGACACCAGGTAAACCCTCCAAAGGGAAGCTTGGATGCTCCAGTAAAAGAGGATCACACCCACAGTGCAATTAAAATCCAAGGCTAGCACTGGGGTAAACCAGGTGCTGTGCCTCAGCCAGCAGCTCTTTGTGCCCTCACATGGGAAAGTTTGCCTAGCTGGACCTTTAGACAGATAAATGCACATATATGTATACATATATAATATTATTGTCCTGATATTAGGAGCTCAGCACATCCCACCAGGATATAAATATGTTTACACTGGCCCTCCTGAGCATTTCACACCATGCCGAGGCTGAGCAGGAGATGTAAATCAGCCCGGCTGGGCGATAATTGGGCAGCAGTTTTGCAGCCCCAGTACAGCATCTATTTCAATTACAGGGGGAAGGAAACCAGAAAGAGCATTTTATCTTACTCATTACTGCAAGCCATAAGGGACCACTAGATTTCTTAAGCTTTTGAAATTCTCTCTTCAGCAGTTTCTGCCTTAAAACTAGTTCAAACTTAACTGAAAAAAGGTCAATTTTGCATGTACAGAGCCCTTCAGAGCTTTCAAAGAAGCAGTGTTAATGTGATCCTTGGTCTAAGCAGGCTGAAAGGAAAAAAATTAATCTTTAAAAAATGGATTTTTACAAGCAATGGGATTGTCTCAGATTTGATAGGAGCCCCACAGCCACTGTTTGTGCCAAGATTGTTAAATATAATTTTTAATGCTTTGCATTTGGGGTGTTTAGGCTTACATATTTAAATAATTTTGGTTTTCAGGGATGAAAAGAAGTGAACAAATCCAGGAAATATGAGTTTAATGATATTGTCCTGGTTCCAGTGAAATCAAGAGCAGCATCCGGAGGTGATTTGGGTGCACAGGCAGTTGTGCACCTTAAAGCCAGGTGCAGGACCCTATATAGCTTCTTTTCCTTTCATTTTTAAGTGAGAGCAAGACATCTCTTTGGACAAATATTACTGCAAATCAGGAGTGAAACCACAAGGTCAGGAAATCTGTTTGGGGTAAAAATATTTGTTTTGATGTCCTGTGACCTAAATGTGAAATAAATATTAGATTTGCTCAGTTTGGTGTGAACAAATGTCTGTTTGTATTACTGAGGAGGAGAGGTGACAAGGGGTGCTCTGTGTGGCGTGACCGTGGAGGGTTCCGTGGCCACCAAACTCACATCTGGCTGCTGCCCAAGGGCAGGAGGGGTTGGGCATGGACAGGGGAGCAGGGATGCTCTGAGAACACCGTGTGCTTCATGCAGCTCTGCTCTGCTCACTGGGACTCTGGGAATGACACAGGGACTTTTTCTTCCTCAGCCCATCTCTGGGGCAAAGCTTGCCTGGACCAGACCTCTGGGACACCAGGATGTCTCCCTTGGAAAGGGCATGTGCTCACAGGGAAACCATGCTGGGGAGTGCTGTATCCTTCCAAGTTTTGAGACTTTTGATGGCATTCTCTGCAAGGGAGTGGATGATACATCTGTGTGCAATTACAGCAACTTCCTTTTGGTCTCATGACAGACAGACACTGCCACAGACCTGTCGTAGGCTTTCACTGGGGGGAGGAAGCTTATTTACAAGCAGGATACAGATCAGGCTTTGGCTAGTTTGGAGCATTAAAGCATTTGATGGGCTTTTTTTTGAGTAGTTTAGGCTGTAAGCGGCCTCTGTTGGTCCCAGGTCTCTTCTCAGCCCATACTGGGCCCGCTTAGAACAAGCTGCTGGAGGCCACCCTCTGCCAGGTCCCACATGTCTGCAGGGGTGGAGGGGCTCCATCCCTTGGAGTAACTGGTATGGTTAAATAAGGTAACAGTTTTCCTAAATACAGCAGCCTCACATCCCACGTATCAAGAATCATCCTTAATATTCTCCTTGCATTTATTCTGTGAGGAGGGAGACCAAAGAGTTAAAACAAGATTAGTTTTAAGAAATCCCAGACTCAGAATCTGGGACATTCAGAGCTCTGACAAGCTCTGCTGCTTCTCCTGCAGCCTGCCCTGAGCAGAGAGCTGAAACTTCACTCACCAAGCTCACCTCTTCCCTGTAAGTCAGCCCCATCCTGTTTTCTACAGCAGTAAGAACTGGTTTTAATTATTAGGCAGTAATGAATGCAAATAAATATTAGTCTCGGGATTGCTCATGAACAATTCTCTTGGAATAGTTACTGGTTCGGTGTAAGCTTTGTTGGCTTTGCCAAATGATGCCCTTTCTACTCAGCAAAGCTTTTCTGGAAACAGGAGTGTAATAAATGCACAGTATCAGACAAGTCTGTTCTGGCACAGTATTTGTGTGAATAACCATTTTGTGCTAACACCAATGGAAGCTCCGGGGTTCACAGGCATCAGAAAGTCCAACTGCCACTCAAATATTTGCAAATAATGAGTATGTGATCCCACAAATAACAACAAACCAACCTGGTTGCTTTCATTGAGGAAAATGATTATGAATCACTGTGTACTGTGGGCTCAATCCAACAACCACCAGCGTCAAAAGAAGTCTTTCCAAAACTTCAAACAAGCAGGGAGCTGAGCTGTGTTTGCTCAGCTTTACCTGGTGTATCCATTGCTCTCATATTGCACCATTAAATAATAGAATTTATCAGGCAAGCAAGAATTTCCTAGAGCAGCCAAGAGTGGGCACATGTCACCTCCTGACTGCATATGTGCAGCTCCCACTGATGTCAGCAGGGTTATGTATGGGCAAAATGAGGTCAGACTGTGTTGTCCTACTTTACGTGCCCTGTGGTATTACACTCAATTAAGTTTTGTCTCCCAGGACACAGCCTCTCTCCCACTTAAGTCACCAGGAACTTTGTCACTGCACAACAGTGCAGGAGGAGGCACGAAATACCAGTCTTGGATCCAGACTGCAATAAGTTTTAAGACATGTATTTAGGAACTTTTAGCTGTACTTTGAATAGAAGGATTAAATTCAGTTAAAAAAAAAAAAATCCATGAAAATTCAACATGAGGCATCTTCAGGAGAAGGTAACAGCTTTGCAAACTCACTCAGAGCCTTGCAGAGTGTAGTAGACTCCGCAAAAGCTTCTTCCCAAGGCAGCAGGGCACCTTTCCTGCCCTCTGCCAACAGCTCCCCACTGATCCTTGCAGGAAGATCTTGGATATCACGGGCAACACTTCTTAGGCAGCACAGCAGAATGTCACATCTTCTGTGTGGGTGACCACATGCTTGACTACTTTGAAAATATTAACCACTGGTTATGAACTGAAATTATAAATAGCTATAGGAAGGAGAAAACAGTAAAAAAAATTTCCTTATTACAGACAAACAAGTTGCCACTACAATTCTGAGCTTTGAGTGAACCAGGTTTGGTCTTTGCCCCTTTGATGGGGCTTACTCTGACTTTGAGCAAGTAGCTTGTTGTCTCCCTGGCTTTACCAGAGATGGGCAGAAAAATATCTCTGAGGTGACTTTTCCAGAGTCTATGGGGTCAGCATGTTGAGAAACACAATGAATCAGATATCACCTACTGCCCATGTGCCACTCTGAGGGATCTCCTCTGTGGACGCGTGGTGAAATGCAGGGACTATCCTAAACTTTTACTCACAGATAGTCAGACTATTTGAAAGCCTTCTTAATTTATACATTGGTAAAAAAATCATTTAATTTCTAGATGTCTCACAGCTACCAGTATTAGGCATCCTTATATATAAAATAAGCATATTTCCCTCCAGATTTTTAAGTCCATTCTAAACACCTTTGGAAAAGAGGACAGTTGGTTTTTTGCATGATGTTAAACTCTGCATTGCACACATACATCACAAGGACGACCCACAAGGCTTTAGCCAGATCAAGGCAAAGAAATTATTTTGGCTTCTGATTGTGCCTCCATGTACCTCCATGGAGAGGAGATCCCTGCTGGCTGGAGGAGCCTGGCTGGACAAGATCTCTATGGACCGACGAGTGAGCTGAGACACCAAGAGCTCATAGAGACTTATGAGCAAATATTCCTGAATGTAGCTGTCCTGACTTTACTTCTGCATCCTGCCTAAAATGTCATGTCAGCCTTCTGCAGAGGCTCCCCGTGAGGTCCCAGGCTACATCTGGAGCATCTTTGTCTCATCCAGTGGTCCTGGTGTGGGCTCACACAGACTTTCCTTCGCTCTGCAGAGTGTCCAAGCTCTGGGCCCAGAAATCCACTCCTCTCTCTCTGTTCTGTCAGGGCTAAGCCCAGTGTAGTCCAAACCCAGAGCTTTCTCTGGAGCTGGTTCTCTACTGTGGGATTAGAACTTCAGAGAGGCCACAAACCTCCGTGCCTCTCTTTCCAAGAGCAAGGCACACTTGTTCAGCCTTGCCTGTGTAGGTATAAACATCGTGCACATACAGTGTAGTTAATTAAAACTATTCCCACTCAATTTTCCCCTGGGGGAAGGAAGGGAGAAGATAGATGCTCATGGGAGGGGTGCTCATCACACTGCTTAATGTGATCTAGAGTGGGACATGCAGTGCCGTGGGGATAAAAAGCTGTGGGGGGCTGAGGGAGCACCATGGAGGGCTGTCCCTGGAAAGAAATTTCCCTTAATGTGAGCAGTGTGGAAGGGAAGCAGTGATGTGTTTCCAGAAGAGATAAAGGAGACCAAGACCATCTGCTCCCCCAGGCAAGGAGGCATGGACGGAGGCTTGCCCCAACACTCACCCAAAGTAGACTTCTTGCTTGGGACTTCTGGGGATCTTGGGAACCTCCCACCTTCCAAAGCCCAGTTTTTGGGCAGCTCATGGAAAGGACAGGAGAAGTCCCCAGCGCCTGGGTGTGGGCATGACACAGTAGGGTCTGAGTGACTCAGCACTGACACCAGGAGCTGTCCTGGGCAACAGACACAGAACAGCCACAGCTCTCCCACCCTCTGCTCCTGAGCCACTCATGGACACACCAGGGAGTCACTTATGGACACACCAGGGAGTCACTCTGGCTTGCCTTTAGTGGTGTGTGGATGTGAAAGGGTTTGTTCACAGGGAGCAAGTGCCCTCTGACAGGCAGCATCCCGGGTGTTGTCCTTGGCTCCCAAGCACAAACAACCTCTGCACTGAGCACAGGATTTGGGACAAGCCCCTCTGAAACGTTTTCATTGCAAATCAGCTCCAGTGTCCTGCTTTTGTCATTGCAGAGCAGTGTGGTGTCACCATGGAAGGGATGCAGCTGGTACCCACCAGTGCATGGGGTGATGCAGATGCCTCAGGTGCTCTGGTGCCTTCCAGCAGGAGCTGAACAATACCAGGTGCAGAAGAAAAGGTGTAGCCTTGTGGTATCTGCTGGTTGCAGCCAAAGCTGACCTTTGTGCAGCAAGAAGGACCTAAGCTCCACCAAAGTTCTGGGCATGCAAAGTGTTCATGCCTTTCCCAAAACAGGATTAAACCAACTGCATTTAGAAACGGGCAGGATGCTGCTGCTCTTCAGGGCAGGGGGGATGTCTTTGCGCAGCCCCTGCCCCATCAGGGACTCAGCACACAGACATCTGGACAGCAGTGATGCGATGCCATTCCTGAGGGAGATGTGCCATGGGTTCCTCACCTGGGGCTCAGGCACTTGTGAACCTGTGACAAAAGGAGCTTGCAGGGGAGGACCAAAGTGTCCCAAATGTCTAGAACAAAAGAAAAGTCAGATTTCATCCTACAGGTCCCCAAGGAGGGACCAAATTGTCACTTTACGAATGTATAAAAAGGACAAGTTTGGACTCCCCTTGGAGCTGCTCTTTGCATCAGGGAAGTGTTTTGCCTCATCACAAGGTATTCCTTTTGAGGGGTGTGTTTTTCTCTTAGCAAGGAAATGTCTGTACTTTGTTTATCAACTGAAGCAAGGAATGAAATACACCCAAATGTTACTTCTCATTAAGGTGCAACTGAAAATGCAGGAAAATTGGAACATCTTCTTTTAGATTATACATTGAAGCTATTCTTTTCCTATTTATATGGATCTTGACAGGACAGAACTATTTATTGAAAGTTAAATAATGACATCTGCTATCAGGAATATCAAATCCAGTAGAAGATGTTTCATATTAAAATAGAAACTCATGGCCAAATTTCCTCTTGATGAATATAGACACAGCTTTATAAACTTCTTCAAAGTGTCACTCTTTACACCAGAATAAAGTTCAGCCCAAGGAGCTTCTATTAACAAGTCTTATCCACATGTGCAAAAAGAATCTGCTTTTGAAAAGTGTCTCGCAAATACAACAACAACAAAAAAGCCAGAAACAAAACCCCAGACCGTTCAGGCTTTGTTGCATTAGGTGGAATCAAAGTGACCTCTAGTGATTCCCTGTTAACCGTGCAGCTCGGCAGCTGCCTGCACTGAGCTCAAGGGATGAGAGGGGACGTGTGCTGCTCTCTCAGCTGGTAAAAATGCAATCAATACCCGATTAATGCAAAATCGTGGCAATTAACAGCCTTTACAATAGCAATCCTTACAATTCGAGTGTAGAATATTTTACCAAACTCTACCGTTTCTTCTCATGCAAGCTGTGCACTGCTAAAGGGAATGGTTTTATCAGTCTGTTAAAAATCAGCAACACAATGAATTTATTAGTAACTTAGCATCCATGTGTCTTCTGGCACTGCTGACGTGCTGTTCTTAGGGAATAGACAGGATAGGAAGTGCACTAGATTTGTGATTTAACTCATTTGTTCCTATTCTTTGGAACAGTCGCAGGCTGATCACAAAATTATTACCAGTTGTGTAGGGAGTGTGCAGTGTTGCTGTGGGGTAAGCCATCCCCAGGTTCAACCAGAGAGATTATCACCTCTGCAAGGTCACCTTTCCTCTTCCAGACTATTAAGATTTTTTTAAAAAGAGTACAGAGAAAGAGAGGATGTTGCAATTCATCAGCGGTGGGGGAAATGAAAATTGTGTATCAGCCAAATTATGTCGGTTTACCACGAAAATCAATACCAAAGGGGGTTAGAAATGGGATGTCATCATTCAGAGGCAATGCGGGAGAAGATCTGTCAGCAGCAAGATGGCTGTGTGCTCTGTCCCAGTATTCCCCAGGGATGTTTCAGGGCTGGGGAAGGCAGAAAAAATCATTGATTCCTCTGGAACAGGAGATTGGGATGGGCACAAAGGAGATGCTCAGGAGATTCTGAGCTCTGCTGGGACTCACAATGTAGATATTTAAGAAACAAGGCTTTCATGGGTTAGATATGTCCATCTCTGAATCAGAGCTGGGTGAAAACCAGGATCCTATTCCTACCAGAAGAAAACCCACCCAGCTGCTTTGGTTTCGTTCTTGTTTCGAAAGAATTAATCTCTGAGCCCTGATTCATTCCTGCCCTATCTCTGCATCCATTAAACACCATGAGGTTTGACATCTGCAGGAAGAAGGACAAGAACATTGCTTCTGTCTTGCTCTCTCTCCCTGCTGTCAGCTCTCCACGATGACCATGCTGAGAGCAAATTGCTCTTTGAGTCATTTCCAGGGCTGATTTTGCATTCCCTGTTATTTTCACGGAGGCTGTGCCACAGCCACTGCAATGGAACGAGCTCCCTTGTTGTGGTCAGTGCCAGGCTGAGCAGCCACTTGCAATAAAGATCCCTTTTTTTCCCCTAGATTTGTCAGCATCTTCCACTCCCACCAGCCAGTACTATTTGGGACATTCCTTAGACATATTTCAGAAGGACTTCACATAGAAATGAGGAGTTTTGCAATGGGTGTTGCCAGACTCGCTGTCTGGACCTGGCCTTCTGCCTGCCCCACCAGCCCTGTCAGCGATGCAGGGGACCCTCCTGCCTCTCTGGGCTGTCCATGGTGTAAAACCAGGCTGTATTCCTAATAACCTCTCCTCTCTACTCCCACAATGCCCAGGTTGGACCTGGTCAATACATGATTTCACCTGCCAATGCTCAGGAGCATCTTCTGAATTCAGCCTCCTCCATCCTGAGGCATGAAGCAACTTGAAAGTAAAATGATGCATGTGTTTGTCCAGGTCTAGAAAACCTATTTGTCTTCCAGTAATGAATCCAGCCACCAGAGAGTTCCAGCCCAGGCTCTGCTTTGCCTGGGTAAACCTTCTACAGAGCTGTGACTGGGGGCCAAGAAAAACGTCCCATCCACATTTCTATGTGAAGTCAAATATGACTCAATCTCTGTTTGCTTTTAAGGCTTTGAGACTGAAGGGAAACATTTTTATTTGTTGTGAGCAGCAAAACCAATAAAAACAGGTGGGTAAGAAAAAGCAGGGGGCTCATCTAGTGCTAACTCTGAATTATCTTTTAGGCTGAGGTATCTTTATTGGTGTTAAACCAGACCAGAATCCTTCTGTGCTTCAGTTAATTTCTTTCACAAAGAAACATGAACATTTTATTAAGCTCCTTATAAATTTCATTTTCATTTTGGATTAAATAATATCATTTTAATGAAAGGCAGCAGCTAGAAAAATGCATTTTGTCTTGAAAGAATCACTTTCTGGTAAAGAACCATTTCCTATTTTTAAAGCCAGGACTGTGATAATCCAAATACTTGCATAGCCTTTGGTTACCAATCCTGAAAGCTGTAAAAATATAATTTATTTTACACATGCATGCTGTGGGTTTATTTTTCCAGCTAAGGAATGAGAATACAGAAGCTAGTTTCACTTTTGTGGTCTAATAGGTCAGTGCAGATTTACCATTTTAAACATGTGCAGCCATAAATACAAAACAAAACAAATTGTTGCTGCTGCTGTGATCCAAACCCCAAATTAAAAACAAATACAAATTAGAAATCCCCTTTAGAAATCTCATCTGTCTAAAGCTGCTGAAATATTGTCTTGATGACAGAACTTCTCACATAACAACACGGCATAATAGGTTGATCATTTAGAATATTTTTACTGAACTTTTATTTTGTTTTGAATATCCTCAGAGGCATTTTTAAATTTGACTCTGTGAGCATGTGTTTGCACATCAATTCCAGATTGTGGTTTTTTTTCAAATTATCTTCCGGCCTTCACTGTCTGCTGCAAAAATGTTAAACGTGTGAACCTGAAATGTTTAAAAAAAATGAAATAAGGAAATTAAAATAAAACTTGCTCTTGTATTTATGTCATGGTAAAGTTTGCCCAGTTGAAATTGGGATCAGGAGATGATTCAAAAGTAGCAGAGTGGAACATTTCAATTCTTTGATGCTGGAAACCATAGTGTCCTGGGTTGAAGTATATTCTATCACCATCTTCATGAACTGTTGAAACCAGGTGAGGCAGTGCTCCCTGCCTCCTCCACTCTGGCTTATCTTCTGTTAATGGGCCCATCAGCACCTTTGCCACACGACTCACAGATAACCCCCTCCTGGACTATCTCCTGTTAATGGGCCCATCAGGCCTTATCACATGACTCACCATCCCATTGTGGGATGCTCTGAGGGAGGAACCAAGCATTCCAGCCTGGATATAAGCTGAGACTCTGAACACCAGAGGGGCGCTTACCCACTGGATTCCCAGAGGACCCGAGCTACCAGACCTTTCTACAGGATCACTGCTTCAGGAAGACCACCTCATCTGGACTGCTTCCATCACTCCGCTCAGGTTGTATTCTGACTCTGTCAGTGGTCTTTTGTATTATTGTATCTATTTTATTTTACTTTCTTTCTTTTTTTCCTATTAAATTGTATCTCTGACTTGGAGCCTCTCATTTGTTTTGCCTTCAAACTACTACACATAGTAAAGTGTAAACCAGTCAGCTGGGTACCAGCACAGCCAGCTCAGCCTGTCCAGGAGAGCCTGTGTCACCCCAGTCCTCCATGGACACTTGCTTGAAGAAGGAGAAACATAGTGGAGTTAAATATTTTGTAAAAGGTTCACTGCTGTCTGAAGGAAAGTTTTCCTAAGGGAAGGAGTTTGACAATCTGCTCCTTAGAAAATATCTTGCTGAATTCGTTGGGACTGGAAGAAATGGTGGGGTGCAGGAACAGAGACTGCCCAAACAGCCTGGAGAAATCAGTGCTGCACAATGTGCTCCTGCAGATTCCTCACAACCATCTGTAGAGATCTGGGTTTTCTGCCTTGGTACCCAGGAGTGGATTTAGAAATGTCAAAGGAAGAAGCAAGAGAGAGGAGGGGCAAACACTGGGGCTGAGATATCTCAGTATCCCCCCAGTATCTCCTGCAGGGGTTTCCAAATGGAGCCAACCTCCAGACTTCCCTCACACCAGAGGGGAGTGAGTCAACATATTATAACAGCTCAAGGTTTTCTGCTCCTGGTGGGGCTGCACAAGCTGCCAGGCATATTTTGGGTCCAAAAGCAAAAAAAAAAAAAAAAAAAAAAAAGAAGTGTTTACCAACAAAACCTATCAGTAATGGAAAGGACAATGCCTGAAAACACAGTGAAGCCCTTTGAAGGTGTTGAGACTAATGGTTCTTATCCCTGTATCTTCCTGGGCTGTGTCTGTGGTTTACCCAATTTTGTGATACCTGTAAAGTGTTGAAAATTCATTTCCAGTCCTCTTCAGGCACCCTTGCACAAGGCAGAATGTGACACATGACTGCAGGCAGACCTCACTCCTGGGGAGCAGCTGGCAAGCCTGTGAGCAGCAAAGAAGCCAATCTCTTTGGAGGTTCACAAGGAAAATTACTATAAACCAGGTTTTGTAGCTCAGCTTTTGAGTTGGAATAACCTAAAGGTTGTTGAAAGGTCCAGGTAAAGATGGAGCTGTGCAGGGATAGCTTCATTCACCCTGCAGAGAGGAGCAAGTCAAAGATAACTGAAGTACAACTTGAAAAGCACCTCGCTGTGGTTTCCAGGAGAATGCTGATACTGGACATGGCAGGAAGAGAGAAATGGCTCATGGATATATATATATGGAAAATTACTGGATCCACCACAGAAATTCCATTTGACCCTTTAAGCCCTTAACCAAGAAGCCTTGCTGCTCTCCACCCAAGAGATGACACATCCAGAGAGGATGGTGCTACACAGGTCCATCAAATCACCTGCGTTGGCAGGGCGACTGTCAAAGTAGAAACTCTAATTTGTGGTAGGGAGGAGAGTGCCTGACCAAGCACAAGCCAAATGTCTTGACCCTGGTATTGCACAAAAAAAACCAGAGCAGGTTTTAGAAGAAAAAAGGATCAAAGATTGAGAGCCAAACAGAGAATGGGATTTATAGTACCAGACTGGGTCAGTTAATGTAGAACAGTTCTTTGATAAAGTCAGCAATTCTATTTTATTTTTAGAGAGAACAATTGATCTAAGGTGAATTTACAATGATGTCACATTAGTATGTGCTACCTCAGCCCGAGAGGATGGAAACAAGCAGGGCTGATGGGCAAGCTGAAGGCTCGGCAATGAGGGGCTGTGAAGAGCTCACCATGAAAATGGAAGGAAGAGGCAAATGGATTTCCCAACACATTGATTGTTTCACTTATCTACTCTAATGCCCTGGCAGAAATTTAGGAGTGTGTAATGGTGGGTGACAAGAGGAAAGCTGACATTGTCAATAAATGTGACCAAAATACTCACCAGGAAGCATGAGACAACCTTGACCAAATAATAGAAATTATGAGAAAATGATAGTCAGAGGTGCTCCATGTGAGTGAAAACAGTTATTCCTGTTAGAAATGGGAGGCAAGAAGGGAGAACAGAGTCCTACAGGAATTAACCACACCCACGTAACCATCAGGAATGTAGCATGCCAGTGCAGAAATCCAACATGGTGCTAAGGAGTGCCAGGTGAGGCATTTCCACCAGAGTTGGGGGGAAAGCCTTGGGAAGAAGCACAAAGGCACAGGAAAAAAAGGGGGTTTGGAGTTGAATTTTTTTGCTTAGACTTTTAGTGAGTCTGACAGTGATGGAGACATAGGAAGAAAGTCAGGGGGTTGTGTACTCTGAAAGAGGGAGAATTAGAGACAGAACCTCTGCTGGAAGGTTGCTCATCCTTTATGTACATTTACTCTGGTCACTCACAGCACCCATGGAAAAACAAACATTCAGCAACACATCACATTTCTCCAGGAATTTCAACAGGTTTCACACATACCTCTACAGCTAATTACTTGTTATTTAAAGCAGTGTTTAGCTTGCACTTACATGTCAGGAGAGATTTTCAGGGCTGACCAGCCTGACCTCTGGATGTTGGAGCAGCAGTCAGGAGATGAGCAGAGGTCAGGGTCACTCTGAAGATACCCATCCCAGCCCAAGCTCTGGTAAATCAGGCATGTCCAACCCAGAGGACAGAGGTTTGCCAGGAGAGAACTCTAGGACAGATGTGCACACCTGGATGGGATGTCCAGGTGAGGTGCCTGGGAACACTCACTTATGGCTGATGTTATTTTTGGTGACTGCAGTCAGGGCTTTTGTGACGTGGGTAGGAAGCCCAGGGTGGGCTGCTGAGGCCAGCCTCAGGCCAGCTCTGCTCCTGTCCAGGAGCAACACCCCACCACAGAAAGGTGCACAGAGCAGCCCCTGATGTAGGGTCCAATTTTGGGTGGTTCCTGCATGGACAAAGAGCCTGCACAGCTCAGAGCCAGAGCCCAGTTTCTTCCCAGTGTGATGGAGGGACTTTTACCTGGCCAAACTTGCCCACATCGCCACCCAGCTTTTTCCTCGTCCAGAGTGCTGCCCAATTCTGTATTTCTCTGCTTCCTTTGGTTAAAGAATCTGCTCTTTAATATATCCACAGTTATTATTGAACTAAATCCTTCCCATTTTCAGCTGCATTCCAGGTAAAGAAACTGACAATTAACCTGATTCGGTTGTGAGTTAATTCATTTAATCTCCAGGTGCCCTTAATCTTGAAATTAATACCCCTAAAACATGGCTAAGTAGCATTCAACTCTCTTCCTTTAATTACGTGTATAATGAAGCTCATTTAGGAAGCAGCCAGCAGTATGGAGACCACATTGCAGGTGTTGCCCCTCTTTCCCTCTATGACCCAAATCCCCTTTTCCAGGTCAGTATGACAGTCAGGACTTCGCTCAGCACCAACTGATGCAACACTGGTCCTAAAATGTCTCACACAGCACAAGGGCCTGGTAATTTTTGGTTCTGTGAAGTAAGAAGAAGAAGCAGTCTCAGTGGACTCGTGTTGTGTTACAGTTTTTCCTGCCCTCTGACAGCAGGTAAAGGAGTTTCAGTGGCAGCAGTCTCCTTTTGTTCCTCCCAGCTCTCCGTGCATTAATCTTCTGTTCTGCCACACAGGACCCAGGCTCTGGCATCCCTCAAATGCTGCAACTGAGCAACAAACTTGAATTAAACTATTGTTTTCTTCCTGATCTCCTGAATCTGGAGGATAGGAGGCTCAGGAGAGACCTTATCACTCTCTACAACTACCTGAAAGGAGGTCACAGCCGGGTGGGAGTCGGTCTCCTTCCAAGGAACAAGTGGTAGGACAAGGGGAAGTGGCCTCCAGTTCCACCAAGGAGGTTTATATTGGATTTTAAGAAAGAATTGCTTCACAGAGAGGGTTGTCAAGCACTGGAACAGGCTGCCCATGGCAGTGGTGAAGTCCCCATCCCTGGAGGTATGTATGAGACATGTAGATGTGGCACCTGGGGACCTGGTTTAGTGGTGGGCTTGGAAGTGCTGAGTTAACCCCTGGACTCAGCATCTCAGGGGTCTTTTCCAACCTGAGCCATTCTGTGGTTCTGTGACACTTTGATTTACCACCAGGAGGAAGGCTGGCATGGAACACGAGCGTGGCAGGGGTTGTGTCCTGCAAGGAATGCCCTTCCCAGCAGCCCAGACTGCAGCAGGCTGCCTTTCCAGAGCTGCCTGCTTCCTTGCCTGTTCATCATGCTTCTGTCTAAAGACTGTTGAGGATGCCAGGAGAAAAAGAAAGAAAAAAACCCTACCCAAAACACTGGTAATTAGTTCCTGTAAGTGCATTTCAGTCTGGTTACGTCTCTGGCTCAGTCTGATGTAAGATTTTTTTTTTACGCCCTTTCCAAAATCACATGTTAAAACTGGTTCTCTGAGAGTGTTCTGGGACATTTGGTGTAAACAATTCTGACAAAAAACTGCAACAAGGGGGTTTGGGGGTTTTTTTGTGTTTCCCTAGGGTGTTTCAAATCATGGCACAAGGACCAGATTCCAGTGGGAAACACAATCTTGCTCTCCCTACCTTCTGCTTCCCTGGGAAGCTTGGCAGTGCCCAGCTGGGCAGCTCATCCACCCCTGCACACCCCCCAGCACACCAGGCACCTCTCCTGGCACTTCTGGGCCTGGCATGAGTAGCCAAAACTGCAGCACAACGCACACCTCGTTCAGCATCCCTCCTCCCTGGTGGCCCAGGACAGCTTGTGCTCATCCCATCGCTCCATGTGCCTCCATCATCAAATCTTACTGCAGAGACAGGAGGAGGAAGGGGAAGATAAGCACTAAAAATGGATCTCCAACCCTTAAAAAAAGATTAGAGATGGGCACAGGCTCTTCCTGGGATGGAGGGTTCCCTTCTAAGGTGGGACAAGGCTCTCCAATCCCAGTGGCTGTGCTAGAAGAGGCAGCACATTTCAGGTGGAGGGTTAGGGAGGGGAGTGGGAAGTCCTGGGGGAAGAATTTCTCAGGGAATTGCATCATGGATTGCTGGCCTGGGGATGGGCAAAGGTGTGGTTGAAGGACGTATATCAGACTTACTTAATTTTATGAGGCTGAGAAAGAAGAAAAGCCCTTGTACCTTCATGCCCAGCATGAGTTCTTGCAACCAGGGCCAAAAAAATCACAGACCTGGCAACTGTGGTTCACTGTCTCCCACACTGGCACATCCTCCTCAAGATTCACTCACCAACATAAGAAAACCTAAAAAAAAAAACCTGAGGATGTTTGTGACACTTGGCTTTCACTTATCTTGTCAGGGGTGACTTCACACTTCCACTCAGGAAGCAATCCCAAATATCTTGTAAATAAACACCACCTTCATGGAGAAGGCTCCCACCCATCGTGTTGCTCACTCTACACTTCTAAATACAACCCAGGAGATTTGACTAGAACGTGCCAGCATTTTTTCATTTGCTTTGATGTTTTTGATGTTCCAAAAATTCTTGCCTTCAATACCTTGACCCCATGGACTGTAAGGCCTCCTCACCTTCCTTTAGGTCTCCTTCTGATCCTTGGAGTGAGCATCACCTTCACCAGAGGTCTCCCTCACCCTCCTGCCAAGCCCTGTGGATGGACATCCGGGGTCTGGTTTGTCTCCTCCACGGTAAGGACCAGCTGTGGCACGTGAAATCTCCCAAGTCCTTGGGACCTGACAGGATTCATCCTGGAGTTCTGAAGGAGCTGGTAGGACCCCTCACCTACCAGAAGTCCTGGAATTCTGGAGAGGTCCCTGCTGATGGGAGCTACCCAATGTTATTCCAATCTACAAAAAGATTGGTGTGAGGGAAAACCCAGGGAACTACAGACCCTTAGCTCAACATCAGTTCCTGGAAAAATTATGGAGAAGATTATGCTGAGTACTACTGAAAGGCATTTAAGGAATGATACAAACATCAGGCTCTGTCACTGTGGGCTCGCATGGGGAAAGTCCTGTCCTCAGTGTTTATGTTTTAGCGGACACACGAAACTGGGAGAGCTGCTGGTGACCAGGAGCTTGTGAGGAACTGATGGTGGGTGGGAAGACAGAGATTTTCCTGGCTGGGTCATTTCATTTGATGGGTTGGCTGGTTTTGTCTGTGGGATTTTTGTGTTCTTTTAGGGTATTTTTAGGCTTTTGGGGGGTATTTATTGATACTGTTTTGATAAGACAAATACTTCTGTGCTCAGTAAATCACCTGCTTCATTTAAGTGCCATGAGAGGAGGGGGAAAGAGAGAAGGCAGCAGCTGCCAGGTACGAGATGCTCAGAGGATGCTGCCTCTGGGGCTCAGCAATCTCTTACACGCTTCCCTGTGTGCCCACCCCATCTCCTGCTGAGGCCAAACCAAGGGGGAAGAAATCAAGAAGGTAGCACCTCTTAGCAAGAGGAGCCCAAACTGGTGACACCGTGCACAAACCAGCCTGCTACAACCCACAGGACCTTGGACATTTCACAGGTAAAATTCTCACTTCAAAATGCAGTGTCTCACCAGAAACAGCCACATGAAAGAGGAGCAATAAAACAAGAGACTGATGCAGAGCCTCACTGGGCTGCTCCCTCACTGCTGAGGCTCCACCAAGCCCTGTTTGCTCCACGGTGGCTCACGGCAGCCATCTGGTGAGCACAACCATCATCTCCTACAGAAACCAGGTGAATGATGGCAATGACGGGGACAGAGCGTTGTCAAGCTGCCAACAGAACCTCCTCCCACCCTCCTGAGCTTCCCTGAGATGGAACCTGTTTTCCCTCAGGCAGTACACAGCATGACCCTGGATGGGCTCTTGCACAGTAATAATTAATTAGATTTCAGATACATCATTTTCAACATACCCAAATTGTTTGCATTGTCATCGAATCAGTGACAGAGCTAATAAATCCAGGGAAATATAGAGGAATTCAAGCCATTGCCATTATGCTTTTGTGTTTGACTTCATGTTTCTTGCATATTCAAAATACTTAGGGTTTGATTTGTTGTTTTTTTTTTTTTTTTTAAAGGCTCCAGCATGATCTGTGAGGATGCAGGTTTAAGACTGGAGCACCACAAGCCTCCTCCCCTCTCCTCCTTGCCAACAAATGCACTCATCGTATTTGTTCCTTGCAATTGTTTGGACCAGAAGAAAAAAGACAGGTGCTTTTAGATCCTAATGCACATCTTTGCAATAAGAAACAAGAGGGCTCTTGCTTTGAAATATAACAGGCTAAGAGACACTTGCCAGTTTTAATCAACAATGCGGGGAATATCTTGGCTCTGGGCTCACCCCTGCAAGATGTTGTGTCAGGGTTTTGAACCTCCCCGGGAGCAGGAGGGCAGGAGGGATGTGCTGAGTCACTGAAGGGCATCTCCCTGTGCAAGGAAACCTCAGCGCAGGATGTCGGCACGGGGCTCAAGCTGCCAAGATGTGGCATAAAAACGGTGGACAGGATCCTGCCTGCTCCGGGACAGCCCCTTCATCAGCAGCATTCACAGTGTGAGGACCCATTTCACCTCCCTGAGAGGGGGTAATTATTTCTTGTCAGTTAGACTCAATCACTGAACTCCACACAGCTGGTGGCAGAGAACCATTTAGCCTCATTTACCACCCTGATAGCCTTTTAGCTCTTCCACATTTCACACGGTCTCTGCCATTTTACCCATAAATTCTTCTTTAAAAAAAAAATCATAAAAATTTATGGGGGGGTGGGGGGGGAGGCATAAAATGGAGGCGGCTAAGAGAAAAGGTACTAAAATTTTCAAATGAAGATGAGGTTACGTACCCCCAGCTGTTTCAAGTGCAGTGATTGAGGGTCTCGTTGATGAGGGATGATTACATTCCTCCTGCCCCTCACCCCCATTAAAAGCAGTGTGCATCCTCCCCCTGGATAGGGCTGATTAACAGTAGCACTGGGAAGACTTGGAAACAACCACATCTCCCCCGTTTCGATGCAATCCTTGAATTTTCCTGACTCAAGTTAACGATCGCAACCCTTTTGCAACAAGCCAGCACCTTTAAACTGTCTGAAAGGTTTAAAGCAGTAGGAACTGTGGGTATCACTTGGCAGAGAGACCCTTTTGTGGCAGTATTTAAGGTGGAGAATATACAGAGAAATTATCGTCTCATCAGTTAATTGGGATTTGGCTTCCAGGACTGGTATTGCCACACAAAAGTCCAGGCTAGAAATAGAAAAGGACGTATTTACAATTCCAGGGTTCTCAAACTGTGTCCAGTCCCCATGACTCATATTTTGCACCCAGCTACTGTTTGCAGAAGTGCCAGTTTCAATAATGTTAATAATAATAGCAATAATTATTTTTTTTAACAAGCAAATTATAAAATGTGACAAAGAATGTAAGAGCAGTGAGGCATCCCAAACCCCAATTACCTTTTGAGTCTTATCAGAACAGATGAAAGAGCTGCCTTCCACTTTATTTTTTTTTTAAGCTTTTTAGCTATTTCCCCATTTCCCAAGTCCTGCAGTAGGATCCATGTTAATGAAGGCTGTGGAAGGCACCTGACTCACTCCATTGATAAATGTAGGAAAATGTCTCCCAAACCCCCTCCCTCTGTTCTTACTGGCTTTCCTGCAAGTGAAGACTCTGTGCTGCTGTACAGGAACATCACAGTTACAGAAGGCACAGCCTAATTTGTTTGAGACCCTAGAAAACAGGATCGGAAAAGGCTGTGGGGCTATTCAGTCCATCCTCGTGCTGTCTTAAAATCCTTCTCATGAAAGGAGAATCCTCTCATCAGTAAATTAATGAAAAGATTGTTGAATAGGTAATAATCAGTGGCATACAGGAGTAGAATCGGAAGAAATAGAAATGCTTAACTCCCAAGTTCTCCCCACAGCATCCTCAATGCCAACAGCATCTCCACAGAACAATTTTCCTGCTCAGCATCTTTAATTTTTCACCAGTTGAAGGCACACATTCCCCTGGGATCTTTTCAGAGCAGCACGGATGGGTGAAAATATTTAATGTATATTCAGCAGTTACCAGAATTGACATCTGAAACCAAGGAGCAGTGGCACCGTGTGACCAGTCAATTCTCATTGAACCCAACTAAGGATGTTTTCTGTAGCTTAAGCCCTGGTCTTTGAAAGGCTGAATGTGTAGAGCAAAAGCAGAGGAAATCTTTGATAGATGAACCATTAAAAAAGCTCCCCAAAATAAATATTCACAGGGTGTTTCTACTTAGGGCAGTAGGGAGGTGGTTGACTGGGTTGCAATTTTTGAAGTTCAGCACTAAATCTTCATACCACACATACACGTGCTAATAACTCAATTCTGGAAGTGCCTGATGCATCCAGCCTAAAAAGGCAGTAGTCTTTTTCCTCACAGATCACTCCATCTAGAGATCAGATATCTGCAATTAATTCACTGCTCTTCTCTTTTCCCAGTGACTCTTACAGCAAAAATCCTTATTTATTAATACCAGAGTGCATAGCCTTCCACTTTGCAAGATTAAATTTAATCTCACCTCTATTATTCTGATTCTGTAGTTCATCCAGTTCCTCTAAGATACTCCGATCCTCCTCCTCATTTGAGCCCTCCCTCATCTATCTGCCAACATGCTTGATGAGCATACTCCAACTCTTCCTGCCCAAATCATTACAAAATAATTAAGGTCAATCAAGGCCAATTTTTGAAGCACACCAGTAGGCATCTTGAGATTGGATTTTAAACATTTGTTTGCACCTCCTTTGGTCACTCCCTTTCCATCCCCTCAGTAACTGTTTTTTAGCCACATTGATTTTACCCCTCTCCCCGGGCTGTCGGCCTTCCAGCTCTCAAAGCACATCCCTGCAAGAATCCTGCAATCTTACAAAATTATAAGTTCATCAGCAGGACATTTTAACTTCTAAAGACAAACAGACTTTGATGCCCAATCCTCACTAACCCTCTTGAAAAGGGAGCTTGTTCTTCCTCTGTCCTGTGCAGTGGTCAATCCATTCAGTTTAGGGCAGAACTGGACTGGAGTCAATGCTCATAAGTGAATCAACTTCACTAAAACACAAATTCCTGCCCCAAGGCTACAGACTGACGGGCAGGGAAAGGTGGTACAAGGAGGTGAGAAGACAGGACTCATTGAGTTTGGGTTTTGAGGGGTTTTGGTGAGGTTTTCTTTGGTTTGGAGCCTTCTCTGTGAAAGAGGTGATGCTGCAGCCGGATATTTACAGTGTGCTTCTACTGTTCATCCATGACAAAATCACAGGTTGAAACCAAGTTGGAACTTTGATCACAAATCTGGATATTCTTATGTGGCTCCCTATTTAAATCAATCAGAGGCTTTTTTTTTAACCCTGATGAGCCTTCTAAGGTCACTGTGCTGGTTGCTGTGTGTCCTCCACCAGGCTATCAGCAGAACAAGCAGCTTGGGGTGTCATCAGTCTGCTCCACGTAACAACATTCTCTTGAGATCTCCCCCAGTGATTACCTGACAAGCTAGCAATGCTTCCCTGGAAATGTGTACACTGGATCACAGGTGCCACTTCCAGTGATGCCAGGATTTTTACCCTTTAACTTTGTGAATAATGTTAACAAACTACTAAAAAAACCCTTCGAAGTGCAAGACAGATGATTCTGACCTCTTCTTGATCTAACACAGGCCAGTGGAATTAGCCTCCATTTATGCTGATATAATTGTGTTCAGGAGACAACTGATGGTGATCAGACTGAGCTTGTCAAGAGCTCCTCTTTATGTCATGAATTAAGACAGGTAATATTTGAAAGTAGAGATCTTTTATTAGACATGTTGGTACGGCTAAGCAGTACCAGAAAAGCTTTAACACCCACAAGCTTTCCTCCTTGTGTGTTCTTTATCTCTTTAAAAAGAGATCCCCTCTTAGCTTCCAGACCTTTTGGACCAGCCACACAAGCACAAGTTCCTTTTGCCCTCAGCCACTTTTCTTTCCATCTGGGGCACCTCTGCACAGCTGGAGAAGAACCCTGTGCTATGCTGCTGATGAAAAAGTAAGCCCAGCAATGACGCCGTAAAAAAAATGGTAAAATAATTCAGAGTGTGAAGCCCTTTTTTGACAAGTTTGAAGTTGTACATCAAGCAACAACGCAGGAAATTATAAATATAATTTTTTATTGACATACTTCAGGTACAATAAATATATTTACATGTTCACATTTCAAACATGGAATTACATGTAAAAAAACTTGTACATGAGATCATCTTTGTATTTCCATTTTACATTCACTTAAATAGGTACGGACAAAGATCTCTTATGCACGTGGAGGATTTGGTATAGTCCAGTATTACACTCAAGCAATCAGCAGTGCACACCTTGTGCAGATGATGCTGCAGAAAACATGAGGCAGATGCACTCCCAGTGCAGTCAGTATGATACAGTCGGCTGCTGAATTTATATCCTGAACTGCTAATAAACAAACTCTGCAATCCAGATTAAAGCAGTACATTTGAAATGATTCTCAAAACACCCAAATATAGATATATATGTATATATATATGTATATACACACACTGCTTAGGACTTTACAGGTTAGGAAGGATCACATTCAGTAATAGTAATAGGAGGTAGGATCGTGTCGACAGTGTTGGTATTTCTACGTGGCAATAACAAAAAGTGCTATTACTATCACTGAATTCAAGAACAGAGCTCCTGAAAAAGTGAAAAGGATAAAATAGTTGTTAATCCTGTTTAGCCTGGCTAAATGCTCAAGCATGTAAAGGAAATGTCTACACTCCCCAGCATGGGTAAAACTGCAAAGCAAAAGTGTTAAGTGATGCTTCTCCAGTGCTCTGGGACTGCAGCATGGCCTAAGGGGTGACACCTGTATCAAAGCAACCTCAGCTTCAGGCACCAAAGTCTGCAAAGAAAGGTACGGTATGGTGGGATTTCAGGGTAGGACATCTAGAGTTCAAGTACCCTCAGAAGAGCTGGAAGAACAGAAAACAGAGCAGAATATTGAATGCAACACAGACAGAAAAAAAAAAATCAGATAGTGAAAAGGGAACGAAAAGGGCAGGAACATAACAAGGAGGCAAATATCCTTGTGGAAATGGAAAAATGGGGGCAAATGACATGGAAATGAGAAAAAGCATAGCAGAGAGGCAAAGGGTACCACAGGAAAAAAGAAAGCTGACTTAATCCAAAGGCTGCTTTAGAGATAAAATTATATGCAATGGTACAGAAGATCAGCTGTGAATAAATAAATAAGTGTTAGCATCTGGTCTCTGCTGGATCTGTAAGTGAAACTGTTTATTAATTAGAAGTTAAACTGCTGAAAGAAGTTCCATCATCTGAAAAAGAAAACCTGTAAACAAATGGTTCTGTTATTCTCAAAACAGAAATAAAACTATAAGGTTCCAAACTCAGCCTGACAGACACTAGGAAAAAAAATACCACGCATATTAAAATCCATTAGATGCGCACAAAGAAAATCCTGAACAAACACAACATCAATACAGCAGTGTTTGAAACTCTGATCTTCCAAGTGACTACACACTACATTGCAATACAGCTACATTAACTGTACACAGGTTCTTTTACAAAAGTATTTGTAATCTGCAATCCTGTTTAAAGTTTAGATGGTAAAACCCACTTAACACAAGTGCTGTTACATAAAATAAAAGCAGTGTAACCTGTTGAAAAAGTGAATCTATAAAGCCCATTTCCAGTTAGTTTGAAAAATCAGTGCATCCAACCAAGAAAGCAGAGAGCAACACAGGCACCTAAAAGACCCCGTGAGATTAACTTTTCCTTCGAGGTTTTCTTTAGTGCAATAAGGACCACACTTTCCACCAAAATAAGCAGAGAAGTAGGAAAGGGAGTTTGTTTGTTTGAAATTAAAAAACCCAACCCTGCCAAAAGCAGCATTATAGAGAACAAAATGATCCTTCCCAACCATATTATACCAGAAGTTGGTATACGCAAGGATCCAATATGAATCTGGTTTTGTACACAAGCCCCTGTGCTCATGTGGACAGTAAGTTATCTCCACAAAAATCAGGTTACAAAAAAACCTTACAGAAAATCCTTAGGATTTAATACTAATTAATTTAAGATAAAATACTTTCAAGTATTATGTTTATGAATTAATTAGAGGACAAGGCATGATTTAAGGTAACATTGAAACAAAAGCTCTATGTTACCCTAAATGACCTTTATAATACAGCTAACTTTCTGCAATCTGTTCAGGATTTGTTTCCTTTACATTTTATTTCTCATCTACCATGCTAAAAAAAGAAGTGAAAAGAAAAGCACAAAAAATGCATTAAAAAAAAAGGTTTATGTCTCTCTGAACAAAAAATGCCTTTTTGACAGTGAACAGGTGAAGCCAGATTTCTACCTTCAAGTACCACGACTCGTATCACAGACACAGCACTACACAAAGGACAGAATCATCACAATACTATGCCAGAGGACAAATCCAGGGTATCTCCCAGGCAGACCAAAAAAAAAAACACCCAAAAACAAAAAACCCCAACAAACAACAGGCCAAAAAAACCCTCAAATGAAGAAACCCCAGAGCCTCCCACCCACCCTGTCACCCCAGCTACAAGGGTGACACACCCACACTCACAGACACGCAGTTACTGAGTGCAAACAGCAGGAAGTGCCTGCAGCAGCTTCCAGGGAAACTGCATCATTTCGAGCTACATAGATAAAAACTATGCTCAAAAAAAGACAAAAAATTTAGCACCAAGTAAAAGGTCTTATCCCCAGCAGCTGACATTAAAAACAAAAACAAACAAAAACAAACAAACAAACATAAAAAACCTATGAGGACCTCCAAGGTTATTCTGAAATAACTTTCAGTTTTACTCTCATCTGTATCCTTGTAGTGGAAACCTAACAAAAGTGAATTAACATGCTCAGTCTGCTTGGCATTTTAAAGGCTAGAAGGAATTCTTTACAGAAATTTGGAAACCTGAAGCGAATCTTCAGAGTTAAACTGGGGCGATAAACTGGATATCCAGGGATATCATGCAGAGGGGGTGCTTGTATCCACTCCTCCTTTCCCAAGTCCCACTGGGGATATGTGTGGGCTGAGGACAGCATCCCTCTGGCTATGGAAATGCTACAGACCTGTCCTCATCCCCCTGCCTGCAGCGAGGACCCTGAGCATCCCCAGCACCACAACACAGGGCTGCTGGGGCACTGATAACACTGCGAGGCACCAACGTGCCACCAACCTGGCCTACGTGTGAAACCAAAACTGTGACACCAAAACAGCCCAAACTTTTGAGGACAGTATTACACCACAGGCCTAATTTCTACCTTCAAACAGCACAATGGAACAAACCCAGAGAGATCCCGTGCCTTGGTCTGACAGTGCACTGTAATTCCCCTCAGAAGTTAAAGGACAGAGTAGTTTTTGGGGTTTTTTTTAATTAAAAAAAGAAAAAAAATAGAACATTCTACTGAAATACCACAGATCATATGGGTAATTCAATATTTTAGTCAAGGCAAAATATGAATAGTTATAAAGTGAATTTTCCAGCGGTACAAGATGGAAATGAAATAATTTGGGAAAAAAAGAAAAAAAAAGCTGACTTCATGTAACCACCTACTGGAGTTGACTATTTAAATAATTATAAAATTATGCTAATAAAAACTGAACAAATAATACACAGATCAGGATATATGTATTGACTTACTAGCATCTTTATAAAAATTTGAAGATATACACAAAAACACGTCAACATTTATGGAACCATATCCATTTAAATTTAGGTAAGACAACACAAAAAACTAACAAATAGCTAAGTTGTGGTTGACTGTAAGCACTTTGAGTAGCATTTTAATTTTAAAAGGTCAATATTTACATACTACATTAAATGCCTTCTCTTTTTTTTTTTTTTTACCATTTTGCATTGTACTGTGAATTCACTACAAAGAAAGAACAAGATAATGGTTGCAACAGATCTTCCAAGAAAGTTAACTTGAAATGCTCAGATTTAACTCTGTGCTGGAAGAGAACACATGAAGAACACATCCGTCTAGCTTTAGCTCTACGTCCTTTGGGGTTTTTTGGGAGGAGACAACAATTGGATCTAAAGGAGCTGTATCATCCAAACTGATCAATGCCAAGAGATCCACTTTTAAGTCAGGATTTGAGAAGTAAGAGAACACAAACATTTTAAAAAATGACTCACCTAATTGCTACTTTTGCTACTGAGTTTTTCAGGATATTAGAGAGATATGGTGACAATATAGGGTGTGAGTATGTATGTATGTGTATAATAAAACAAATATAGACATACATACATAGGGTATGTTTACATGTAGGAAGGTATCCAGGTACTGCAGTAAGCAACTGCATTAAACCCCAGCAATCCACCCATACCCTGCCTATGCACAAGCAATAATCTCCTGCAACCGCTGTTAGAGAGGATTCATCTACTCACTAAACAGGCATTGCTCACATCACTCCTTCATTTAAATAGATATGAGGCCATTTCATGCCTTTATTCCAAAGCCACACATTTGTCTCAAAAAAAAAAAAAATTAAAAACCCAACTGAATAAAAATTTTTAAAACTTAAGTTGGCTGAACCTCAGGCTCTTTGGGATGGATTCAAAACCCAAAGCAGGAGCGTTTCTACAAACTTCTTTGACTTTTGAATCAAACCCATATTCTTAGGCTCCAAGAAACCCTCTAACCCCAATAATGTTTGTTTCTGACAGGACAGCTGATCAACTGCAGATGTTCCTACTGCTGAACTCAGCTGCTGGCCTGTCTGGCGTTTGCATCTATCCCAGATTTCCAGACATGCACTACTGTAACTCCACTCTGAGATTTCTCCTTGTCCTGCTCCCTAACAGTGGGATGAGTAACTGTTTAATGCCCTGTTTTTAAAGATAAGCAGTTATTTCTTAAGAATAAAAGTGGCATATCCTGAGGGGGCAGCGTAGAGGTCCCAGAGCTGATGGTGTCAGGAGTTAAACTGACTGGTGCTGATCACTCTGCAGGTCTTTGGGGTTGGTCCCACTGGGCACTTCCTACCTGCAGCTCATGCGCTGCCCTAGGCTTGGCTCTACCCTGAAGCACTAACAGCACTTCACATACAGCAATTGTGGCTGTCATCAAACATTATGCATGAATTATACAGGTGGGTGTAAACCTCACTTCCATGAAAAGATTCTCATTCTCTTACTGTGTCTTGTCACTAAGTTTCAAATGGACTTAAAGAGTATTTCCTAAGCACCATGTTATTCTATATTATTTCAATGAACAGAGAGCAGGTCTATCTAGAAGACTTTTGACAGTACTTACTCCCTCATTGTTTTTGGTAACTTTTACTTAATTGAAAATATGGACCAAAAGTGGAAGAAAACCAATTAGGTATCTGTGCCATTAAATCACACCCCCCACCACCCATCCCCCCCCCCCCCAAAAAAAGATACTATTAAAAAAAGGTACTATAAATTTGCTTAGCTCATCCCTTCCAGCTTGGCATGCCTATTTTGGACCCCATTTACAGCTCTTTTATTTCATACCCATAGTGTTCTTCTGCAGTCACTCAGGTAACAAACCTACATTTCTGTAAGTCCCCCCTTCAAAAAGTAGGTGGAGTGCTTAAGAGTATTCCTAAAATAAAGCATGAAGCAAAACATCATGGTCTAAAAACTAAGGAAATGTTCATAAAAACTGGAATCCAATATAAAGATGACATTTTAATAAGTTTATTCAGAAATAACTGAAAAAATTCTTCCTTTGGCAACCCCATCTGGATGGTACTAACCAAAAGGAAATATTACAAATTTTACTTTGAATAAAATATAAGCTCCTTAATGTTTGCATGGCATTTTTGGTAACTGACATGTTCACCAGGAGATTCACAATGTCCTCATAGTCCTTTATGTATCAGGAGCACCACAACAAAACAAGTCCTTTCAGTTATGGGTTTCTTACGGTTCAGCAATAATCACAAAATAAATCTCAAAGAAAAAAACCTGATCAAAATAAAGCATGAGGCAACCATGAAACACTAGCCCAAAAGAACTATCAGGAATGCACCACTCTTCCTGAATAACATTTTTGAAGTGACCAACCAAATATTTCTTTTTCCTTGCATCTGGCAGAGTTATTTAAAACAACCTAATTACAACTTGGAGTTCACTACCCCACAATGCTACTGAAGGGCAAAGCTCCTTGTTTTTAAAAACCAAAGGAAAATACAGCGGTGTTACTCCTCCTACACAGGGCTTTATGGAATAACTGGAATTGGAAAGAGAAGATGGAAGTCTATGTTGGAATAGAAAAATGCAAAGACAGACTTATTTACAAAGATCAAAACTACAATTTTCCAGTGTCACCTCCAAAACTTCTCAGCAAACTGCTATTCAGCAAAGCAGACCATGTTCAAATCTATTCAAGAATACCTTCTGTGCTCTCAGGTATACAATGCAACTAATTTGTTTAGAAAAATGAGTTTTCATTCAAATACCTTGCACTGAAGATAAGAGCAACCATTATCAAATATTCTTTGCTATGGAGAAAGTTTTTTAAATCTTTTGCTGTAACCATTCTCTCTCAAGTCACTGTGGTCACACAGTAGGATCCTGAAGAACAATGTCTACATGCATCAAAAGCATTTTGAAAAAAAAAATTTCTATAATTCCATGTGGTTACAACAGAATGTGAAGAAACTGAACAGAAATTCCACCTTTGCAGATCCTCTCGAATTCACCTCTCCTGGAGGTCACCTTGCTGCTTTCTGTAGTTCAACAGAGCAGTTACAGACTGAGCTGACAGGGCTCCCAACCCGATGGATTTTCCACTGTGAGTCTGTAGCTCCAGAGTACACGAGGTCGGTGCAGGGGCTTCTCTCAGCAGACATCACTCCACAATCAGCGCCACGTTGATGTGGGACAGATCTATCATGTGCCTGTTAAAAGTTAAAAGAAAGTTAAATGTGGTGCTCTGACTGATCCTGGCATGGAGCTTCTATGAAGGTCACTAATCAACAGATGCTTGATTGGATTAAAGAAACACTGAGCCAGAGGAGACTGATTTTATCTTCTGAAAGGAGGGAAGGGACCACGGCGGCAGCAATGCTTAATTATTTACCTGTGGAATTTCTGTTGAAATGCTAAAGCATGGGCTGGCTCCTTGAATTTTGCTATGGCTTTCCGTTGTTGAGGAAGCATCTGTAAACTCTGCAGAGACAAAAAGCCAAAACATATTTTTAATATTCAAGATCCACTTCACAATAGCTCCTTATTTTGCATGAAACCAACTGAAATTTTAATGTATTTCTTTATTCAGAAACTTATTTCTGTTCTCTTATTTGTGTCCAATAAAAGAATAGACTGGAAAGAGATTTCTGAGACTGCAGTCAGGGTCCCAGCTGATGGTGTTTGAGTTGTTGCATTAAGCAACTGTACCACCTGGAAAACCCAGACTACCATTTGTTAAGCAAAGGTGACAACTCTTCAATTCAATCCACGAAGATGAGCCAAACTCCACAGCCAAATTCCCATCAAGAAGTATTCAACCAGTCAGAGCTCAACCGCCCACACAAGTACCTGGAGTCGATTACCTGATGTACATTAAGGGATCAGGGCTTTCCATGGGTTAAACGGTACAGAAACAGAAAAAGTGCTAAGTTCACTCAACTGCATACCCTCACACTGTTTTTATAAAACAAGTGGCCAGCTTTTGACAGACACCACCACAAAACCCCACTGAGATGGATTAGGTCACCACATCCAAATCCTCCATACAACACACATCTCCCCAGACCAGTCCATCTGGTATGTGTCTCCCATACCATGAGAGCAGCGGTTCACAATGCTTTAGCTATGACAAATCCCCTACACAGCACTGAGCTCTTCAAAACTACAGCACACCTCAGCCAGGGCTCTGCAGAACTCATGTCCTTATTCCCTGCTTGCAGCAGAGGTCCAGGTCAGGCTGATCCCAGAGAGCAGCCCTGTGGCCTTGGTAAAGAGGTGTTATCACACTTACGAAGATTAAAGTTTATGCTTTGAGTTAGCCCTTCAGTTATAATAGATTAATTTTCCAAGATACTTGAGAAATTCAAGAAGATGAAGCCTTACATATTAAATAGCTACATACCCAACCATCAGTGAGAACATCCAGCAAGTATTCAGCATCACAGAATAGTCAGGATGGAAATATGATCCTGAAATCCTGCTGCCTGTGAACACAGGCCAGAGATTTCAGAGTAATGAGGTTAAAATAGATCTGAAGGCTTCAATTGAAATTTCACAGTTCCACAGTGATTCCAACATCTCACAGAAAGTTCTGGATGTTTAATAGCCTACGCTGCAGCACATTAAAGACAGAATTGCTCTGATTCAGCTTCCAGTTGTTCTTACAGCTTTGGATGCAGAATAAAGAATTATTAACATTCTACTTTTCTCTGAGTTTCTACATAAAGGCAATACAGTTTTATACTGAGATTCAGAGAGATATATACACATATATATACACACAGACAAATGCATGTATATGGACACCTTAAAACTTTTCTAGATTATGACCTCCTGATGGATAAGTATGAACATAATTCTTTGCTCCCCCATTTTGCCTGGACCTCAGCTGCATCCCCCACACTTGTACGATTGCAGCCCTCTGATGGTCAGTCTTCAGGATTTTAAACTTTACCTTCAAAAATTCTGTATCACCATCTAGACTGTTAAAAAACCACCACACATCTTTAGAGAATGCAACGATTCCTTGGGAAACAACATGCAACCCCACTCAACACATCTTGGGGGTGACATACTTGGGTATCTCTTAGTGAAAGAATTTTGAATCCCACTAATCTGTTCCCTGTTCATTCAGTCTAATGGAGCATTTTAAGCAAGATGTCAAATGCCTTGATGAAATTTGTTATTAAAATTGTCTATTTCTATCTTGTCTGAACACATAGAGCTCTCTTGGTAAAATGTGCATTCAACAAAAGCCATGGCACCTAATAAGTCATATTTCTATGTATCTAAGCCTGACAATTCAGCTTTGCCACTTTCTGTAACTTACCTATCTGTGATTTTGAAGCAATTAACTTTGCACCCTCTTGTAACTGACAGGAAACTTTCCTCTCTCCAGGAAAATCACAGATGTTTAGTATTTCCACCAGCCTGTGATTTCAAAGTGAAAGCTGAGTAGAAGTTAAAGGATTCAGCAAATCTGATAAGCATCAGCAGGTTGATTTTATAGTTTTTGGAAAGCTGCTATGATGAAAAGGTATAGCTAAGTCACTGCAACTTGTCTGAGCTGGTAGAAATAGGATTTAGCTTAAAAAAAAACCTACTCGGTGTACAATTTTTATTTCTTTTTAAATCAGAATGCTGTGTCAAGAACACAGTTAAGCACATTTTACCAACAAGAATGCAGTCATGCTGCAGAAAGCAGCAGTGAAAGAACCTGGATAAAGCTCAATTCACCTGCAGGTTTATCTGCAAGAATGTGACAGAGATGCTTAGGTTTGTCTTCTCCTCTCTTACTGATTTCATTTTTTTATGATTTATAGAACTACATCCTAACACACATTTTCTTGACAGCACTTCTCGTTAAAAAAGAAAGAACCACGAACTAAGTAAGTCCTATCACTGAGGCCTATGCTTTGAAGACTAAAAATTAAACACAGCCCTTAAATAAGATTTGGAAAGAAGAAACTAAGGGTTGACAACAAAAATATCTCTGAATTACAACTACAACCAACCACACAAAAATCTGTTCCTTTCAAAGAAGGCAACCCTTTTTAATAAGAGAAAAACCTGTTTGAATCACCAAAAGGATGAATATTTCAGTGAACAGTTCAACAAGAGGAGCTGTACAAGAACTCAGGGATGCATCCTTCCAGCTGCACCCTGCATGTTCTGCTGCCAGCTGCTTCCCTCCCCTCTCCAGATCCACCTCCAGCTCTCCTGCTGCCAGCTGATCCTCCCCACAATGTCAGGTCTCACTCAACTACCACAGCAGATTCTCCCAATGCTTTATGCTCCAGAGCCCGATGTGATCAACTGAAGAAGAGAAGCTGTCTTTGGTGACTTTTCCCACAAGAACTGAACTATTACTGCATTAATATTCTTGAGAGGCACAAAAGCAAAATTTGATTTTGCAGTTTATACAAGCATGATGATGAATTATTAACAAGTTTCTCAGCAATTAGCATGTAAAAAACTGACTAAAGGAAGACATTCTGGTGTAGCGCAGACTTATTAACGAAATTAGACAAAGCATCTAAATATTATTACAGATCATTTATTTATACTTTCTTATGAATTAATGACTAGTTTGGGTATTGTGTTCTTATATTGCATTACTGCTTTATTTTCCAAAGGGAAAAAAGAAAGCCAATCAAAACACTAAATGCGTTTTAATAGTCAAATGCTTTGGCAACAAGGCATCAGTTCTTGGGTAAGTTTACTGAAAAGCATCTTTATTAGATTTAATTTCACTGGTCAATACAACTGTGGAAACAAAAAACCAACTCATCTGATCCTTCACTGAACTGCCTAAACAAAACCCATCACCCAGCCTGGGGTAAGGCAGCATCTTCTCGACTGCTGCAGTTACACTTGCCTAGACTTAAGACTGAGACTTAAGGACTGCAAAACAAAGAATAAACTAATGCTATGCAAACAATACTGTTCCAGTTGGAAACTGTCTGAAAAAATTAATTTTAATGGGCTTAATGCAAATTCTCAGCCTCTGCTGCACTCAGACTATGTCAGCAAAAATGATGCTTAATCACTTCATGTTTGTTTAAGTATAAGAGATATACACACCTTTTTTGGGTGTAGATAAAAAAAACCCACCTTCTGGTTTTGTTTTAACTAGAGACAATTATTAAGCTAAGTTACTCTGAAGATGTGACCACAGCCTGAAATGCTCCCATCTTTGCTGTATTTTCAAACAAATCCTCATTTACCAGGACTTGCAAGTGCGAACATTATGCACCCAGCTAACGAAGATTTATTTATGTTCTGATTTTGGGACTACATCTTCTTACTCACTTAACTACTTAACCCCTGAGTTTTGTTTTAAGAGCATTAATTATAAGGCACACAACACATTTACCATAGGTGTAGGTCCTGATCTGCTGCTATCCCATCCTGAGCAGACAGGCTATTGGCTGGGATCAGAAATTAGAAGTTCCACTTCAGCAGAAACCTGAAGTAAAATCACTGCATACTCATCCTACTGGATTATTTCTATCTTTTTGAATTTGGGATGATTTGCAGTTCAGAGCTGATCTTACATTTAGAGGATGTTAACAGCTATCATCAGAAGACAACATTCCTTGTGTACCCTGTGGTATTTTATTAGCTCAAAACATTCAAGGCATTATCTCAAAAGATTTACTGCACCAGCTTCTGCTTTTGTTGATTCCAAACACACAAGCTAGGAAAATACATCCAAAAATGCGTTCATTTTGCAACTCTTAATCATGTTACCTTGCTAGTTTAACTTAAATTTTTTCATCCTTTTGGAATAATTCAGTAGCTGTTTTTTTGGGGGTTTTTTTCAGTGATAACACTTAATAGCCCCTCTCCCCTTTTGGAAACATATGGTCCCAGAGGCACAAACACCATTGCTGATGGGCTCAGCCTAGGCCAGTGGTGGGTCCATCCTGGAGTTGGCTCTATCACACACAGGGGAACCTTCAGGCAGCTTCTCACAGAAGCCACCCCTGTAGCCCCCCCCCCTACAAAATATGAGCATGCAAATCCAATACACATTTCTCAAAACATAATTCAGTGTGTTGATCTTAGACCTGAGGCAGCACCACAAAGCAGCAAGGAGCACCACACAGGACAAACGACAGCTGCTCTCTCCTTTTCAAAGAACAGATACTCCTACAGCAATCCTTGGTCTTACGATCTTCATTGTAATGACAAAACACATGGTTCTGTGCTTCCCAAAGCATGATACCTCAGTTTGATCTGAGTTTGATATTATTCTGTGACTTACAGATGTTGAAAGGCCAGTGGTGGGAGGCAGAGAGGATGCAGCACTGCCTCTGGAGACCAGTTGGTTCTAGTGAGCATCTCTTGACTTCCCATTTAATGGGAGGGCCCTCACTCTTCCTCCACAGGAGACTTCTGTTTTGCCACATTGTGCAACACCAGAATCTCCTATCATGAGCCCCTAAACTGAAATATCACAATCCTCCCAAAGTCACAGCTCTGAGAAAACAACTTCATTCACATGTTCTCTTTAAGTTGACCTAGTCAGATGTTCACCAGAGGATGAAAACCTCTTCCAGAATCCACTCAGGTGGAAAGGATTGACAATACATACAATAACTTCCAAGGGATTTCAAATGACTGGTTACTTTACAGATTTGGCTTAACAGATCTACCATGCAGCACTTCCTGATAGCAGCCTGAGGTCACAGGTATTCTGAGCATGTTCCTGTGTGACTCTGGAGAACAGAGATTACATTCTGACATATTTCTAGCATTAAAAATAAAACGCTAGAGTGAGGAAGAGTGTTTTACATGGAAGGATTTAGGAAGCACAGATGCAGATTTTAGAGTGAATGGAAAATTCAAGAAACCCAGTATTTCATAATCGTACTTTTGACTGAGAGTTTGCTTACAAGCTGTTTTAAAACATACTATTTAACTCAACAACTTAAATAATAATCAGCAGCTCTGGCTTTTTCTGAAACTGAACTACTACCAGTGACTAAAGCATAAACATCATAAAAGGACCATTCCCTCTGAAGGTATTTCCTTAGGCCTGAAGATCTACACTGCCCTCAAATTTCTCCTCTATTCAAGCTCTGTAATTAAACTTGCACTTACCTGTACAATATTGAAATAGCCAGTAGGATCATATCAGCACATTAATCTCTAATAAAGCTCCACTGCAAAACCAAGGGCCTTGAGACAAACAGCAGGACATCCTCGAGTACAAAGCAAGAGACTGTTTGCAGAATGCAAACACCTTTGATACCAAAACTCTCAGAGCTTACACAGAGACTAAGAAGTTCAAAGGGAGATAACAGAGCACTGGGAGATGAAAACCAAGCAGGTAAGAACGAGATTGGAGCAAGCACTCATTTCAACTATGGGAAATGAAAGTTTCTTCCTTTACCTGATTTCTCTCACTTAAGTAAATGAACTGCACAGCAGACCACACGTTCAGTTCACCAGTGTGTTTGGGATTAGGAGTTCAGTGGCAGTTCATATAAAGCTGCTAAAAACCAGGTCTGTGCAAAAAAAATGTAAAGTTCCCCCACCAACATCATCTCTAGTGTGTGATCCAAACAACAAGACAAATAGCAGCACAACTTTCTGAACAGAAAGACGAGATTCTAGTTTTTTCTTCTCTCCCACCAATAAATGCAGACATTTTCTTCTTGTCCTCACAGTCTCCTGACACTAAAGCATCTTTCCTGGCAGTGACACATCCCAGCCACTACCAGCAGGCACAGAGGCTGGGACAGAATGTATTTATTTCACCCTCAACTGTTGCAATTGATCTCTTCCACCTTCTGTTCCTCCTTCCTGCTTTTCTGCCACCTTTGACTTCCTACTATCTGCCCTTGAAAGTACTCAGCTTTCTTTTTCCATATGCAAAGTGTCACGAGGGGAAAGATTGTTCTGTCCCTGAGCTGGGCATCTGTTACTCACACACAGCTCTACAGCAAGGCTGAACTGGACAGGCTCATAATGGAGCTGCTCTTCTTTTCCCCCAGCACAAAGGATGGAGCAGGACTGGCCATAGCTCCTCCCATAGCTCTGCAACAGCTGAAAATGTTTTCACAAGTACAAAGACCACAATGGTTCCCACGTCAGCCTGAGCACCTTATGCCAGAGCAGAAAACCCCCTCCCGACCTGCACGAGCACCCATGTTCTGGGGGTGTGCATCCATGGCATTTCCACCCATGCCTCTGTGACGTCAAGATAAATCCAGCACTTTGCAATGCAGTCAGGGCAGGGGGCTGGCTGTGGCTGCCTTTACACCAGCTGAGCACTAGGTAGCACTGTCACTCCAAGAAAGCAAAGCCAGGAACAGTGTTGGAATTGTTTTTCCTTTCCCAGACCAGAAATGACAGCGTTATCAGAGTAAAACCCTTATTTGTAGAACTAATCAAAGTACACCTGCAATCCCAACATTCTCATCACCTCTGATATACAATAGTGTAACATTCCTTTTTTCTCTTTCTTTTAAACATCAAAATTTATGATCTTAAATCTTCACAGATACTGAGATTTTGAACTGATGTTTTATGTTTCCATCTATTTGATATAAGAAAACATGATTAAAGATGATGATGGAATACCTCCATAGAACAATTCCCTCAAATTATCTGCAGATCCAGAAAACAGTTCATTCTATCTGCCACCATCCTAAAAAGACTCAATTCACCTGAGGGTGGCAATAACCAGCTGAACACAAGTCTCTTTAGATAGTATAAACATCAAACCTAGATTCAAGACAACAAAACAAACAAAAAAAACCCCAACCAAACAAGTGCTGTTTCTCATGACCTTTGCAACTTATTAGTAATCTACTTTATCAAGTGATTCTGGATGGATGTGCATTGAATGTCCCTGCTCCACCACCATCCTCAGGAGGCTTCAGTTTGGTGATGTGCTCAGAAATCTTCTGTACTTTTCAACACTTTGGAATACATAATTTTATTTATAACGTGCAATTATTTTAGAATCAGTGATGAGATTTTACTGCAGGTACATCATTTGCTTCTGAAAGCTTATCCTCTCTAAAAAGAGTATGATAGCAAAGTGTATGCTGGAAGGAAGCACTTCTTAATTCCATCATGTTTGAGCTGTAAAAGGCAGCTATAACAAAGGGGATGTTCCTGGAGCCCCAAAGATTTTCTTATATTCACTGTCTTGAGAATCTTAATTTTTTTTCCCTATGATAATAACAGAGCACCTTTAGTGAAGCAGGGATGAGAATTAAAGAGTTTTCAGTGATTAGGCAACAGAGGGCATTTCAAAGATTATCTATGGGAAAAGATAATTTTCTCCATTTCTAGGGTATGGGAAAGGAAAAATGCCAAATTTCCAACTTCAACTAAGTTTGCCCCGTCCTGTCTTATGCATGCCCAGTTATTCCCAGAACACTCAATGAAATCTGATGGCAAAGCTTGGAGCACTGAGTATCATAAACTGAGGGAAGTTTTTAATTTCCCTTCCCAAGGTTTGTGCAAGGTACTTGTACCTCGAGAATGATACTGACAAGAAAAACCTAAAAATAAAGCCCCAAGCCTTTTGCACCCAGAAAAGCAAAGTAAGTAATATCTTCCTCCCCGTTCACTCCATGATATATTATAGACTTTTTCCACAATTTAAAACTGTTATGCCAGCAAATATTCACTTTCTGAGTAAAGACACAGGATGATCACACTGTAACAAACTCAGGCTATTTGGAAACCAGAGCTGGTGTGGGATCAGTTGCTTTACAGATGCCCCAGCATGGCAGATAAAGATTAAGCAGAGGTCCTCCACCAAGTGGGACAAGTGCTCATGGTCCATTCTTCTTGTCAAAGAGCAAGGAGATCCTCGGAAGTATTTCTTCCTCCTCTCTGTGAGCTCTGCCTCAGTGCAGCCACTCCGACATTCACATCTTGACTGCAGCAGAAATCAATCCATGAGACACTCAGATTTCTGAGCTGTGTTTGCACACTGCTTTGGACCAAGGTGCTTGTTTGACATCAGAGGTGTATGTCCCACAGTTTGTGAACCCTTACCTTTCAGGGATTTGGGGGTTGGATATGTGTCATTTCAAGACACTATCCAGGCATGAAGAGAACTCCCTAAGTTTTGATTCAGATTTAAATTTCCTTTACAACTAAAAAAAAAAAAAAAAAAAAAAAAAAAAAAAAAAAAAAAAAAAAAAAAAGTATGAATTCAAAAGACTTATTTCCCCTGGAGGCAAATAAAATGGATAATCTTGATCTCAGAAGAGTTAAGTTCCTTAAAGAAAAATCTAGTGAATATTGTCAACAGCTGAAGACAGGATATTCTACAGCAGAAAGACTGAGTCAGATACAACTGACTCACCTTTCCCTCCTCTTACTATTCCTTCAGCTCCATCAGACACCAGCTAGAAACCTGGGCATCTTGCCTCATTTCAAAAAGAGCAGCTAGAATTTAACACCCTACTATTTTCTCACAACTGCCATGTCCCCAGATCCCTCCTATTTCAGTCCATCAAGCTGCAGCACTTCACCTTAGAGGACCAGAGCTCTGCACTACCCCAAGATCTGTTTGCTCTGGTCCCTGCCTCTCACACACACTGTCCTCACACAGGAATCCCCAAAGCCTGCATGGAAAGAGCCCTTCCAGCCACCACTGGGCCCGCTTCAGCAGCTCACTACAGCACTGCTTGCTGCAAAATCCTTTACATGAAACACACGTTAAAGGAAGAACAAGGAAATAATTGAGTATCCCTTTGCTATCAGAGCCTCCCAGCTGCAGGGGATTTTGTACAGCACTGAGCACTAACAACAGTTAACACATTAATTTACAGCCAGGAGAAAATCCACTCGTGTACTTCAGGATATTGACCTCTTTGAAATCTAGCACCACCTGTATAAAATTAATTGCTGCAGATAGCAACAATGTAGATTTTCAAACATTCTGTTTTCCATTCTTCTCCTCCAAGTCACTTAAAATTGTTGCTGCATCTTCCTCACTTGGTGCATTACAACTTTTGTGGTGCTACTTCTCATGGTACCATTAAAAAACAAAATCAAAAAGCTAAGTATTACAGATGGTGGAACCAGACTCATATTGTTCCTACAAAAGCATCACTTTTTTCCAGCATATCTCACCATTCATACTTATGCAACATTTAGTCTCAAAAAAGCCTGGAAATTTCTAGTCTTCCACAAGTCAAACTTGAAATTCACGTTCAGAATTAGCACAAGAGCATTCTGCATCATTAGCTAAATTCAAGTATCTTGTTCAAGTACTACTTCTAGATTTCTTGCAAGGTGAAAATGGATGATGATTCAGAAAGCATAATTTCCAAAGGTACAGCTGATGCTGCTGCAAGAATACAAGTTCTGGAGAGCGCAGATATGCATCAAATCCCACTAGAAAATTAGTCATTGTTTTTTTCTCCTGTAAGTACATCCTTCTAAACTGGCCTGTGACATTGAATTGAGCGACCGAGGTTTGGAGTCTGCTATGAAACAGCAAGTACTGAATAAATTTTTTAGCACATTCTCAATAACTTCTCTCAATTGTGAGATTTCCTTGCAGGGTTTCTATTAATCTCCTTCTAATATTCTCATGCAAGATTTAGCAAGTAAACACTGAATAAATGTGCTTTGGAACTGTATGAATAATTTCCTCGAGTACTACAGAACACGAAGGCACAAAGTATTTCGAGAGGGTAGTTTTGCTTTCCCAAACAAATTAAACCTCTCTGAATTGATGACGTAAATAATTCAGCATTATTCCATTTACTAAATTAGGAACAAGTGAGGCAGAGTGTTCATCTTCAGGGAGCAGTGTGTTTTGCAACAGAGAGATGATCCCAGTAATAAAGAAGTTTTACAGAACACCTTCAATTCATGCATTGCATTTGTCTGAAAATGTTGTTCCTGTCAAAAGGAGAAAAATTTCTCACCTGTATTCTTCATTATTCATTGACTGATATTTTAAAATGCAGTAAGAATAAGCCAGACAGGGCCTCCTAAGCCTTTCACTGCTTTGAAAACCTCCTGCTTTCCTCAAGTCGTTTAACTGACACATCAGTTCCAGGAGGCAGCTTGTGAACAGAAGCTGCACAGCAGATACACCAGTGTGTGCATGTCATAACCTTGCTCACAGGCCCCTACTGAAGAGAACCTGCTAAAAATTAAGGATCAATAAAATCCTCCAAAGAAGACTGTGTTTTCATCTGAAAAAGTAGAGAATGCTACACCGTACAAGAGGTCCATTGGGTCATTAAATGCTTGTACAACCCAGGACTGCAGTGACAGGAAAAGCTAACTGCCAAAAAGGAGAGTGGGTGCAAGTCAACAATAAACAAGGACAACACCCAAAATACATTTGCTTTGATATGACCATCTGGCTTCAACAACCTCACAGAATGGACAGGCTTGTACTGCCTAAGAAAATAACAGAAATAGCACTGGAACTCTAGAGAGAGATAGAACTGGAAAAATGAAGGAGAATTTTGCAGCAGGAATGTGATGGTTAGCAAAATCCTACCATGCCTCCTGTGCTGCAATATCATCACGTGCTTGTCTTTGCTACCAGGTGTAGCTTGTGTGGGTGGGGGTGTCTTCAAACATAAATTACCAATAAGAACGCATTGTATTTAAGTGTCAGGGAATTAATTGAGCTTTCCGGAATGAAAGCCTTTTGGCACAAAAATGATAAACCAAGGTTGACCTACCTGAATGGGTCCCACTGACATCAGCAGGTTTTTCAGTTGGACATCAGTAGTTGATGAAGAAAGCCCTTCAACTGACACAATACAGGGCTGAGGTTTGCACTCCACCACTCGCAGGTTCTGTTTATTTGGCATCAAGCGTCCTCGGCCCATCTGGCCTGCTACTCCTCTGCCTCTGCCATGCATAATGACCTGCCAACAACAAAAGTAACAGTATTTTGATTTACTTACCCACTGACTCTGCTTGCTGCACTTGACAGAGGAAATAAAAGTTGGTTATTTACTTGAAGATTTGATTAAAGTACACGTTGATTTAGAACAGCTTGTTGCTGTTTGCCAATTTGAAAGGCCACTTATTAACATTCATCCACTGCTTTTACAAACCTCTTTTAGCAGCATAAAGTTATATATTGAGTTATATGTACTGCATTCATCCCAGAAGCCTCAGATCTAGCACAGATTGATCAATCAAGCAGTGGAGGATCCCAGACAAAAATACATAACCTAGTTTTCAACACTGATCATATCAGCAGCATGTGCTCAGCTCCCACATTTTGAGTCTGGGTGATCCCTCTTCTTTTTCTATTCTTAACCCGTAGTTAAATTTAATGTACTCACAAGATCAGCAAAGTGCTTCAAGCACCTTCAATCTCTACTGCTACCAACTCTTGATCTGTTACCAGAATGGAGTTTTAGTTGCATAAGGTTAAATAAAGTAACTTTTAAAAAGTTCCTCTCTGCTGTACTCTGGAATGGGAAATTCATGGATTTAATGCTTGCAAATTAAATGCTGAACAGTTAGAGAGTAGAAAAATAACAATAAAACAGAGTAACAAACATTAAACAGAGTTAACACTTAACACTGAGTCAACATTCAACAGAGTTTCTTGATTCCTACTTGGAAAGCCTATGATGGGTAGTAACTTTTCATACCCTTCAACATCAGGAACAAAACTTTATCCTTATAAGAAGCAGGAAGATTATGGCCAACAGTTCAAAAACAAGAACTAACTTAAAAGCCAAAATGCCAGCTCTTTTCAAGGAGTGTGCCAGCTTGCAAATGCAGAGAAGGCACACACTGCTGCCACCCTGACCCTTCCCTGCCTCCTACCAGTGCATGATCAGTGCAAAAATCAAGTTACAAGATCACCAACTGTTTTGAGTGATACCAACTTTGAGGATCCAGCAAAGGGCATTCTGAAACAGTTACTGTGTGTTCCTACACATGCAGGAAACAGCCAAAATAAAATCTTAAGCACAACTTCAAAAAACCACTTGGTTTTAAAGCCAGAAAGCACGTTGGTTACCATCTCCTCCAGTAGCTGTCTTGGGACACATGCACTTCCCCAGGGAGTGCTGAGCTGGCCAGAACGTCAGCAGATAAAGCAACCTGCAGGCATTGCCAGTCTGTGCTGGGTACAAACAAGTCTCTCTAGATTAAAAGCTGTATATGCAATTATGCATCTCCTGGGCCATGCAGCCCTGCGCTAGCAATTGACAAACAGAATGCTGGTTATTAATAGAGCAACATAGCTAGACAGTGAAACTTCTAGCAGCAATATGCAACTAAAAATCACCTTTTTAGGCTGATGGATTCCCTGGATGTTTTTGACTCCTTGAGGAGCTGGTGAATGGATCTGTCCCTGCTGCTGCTGTTGGTGCTGCTGCATTCCCTTTGTCAATGTGACCTTCCGCACTGGCTGCTGTTTCGGCTCCGGGGGTTGTTGAGGTCGCTGGAGTTGGCCCTCTGGGTGAAAAAAGCCAGCATCCTCTCCCCCCTGCTGAAATCAACAACACAACAGCAGCTCAGTGTCCAGGCACTGCACACCCTCACCATAAGCAGACTCCTGCCACATTCCAGCTCATTCACAGTGTCCAGAGCTTTGCCTGCTAAAGTAAACTGGTGGCTGTGGCAGGCGCGTGCCAAGGCTCAGCCTGGAAATTGCACTTCAGCCTAAAATAAATCCCTGCTATCTGAAAAACAGCTTACTTTGTTCAGGCTTTATTATAATTACAATAGTCAATCATGTCTTTTTGCATACAAGGCAACAAGATGTTTTCACTTCTGTTTCCAAATCATTCTTCCTTCTAGGTTACATGTGAACTACGGTGTGTGTTATTTTTTTACTACTTTTCTTTCCTTTTTTAATATAAAGAGAAACATATACATTGCAGAAGGAGGAGCAAAGAACTGTGGAGGTGTTCAGCTTTAAACCTCCAACCTCCCTTTAGTTAAAAACTGGTATTTATTTTGAATTGCATACTGATTCTGCCAACTTCTATACCAGCAGCTTCTTAAGCAATCCCCTTCCTCGGACACCATCTGTACTTGGAACAGTTCCTCAAGGTGTTTTTCTGTTTGCCTTACAAAGCTCTTATTCCACACATTTGTAATAATAAACACAGTGATCATAAACACAGTGAAGCACCATCTCAGTGTCTCTCTCATCCAAGATAACTCTTGCCATTACATCTCTTGGTGCAATCAGGCACAGTAAAACCATGAGCTTAGAGCACTGAGAGAAAAATTATTCCCTTCCACTGCCTCTACCCAAAAGGCTGGTGTTTCTTCTACAAACAGTGACTCTTGAATTTGTGTCTGCCTGGCCAGGTTAGATCAATCACTGAAAATTCCATGGAGCAAGAACTAGCAGACTCTGACAGATCAGGTACTTTTGCATCTGTGACACACATCGTATTATTGCATGGTTTCAACAGCAGTACCTACACCTTGACAGGGCTTCAACATTAGACTAGTGAACATTTTATCTGCAGGGGGAAGGCTTTGACTAACTCCATAACCAACCCCTGGTAACCCCACAAAAGCTCTCAAACAGAAGGCATGTCTAAAGGAAAAAGTAAAATATTATGCAAGCACTTTTGGAAAGTTCTCTTTTCCCCTTCCCTTAAATATTCACAAGCTAAAACTCCTTTTGCATCTGTAACACGTCACAAACCAGAGGGTTTCATGCTAGTTGGCACAATTCTTGTGGATAAGGAGACAAAACACAGGAGTGCAGAAGGAACAGACTTATGGTCTAAAAGCAAGACTATTTTCATTGAGAATACAAATCGGTACCTCTCTACATTAAAGAAAAGCAAAAGAAACACCTACTGAGGTCTGGTTACTAAGGCTCAGCTAAGATTTGATAAGAAAGAGTCTGTGGTATATAGGCCAGTCTCATGTTTGCAAGTTCGGTACTTCAATTTCCACCGCTCCAACTTCTCAAGAACTCAAGTACTTCAATCCCAGAGAAATGAGCTTCAAACCTCCTTGCACTAAACTCAAAAGCACAATCTGTCACAGGGAAAATCCTAAAGCTCGTCACGGCATTTGTCCACAGTGTCCAAAATGAGAAAGCAACAGAAATCTGCATCTGTCTTTTCCACCTCTGATCACAAACAGGTTTTTTCTCTGCTGAACTGCATGGGACCAAGTCTTCATGGAAAGTTTTGTATATAAAGCTTTGAGAGCAGCAATGAGTGAGAAATTATAAAGCTTTCGCTTCAGTTTGTCTTCAATTTGTATTCAAAAATACAAAAGCAAGAGCACTCCTGAAAACCCCAAACACATGCAAAAAACCTTACCAGCATTAAATCCTCCTCGTTTTAGTATTAGTTCTGATATCAGCATCACCATAAATTCTATGCCTTGATCAGATAATTTCACTTATTCAACCCTACAGCAGCTGGAAGATGATGAAACTAAAAGGAACAAAAAAATTCTAGGAGGAATTTAAATGCAATAATTGGGAATTAAAACCTAATCTCCGCTAAATGCCTGCTGTGAGAACCATAAATATTTGCAACCATTTCTTTCCAAACCAAAAAATTAGCCCAGCACATCGGAAGCACATCTGAGAGCAAAGCCCTCAGGTACAAAACACATCCAACATGCTCATTACTGAAATTTCAAAAGCAAACAATCATTTCACATAAAAGTCTAGGATGGCCATCAACCACCAAATATTTAACTACCAAGCTCAATTACCACCAAATAAAACTATATAAACTGAACACAGAACTGTAACAGAGTCAAAGGCATTAGCACACAACACTGGTTTGCACTGATGAAAAATCTGATGGGGTTTGCTCCCTGCTGGGGTCTCAAATGCTACCATTGGTCTTTGCTGCTACCATGATGCTTCTGCAAGAGTCTGAAAAGGTGGAACGCTCTGGACTTTTTAATGAATTGATCCGTTTCAGAAATAAGAAAACCTACACAAAACAATACAGAAAGGGGATGGAACAAGCTTTACTTGTTCCTGCAAAAAGAAGGAAAACGAAGGCAACGGGATTAACCCCTACTTTGACATTACTGCTCTGAACATTTACTGGTTTTTAGACGACTCGAAGAGGGGAAGCCGAGACAAAACTGCAGCACTGCTTCTCAAGAGAGGCTCGTGAGTCAGCGACACGGTGCTCCAGGCCTAACAGAGCTGAGCAAGTCAGCAAGACATCAGTTCCTGTTCCAGGCAGCCTGCCTTCAACTGAAGCTAAAACCTGGTGGTTTTCTTAATAAAAACCAAAAGTGACTGCTAAGTGACGTGTGCCAACAAGCAAAACAACACAGAAGACACATTTTAGCAGCAATTCCTTTTCCACTGGTTAAAGACAGGACAGTGAAAGGACACTGTTCAAGACAAAATGAAGAATGTAGTACCATGTAGCGGCAAACTACTCTCACCACCACCATCCTTCTTTAAACTTCTATGCAAGACAAGTGGCTTTTCCAGGTACAACAATGAAGAACCAAGTCAAGCAAAACACCTGAAGAGAGCTTTTTAACTTCTGAACTTAAAGCTACAAAACCTCAGAATGTTATTGACAGGTCACATGCTCATAAGACAACACTGGTATTTTGGAGGAAAGGACACAGCTGTTAAGAGAACTGTGCACATATGCTGACTCCTGATGTTCCCTCATGAGCTGTACAACGAACTGGCACCAAAACACACAGCAAATTACAGGCAAGCAGGTAAGTCCACTGAAATTGTACTGCAGTAGCTACCCCACATGACATCTAAATCACAGAAGCTAAACTGCTAACATCTCTTCTACTTAAAATGTCTCAGGTCTAGCTCATCTTAAACAAACTTTTGCTTTTCTTAAATAAAAATAACAACTTCTGTATTGTTATTTTTCATCAGCTTACATCACTGCCCTCCCCAGATGTAAATATGCAGCAACAGAAGGAGGTATTAAAATTTTAAGCCTTCCCATGTCAAAATACATTTTCTTTCCTAGAGTATTTTACAAAGCACAGGGCTGCACTGAATTGTTCAGAAATACATCTATTCATCATCATGGCCTGTCTCACATAAATTGATGTACAAAATGCTGACCCTGGGTAGAATGCCTTAGTCGACCACAGAGACCTGGGACTGACTGATACAAGCTCAGATTTTGTATTTCAAATTTCCTCTAAAGTCCTGTGCAGAAAATGAATTTCTACTTTTTGTCTGCAAATCAATGAAGGAAGAATGTTTTCCTCTTATTGCCCACTCCTTAATTTCTAGATTATAAATCATCACGAGTTTTGAGCACCAGATTTCCAAGTTTTACAAAGGGTCTGCCTTCCTAAGATCTAACCAGCAAAGAGTTCTCTTAAAAGAAACTTTTCTATTTTTCAATTAAAGCTGGAGTAATGAAAATGCCTTTTTTAAGTTTCAGGAGTTCTCTTTGGGGGTAAGTATAAAAAATATCTTTCAAATTCAAGTACTGAAAGATTGTGAGCAGTGCCAAAGCAAGTTAACTTCAAATAGTGCGTGTATATAAACAAAGCTCAAAAGATTGAGGTAAAAGGATTTGATATTCACATGGTGAATGTTTTTCAAACCTCTGCTCTGGAAGAATCTGCAGTTTAACCTGAAACTTGACTGACAAAAAGAACTGATGCCATTCAACGGCCATGACTTTTAGAACCAATTCACTGATACCTATCAAGGCTGTTTTTCATCAGCCTCTCACTATACAGATCTATGTATAGTCAGTCTTGTGTTTTGAGCAACACAGAATTCTGTCAAATATGAAATCACAAATCCTAAAAGCAGAATTTTATGAAGGACTGCTTGAATTTGGCAAGCTGAAGCCCCCTGTCATAATCATTATGACAGTTTTATGATGAAGTTTATTTGCCACCAACATTAGCAGGACAAATTTATTTATAACAAATGCCTTAAAATGTACTGATAAAAATGCCTATTGATACTGTCAGAGCTGCTTGCAATTTGACAGATCAAATCTTATTTTCATTCTTAAACCCCATGAAGGAATGGTATCACCAACTTGCATTCTGTAGTGAGCAAATTGATTAATCCCCCTCTATAGAAATCTCAACTCTTGATTACACCTATCAGACGTTAAGCAGCATTATTCTAGAGTGACAACACTTGACAAATTCCCAAACCATTTTTCTCAGCCTTTGTGGCCCTGCTAGCTTGTATTAACCCTGATGAAAAATTAATTTTCCTTATCTTCTGCTAAACCCCAAAATCCAAATCCGCCAAACTGGCAACTCTTTCTGTAAAGGTATTATGAAAACCTCTAAAAGATTAATTGCATGTCTTCAGGTGACATTAAATTAATTTCTGTACTCGTGACAGACATTTGATACTCCGTACTGAGAGGACAGATAACATTGTCAGGATACACAGAAGGACAGTGGTGCAGTGTCCCAGGGCAGCCTCTTATGAATTCTCCTTTCGATAAGGCCATACTTCACTGTCATTGGCACTGTTAGTGATCTTGCAGCCCACAGACCTCACTGCACAGGTTTCTATTAACCACCACAATGCTGTGTCTATCCATGTAATCTTTGTAAAGCTAATTCAAAATTGCTTTATCCAATAGCAAAGGGATGCGCATGCCGGATAAGGCACTTAAAGGGAATAAATAAACTCTGGTCAATTTGTGTAAAAATAACATGGGGAAGCAAAACGTTGTCAGCTTTTCTGAGATGCATTACAACTCAAATTCTTTGTAGCACGATGAAGACTTAAATCTTCTAGGGAAATCTCAGTCCAAAATTGTACTGTGATTGATTTCTTGTAAGAAAGGAGAAACCCTTCACCTCTTACCAGTTTAAGTCAATATTTCTAGAAATTAGCACCTTTAAAGTATCACAGTAGTTGGGGGAGGAAAATATTCTTTTGGTTATTAAATTCATCTTTACTTTCAGGACAAGAGAAATGACTATTTGTTCATGAGCTATATAGGTTTTCATAGGTGAACTTGTATTTTACTGATGCTGCAACTGACTGCGGTAAACCAGACAGACATCTACCAAGACAGGTGTGAACCCACACATAACAAAGAGAAAGAAATGCAAAGCAACAACCACACAGAACAGCAGCGACCTTCATCTAATATACACAAGTATTTTTTTACTACAATTATCAGGAACACGTATTAAAAAGCAAACCCCTAATAATGAGTTACTTCACTTTGACTGGTGCTCCAAACGCTTTACCACTTTGATACAGCTGGCTGACAGACTGGGGACCTGGGAATAGGAAGCCTAATCACTTGCCAAATATCCCACAACCGAGTGACATGACCAAGCACTGTTTCTGAACAGTTGAAGATCTGTTTTCAATCTGTCAAACGCCAATGAGAAACACCTGGAGACCTTTTTTTCTTTTCCCAGGCCTTCCAGGACCTTTAAAAGGTTCTTTTTTTTTTTTTTTTTTTTTAAAGAATAGCAGTAGTTAAGAAAACTGCTCTCCCACCAGGCTTGAAAATGGCACTCTATCAACAGACAACTCATCATTAACAACTAGTTTAAGACATATTAATGGGCTAGTTTTGACTCAAGAGTACACACAGCAATAAGCTACATCAAACTACAAAAGTGGTGAAAGAGACAGATCATTCCCAGTTCACACCAGAGAAAAAAGACACTTCTGACACTGGTCAGTCACTCAGGGGTTATTTTTCCTAGCCTGAAATTGTTAGGCCAAACTTAACCCAAGCAAAAGCACCCAGACTAAGCAATAAATAAATAAAATGCAGAAATAGTTCCCTTCCTGTGATAAAAAGACACTGCTACACTGCTTCAGTGAGCCATGATGCGATGAGTATCTTCTGTGCCTAATGGTATATGAAAAGTCAGAATAGCAAGAAGAAAATGTCTTGCAGAAAAAGCAGCTAATTCCATTTAATCCCATCTACTAACACAATTCTTAACTGAAGTATCTCCTCATCCGCCTGAAAGGAGAACTCAGGCATGGAGAAGGACTGGCCAAGGAGAGTCCCAGCCATACCCATGGTGCATGAAGTTTCACTGGGAGTGAAAGCACAGCTTGAATCACGCTGAATCAGTGTTGAATCACAACTACATGGTTTTTAGTTAAACCACCCACCCGCTCATTATGAAAAAAATAATAAAAACTGTATGTCAAACCTACAGCAAAATCAAGGTTCTGGAATGGACATGTCTAATACTCTCAAAAATACCTTCATTTTTATGTGTCCTCTGTAAGATATGTAATATAGATAAACAATGTTTTAAGCCAAGTTTTCTGGTTCTGTTTTCAGCTGCCAGTCTGAGAGGTTTTTGTACAGGGAATTTTAGCAAAGACTGGACATACAGATAAAGACCAACAGCCTGTTGGGAAATATCAGCGATACAAACTTGTGATGGCCCAAAGCTCCTGGAGGAGCAATTCCCAGCTGGACACCAGCTACGGCATAGAAAGCCAGCACTGGGTATAAGAAACCTGCACAGCACAACTCCCCTTCCTTTGCTCTGTCTGACCTTTCTAGCTCAAGTTCCTTGAAGCTTAAAACTACTGGCAAGTCAAATTCCACTTGTGTCCTTCCTGAAGCTCCTGGTAAGTCTTAATAAAGACAACCCCCACTCCCTCCCACCCCAAACACTCCCAACTCAAAAGCCAAACCTCTGCACTAAAGGCCTCTTTCCAAGTGGTCCAACTTTTCAACAGAGGCATGTGACTTCTCAAAATATTAAACTGTACAACTTCTGCAAGCTTGCCTCCCAAGTTAAGAGACTGCATTTTCATATGAAATCTGACTCTTTTTCTTTGTAAAGCACTTTAGTGGTGTCACAGCTGTCTTTATCAGGAAACTGGGCTCCAAGATACTCTGTTACACCAACATCCTACAGATATGAATTCTGCACTGTAACATTCACTGTGGCAGAGAAACTCCTTTGAGACTTAAGAGTGACAAGCAACAAACGCTCTGCTTTCTGGGCGTCCAGGAGCAAGCTGCACTCTTCTTCAACACACTAGTTAAAAGTCTCCTGAGGAAAAGAACAGGAGGACAGTCTGCATCAGAAAATACTTTACTGCACTTTAGATCCAAGTTACCCATAGCAAAGTCAGATTCAATTTAGGTAAATCTCTCTTCCCCCTTTCACACATTTTATGAGAAGCCCATAAAATGTATTATCTGTGTCTGGTTTGGCTGTCACCTTAATTCTCATTTGCTAAGTGTGCCCACACATGGCCCTTTATTTCCTTTTCCCAGTAATCAAATATGCCCTAAAGAGTACAGCACAGCCCACCTCCTGACCCCAATCCATGAAACAGTCTGTCTCTATAGGGACCTTCTCACTGGAGGTCTGGGAGGACACCATTTATTACTCATTTTTGAATGTTCCTACCATGGGCATGGACACCTTCCACTATCCCAGGTTGCTCAAAGCCCCATCCAATCCGGCCTTCAACACTTCAGGATGGGGTATCCACAGCTTCTCTGGGTACCCTGTTCCAGTTCCTCACCACGCTCACAGGAAAAAATTTCTTCCTAATATCAAATATAAATCTACCCTTCCTCAGTGTGAAGACATTCCCCTTGTCCTTTCACTCCATGCCCTTGTAAAAAGTTCCTCTTTAGCTCTCTTGTAGCCCCTTAAGAAAAGTTCTATAAGGTCTCCTTGGAGTCTTCTCTTCTCCAGGCAGAACAGCCCCAAATTTTTCAGCCTGTCTTCAGAGGGGAGGTGCTCCAGTCCCCTTACCAATTTTGTGGCCTCCTCTGGACACATTTCAACAGTTTCTTACAATTAAGAAAAATAATGTCCATTTGTGAAATATTTCCAGAGCGAAATCTTGCAGGTTATGGCAGGCAGAGTCCTTCTTCAACAGCATTTACATTAATGCTGCTTCAGAGGTCTTGCCCATTTTGCCATGGTACCTGGGCATTCAGATATGGCTCCTGCAGCTCCCTCAGCCTAGGAGGGCACTATCCATGCCTCCTTCCAACAGCGGGATACAAATAAACACCAAAGCCATTCTCCCGTTTCTTAAAAAGTTACAGGACCGTACAGGGCAAGAGTTTCTTTGTCAAGGGCTGGGGAAAGGGCTCCCTCATGAACTTCCCACACAAATGGCACAATTCTTAGTGTTTGCAATTCCTGACATATTCAGATGAAAGGCACTAAAGAGCTTTCAAGTAAAACATTTTTAATTAAACTTGAATATACACATACAAGTATAAACAAGTACAAACATTAAGCAAAGTTGGTTGATAAAATTATCAAACCAGAATCATCTCAATCAGTATCTTTTTTCCATATTCAGAATTCCATGTTCATCTCACACTTCCCAGTTGCTTGAAATAGGAACGAAGTTGTCCATCTTCCATTTCCATCTTGTTTTTGCAATCCAAAGACTCTTTTTGTGACAGGCTTTTCCAACGTAAGAACTTGCCAGCTCTTTTTTTCAAGCTTTTCATATGAAACATTTCAGGTTTTCAGGAATTAGGATCACTTGTAAGATACTGCTTGTAACGTAACAGGGAACACCAAGATTTTTATGTAATTTTATCTATATATGTATTTATGAAAAAACCCTCATTGTGCAGCCTTCCAGAGACAAAGATTGGTGTATTCTTGTTGCAGTATAAGAACCAGCATTTTCAGGCCTTTGGGACAGACACACAGCTCTCTGAGCATGGCAGGACATTTTCTGGCTAAGAGAGAAATCATCCAACAACAACATAAGATGACAATGATACAGAGATTTTAAGATATTGCAATTTACCACAGAACCTCCAATTAAATCGAAAACATATTCAGCACATATTTCATATGATCTTAAGATATCCAAGGTTATAGCTGGTACAAACCTGTTCTTCCAGGACTAAAAACAACTCTGAATATATTGACTTAAGGAATTCAATTGCATTTGGTACTAGAAGTCTTAAGAGACAGATTGATGACAGAGAGCCCAAAGAGCACCACAGACAGCCAAGGTGTTAGAAAACATGACTCATCAAGAGAGAATGAAAGATATTAGAGCTCAGAAACAGTTAAGGTATCTTTAAAAAGAGAGACAGGCACAAGGAGAGAGAAATTCTTCCCCGTCTTTCTTCAAGTATAACACAAATAGTCAGAAAATCAAAATTACAGCAAGAAAATGTGATTTGAGCACTAAGAAAATTCTCCTAAATACACACATTTGATACTGGAATAGATGAGCTGGGAAATCTGCAATCATGAGATCTCAGAAAACGGCTGGACAAATGTGTCAGGGATACTATAGAGTTCATCCCCCCCTTCAAGATAGATCAGTTCAACAGTCTTTTCACCCTTATTTTCTATAATTTTATGATCATATTTTAAAGTGATTTATCAGGGTGTTTCTTTCCTACACTCTCATTGACTTTATACTTACAAGTAACTTTAGGATTACCTCAGGCTCCTTAGAAAGCCTGGCAAGTCTCAGATGCTTTATTAGTAAAATTTACAAATAGGAATACTCAGTGAATACACTGCGCTTTTGTATCTGCAAAGGACAGCTCTGAAGAAATGCCACAAAAACAAAGCATACTGGATCCATCGAAAGGTATCTGGTTCTCCTTGGAAAAAATACAACCAAGAACAAAACCAAAAAAAGCAACAAAAAGACCTGCCAAAATCCCCCAAAACCAACCCCCTTCCCCCAAAAAAACTCAATCCAAAACCAAACCAGCAACAAAAAAATTCCAAGTCCATGCGCTAAACATTGTATAATTTTCCAGGAACATAACATTTAAAGGAGTAATTAAAATGGAAGACTATTCACTTTACTGCCATTCCTGCATAAATTGTACGTATATTAGAAAGGGATGGGCAAATCAGTATTGGGGGGAAGGTGAAGGGTGGGATTTATTTAAAAAATAAAAAACCATCAACAGACAAAATCATTATTGAGAGTACCTAACACGTCACCTTGATACACAGACTTAGTCTGACATACTGGATATGCTGAATCATTTTCTACTTTCAGTTTCCTGAAGAAGTCATAAATTAAGGCATCTTATGCATCAGGAAAACTGAACAAGTTAAAATATTGTTGGAATTTACATGGTAATTCTTGAAATTCCAGAAATAAAATCTTCTCACAAAAGAATATTGTGGAAACAGATGAAAGACCATCTTATCTTTTAAGGACCCAAGGGGTATTTCATCCTGCAGGTCAGAGATCTTCAGGAGCACTGCTGTGCCCAGCCACACAGACAAAAGCTCAGCCTGGTAAAGACACCATCCTCAGGAAAAGAAGCCATTCTCTTCTGACAGTATCTGTACTCCACAGTTCTCACCAACACACCACACTGCTTAACTGTTACACAACAAACACCATCAGCAACACCAAACCATTGAATCCTGGTTCAACAGCAGGCCCTACTGAATTAATAACAGTCCTTGTTACCAGCTTCTGGTTTAGGCCAGCTTGCCTAGACAGAGTTAGTACAGCTCCGGGCTCCAGCAGCTCCTGCAGCTGAGAGCTCCCCAATGGTGCTGTGCACAGCTGCAACAGCAGAGACTTGCCAGGTCTTTACTTGAACCCAGTGAGCTTCAAAATGGAACCTGCATTCTGTCTAATCATGAGCCACCTCATTTGTACTAATGTATTCAAAACACCTCTGCACAAGAGAGTCCAAGAAAGGAAAAGAGTACAAGGAATTAGACAGAGAGCAAGGGCAGGGATGCTTAGCTGCAGGATGGAGCCAGTGCATAAAGGTAAGAGATACCAGCAACTCTTTGCCAAAGACAAGGAGTAAAAGGAAGCAATATTACATGCTAAAGAGAATGGCTAGGGGAAATGAGATTTGGCTTTTGCTTCATATTTAATGCTCAGGCAAAAGTTGTGAAAATAAATAAAGCATGTGGCAGGACTAAAGCAGTGGAAACTAAGTATAATCTCCAATCATGATAGTATTCAGAGCCCAAGCACCTTTTAACTCTTCTTTTAAATCCTGTCAGAAATGGACTAGAATATTGTCTGCCCTGCTGCTCAACATTTACTTTTTTCCTTGTGTCGTCAAAGAAATGAAGTCACAGATTCAGCTTGCCACTAACTGATTAATAATTACTCAACTATCTTGATCAGTGTTAACAGCTAATTGCAATGCTTGCTTTCACTCTCCCACAGCTGGAAGGAAACTTTAAAAGTCCATGGCAACATGGAAACAGTGACAAAGACTACATGTAAAGAACCTGCTACACCTTGCTGAAACCTCAGTATCTGAAAGTTACCGAGGACAGAGTAAATCTGCTTCTGTACACAATGAAAGAGGAGTTACACATGCATTTAATTAAGCTAATTGCTCTTGCTTACCATGAGACTTTTCTGAAACAAATCATTCATGGTCTTCTGAAATAGGGCACTGTGATAAAAATTATTTCATTGTGAATGCTGCTGTGGGCACTGATAATTATTTGTTACAAGGAGCTGTATACAGTTGTGACTGGCATTGTTTTGTTTCACCACATAATAAAAGAAGTTGTGCATGACTGCTTTATTCAATTATGCATGAAGCACAAACCTGTCATACCTCTTGCAGGCCACTGGGATTCCTGCAGACACACTTATATATAAATATTTTTAGCTCAACAGAATTAATTTCTTACAGCTTCCTGCACTTTATTCTTCTGTACTTAAGTTACCATGTCTGAGGAATTAAAACTGACAACAACCTGAAGTGCAGGATGTCTATGTAGTGAATAATGCCCTGTATGTTAATATTTGGAAAGACCATACAGACATTATGCAATTCACAGTTCTGAGTGTAATTAAGTTTTATGAGCTGTAGAAAAACATTAATAAAAAGTAGTTAAGACTTTGGCATTTCAACTTCCCATTTCTACAGAGTAAAGCCTAGCCTCCAAGGCCTTGTTCAGTCCCTGTTACACACTGATTTGTTTTCCCTATAAAATTCTTCAAATAATTTGAAAGCATTCTTCCAGAAAAAACACCTCCAATGTGCTGCTACATCACATCATTCTTTCCTCCTCAGCATAAACTCAAGGACAGACTTCAAACACTGACAACATGATCTCTATGTTCCTTCATCTTAGTTTCTTTAGAGCCCTAACAAATTAACTTGTCTTTTCATTATGACAGAAGAAATTTGGTCGAGAGACTTTCTCACCAAAACCTTGAATTTTAAATTGGCACACTGTCCTCAAGACCATCATTGTGAGTCCTCCACACCAGTGCTCAAGGGACACACTGCAGATAAAAGACCCCTCATCAAGAGATAAGGAAATCTCATTTAGATGCAGACGTCAAATGGTAACATTTTAAACCCAGCCTCTAACAAAAAACACCCCTCGCAAACATACTGCTTAAATTAGTTTCATAGCTTGCTTCCCAAGAAAATAAAAACCATCTTCCTCTGAGTAGAAACCATACTAATACCAACATCTGCACACAACTAAATTAGGTGGCCTCACTTACCGAAGAAGCAGGTCATTTTAAACCAAACCTTAACTAAAATACAGTCACCTAAACTATTTTCTCTGAACAATTACCAGACCTATCAGCCTTAAGGAAAAGGAGTTCAGTTGAGAGGTCTTTCAGATTTCAGACTCCAAGTAACAACTTAAGGGAGTATTTCAAAATGATTTCATTGGTAACTGCCTGGCAGTAAAGCATTACAGGAAACACTAATTGTTTAATAACTGCTAATAAACTACAGTTCTGAAAATATAATATATAGATTATCAGGTACACTAAACCTGTTACTTCCCTCACCAGCTCAGGCCCATATTTTATTTTGGGATTACACAGAGTCAAACACACAGAAACAAACCACGAGGAGACACACAGATGAGATGAGCCTTGTAAACTTACCCCTCCTGACAACTTAATCACCCTGACTTTGCTGCCGACATGGGGCCCATCACTAGCACTGTTTGTCCGCTGCATGACAGTCCTTTTCACCCCTGGCTTCTGCTCCTGGGGCCTGGCGGGGACGGAGGCCACTCGAGCCGCCTGTGGCGTGGGCAGTGCTGCCGCGGCAGGTTTGCTCTGTAACACTTTCTGGGGCGTCTGAGGCTGACCGGCAGGAACTGTTCTAGTCTGCCTCAGCTGCTTCACTGGCTTCAGCTGCTGTCCTTGGTACTGCCCGTCCGCGGCACCCTGGGGGAAATCTGAGGGTTTGGGGTGGATGTTTGCGACTACCGGGTCTTGCTTTCTAACAAGGAGTCTGTTTTTCACGTTGTGCCGGGTCTGCAAGCCCGAGTGGGGTATGTAGGGGCTGCCATTGGTGGGGAACTCGGAGGAGTCCTCCTCGTGCTGCATGTAGGACTGCTGGGAGCAAGGCTGCTGCTGCTGCTGCTGTGCAAGTCTCTCCAGCAACTCTCTCTTCCTGGCCCCAGCCTGCTGCTGCCGTCTCAGCTCCTTCTGCTTCAGGATCTCCTCTCTCAGGCGCTTCTGCTCTTCTATCTTCAAGCGATACAACCGAGTTTCTTCATCTTCGTCTGGATACTACAAAGGAAGAAACAAAAGAATTTATAAAATTCTAAACAGATGCCCAGCTTGGTCAAAACAACATAATATTGTTTCATATGTTGTAAAGCTGTAACTTGGAAGAGCTTTTTAAATTTTCCCTGATACCAAAGCAAGGCTATTATTAGTGGAGTGCAACTGCTGCTAAGGTTTATTTGCTATTCATTACAGACAAACAGCTCAAACCTGGTTTAGGACTTGGATATACTGCTTCCTAGACAGAAAAGCTTTAATACCGCTTGAGAAATCCGATCAGAATACTAAAAAAAATAATAATAAAAAAAGTTTTACAAATTGGAACTAATTTAAAAGTTTCCAAAACCAATTAAACTATTAATATAATTCAAGATATCAAAATATGTTTCAAATAGAAGGTAACAATACAGAGGCAACCCACTGTCACACAGGTTTTATCTTGCTCTTTTCTGACAAAGTAACAAAAGGTAGGGTGGTAAATGACCTGAAAGGCCCTGATTAGAACTATTGATTTTTCTCACAGAATTTTAAGCCTGATCTCAAACTCATTTGTCACACAATAATTGGTTATAATGAACAGCACAAGTCAATCTCTCTGACCTTGAACTCGTGCACTCTCTTCAGAATCAAAATGTTGCCAAATGCAGTGCTGGAATATTAATGGTATACAGAGAATGCCTTTAATATTCCAGCCCTGGGCCCCTCTGCACGTACTACACACCCTCAAATAACCTTTCTAAAGATTCTTCAACTCTGGCAGAACAGGTTCTTATGAAAAGCAGTATAAAAATGGACAGGAGTCAAGGAAATGCAGACTCTCATCATCCTGGAAAAGAAATCAAATGGCTCTTGCAATAAAATCACATTTTTCAAAATTAGGAAGCATATTTTTTTTATCATTTCTCTCTTTTTAACCATTTGAAATATTAAGTTAGACTTAGAGAGAATGCTTACAAATGGTAATGAGCACAACATTCTACTCAAGATGTATTAATCACTAACAAAAGCCTCTCCAGGTAATGATACTTTGCATGCTGGTAAATGAATGCATGAAGAGTATTAAAATACTTCTCAAAAATTGGGAATGTGTGATGAACCTTTATGTACCTAGCAACAACTGTGTGCAAACTCTTCTCAACACAACTGCCAATTTTTGAATATGCGACCCAAATGTGTGACTTGAATGTCTTTCTTTAATATTCAAGTGCTTTTAATCCTAGTGCACCCTAGAATCCTCTCCAACCCAAAAAAACCCCCAGCAGAACAGATCCAGCCATAATGTTGGTTCATGGATGTGAAAGCCCAGCAGAGTCAGATTTGCACTCACAGCATTCAGATGCACAAATCACAAATGTCTGTTCCCTTCAGCTGTAGCTGCTTCTTTCCTAAGCAGGTATATTCACAGGGGTTACTATCAAAGTTACCAAAAACCAGCTCACTGTCTCAAATTAAAAGTCCAATTACAAGCATCTAATTAGCAATCTAATTAGAAGCCTAAACCATGGCTAAAGAAGACTAACCAAATTGCACTTTTACAATTTGTATTTGTTTTTGAAGTACGGGTTGTAGTTCAGGGATGAAGTCTAACACAGTTCTTTGTATAAGAATGCAACATCGACCCAGAAATTCTTATCTTTATCCATATTCTGTGGAACATCATGGTGGTGATTAATAATCACTGTGACAACTAAATTAGAGGTCTGTGTTGATAGATGGTATAAAAACATACTTCTACAGGAGGAAACCCAAATATTTTACCTTGTATTATAACAACTGGAGATGCTGGAATGTAAGAAAAAAAAGAATAGAATATGACCCTTATGAAATACAGGGGAAAAAACCCTTAAAAAGACCTTAAAAAAAAACCTGAAAAGACCCTTAAGAATAGTTTGTAAAGGACAAGAAAACACTTAAGCTCCAGCTAGGAGCATGTGCTGTTATGCAGATCCTGATGGAATTAATAAAATTTTCAGTCATTTTCAGAGACACTAAGTATCACAATTACTACAATTGTTCAGAGGGAAAACCTGTTTCACTTACTGAATTAGTTTATTCACCTGCTTTGGTTTAGATCACCATATTCTACAAATTATCTAAACAAGCCTGATGGCATCAGCCAATACCAAGTTATTTTGGAGGTAGCCCTGTAATTTTTTTTTTCCATTATGTTCAATTGGAACACTGTAGCACTAGTCTTCAGAAGATCACCGCTTCTACCAGTGCCCTTTATTATGAGGGATTTGCCTGCTCATTTTATCACCTAACAAATTCTGAAGGCCTTGGGAAATGTAGATCACGACGTGGCAGGCTCAGAACACCAACTCAAAGGTTACATATAGCAGCACAGAGATGTGTGTTTTGCAGCACACTCAAATGAGTCCTGCCAGCAGAAAAGGAATGAACATCCCAGGGGGACTCTGACTAATACATCCCTGCAACAGCCCTCGGACAGATACACTGATTCCAACTATGCCAGAATTAAACACAGAAAGATGACTGACAAACTCTATTACCAACACAAATGCAGCTTGGGGAATGCTCAGTAGAATATTTAGGCAATTTGAACGCAAATATAATCCAAACCCTTCCTTTCTGGAACTTGACTCAGGAAATTAGTAATGATCCTAGGAAGTCACTCTCTTCTTAAAGGTTAAAATCAAGCGTCAAGAGCCCTGAGGTTACATGACAACTGCAGATCAGTCTGTTAACAGGCTGAAGGAAGACCTAAATCCTTCAAAAGCAAGTTAATACTACTGTTAAATTCTAAACAAAATACCCTTGCAGCTAGAAGAAGATAATATAAAGGCCCTGTGATGACTAACAAAATATCTCCATTAGAAGTCAGGTTTAGCTCAATTTAGTTGTACAACGGCCCAGCAGTACAGACTGAGAAAGACAGCAAACTCCTTAGCAGGATGAGAAAAGGGGAAGTTAAATCCCCTTCTCCTCAGCTTTAAGAGAACCTTACACACACCATCCTTGAGAGTGGGAGTATGTATGTGATGTATAGTACATACAAATGACCTACAGTATGTAATAAGGACATTCAGCATATGGAACAGGCAAGACAGGGTCAAGATGAATACAGGACACAATGCCTATTGCTAATTATTTCCAACCCATTAGTTTAGTAAGCCCAGTATAGATTTCTCCAACAAACAACAGCACTGCCAAGGAAAAAAAGAAAAAGGCAAGGCAAGCAAGCATTTTGCCTACAGAATCAAGTGGGAGAAAGTACATATCCTTCAAAGTTGAAACCATTATAATTTTCACATCCTGTGGCTGGAAGCAACATTATCAGTAGGTGAAAAAGCAGAAAATCATGGATAAGTCTTTTCCCTAGATAAACTATTAAGCTTCATATATTTTAGGCAGAAAACTCCTCAACATGAAGAAATGGTACATTGCACATGTATATGGCTCCTCCTTTTGCAGGAGGCTGCAAAGTACAAAAGATCGGACATGCACTTGGTTTAGCGGGGGTGGCTTTTTTCTGTCAGGTTTTGAGTGTTTCTTAAGTGGGAATTCTCATCCATCTTTGAACAGCTTTAACATAATGCATTTCACTGAGGTTTGAAGGAAGACTGAGCCCTTGGCTGTAGGTCTTTTTCTGCCTTCAGGTCCAAGGCAGTTCTGATGGAAAGCACTAAAAGAATATGTTACTGCTTTCCTGAATCTAGCTGAAGAGCACCAGCAAGAGAAGCAGCAGTCCCACATCCTTCTTCTGAAGAACCTAGAATGGCACTGTAGACTTAGGAAAAGACAGCAAGGACACACTCCAAATCAAGGGATTAAACTTCCTACCGAAACTTAAATCCTAGTACCAGTAGCTTGCTTTTCATGCAGTGAATTAAAAAGAAAAAAACAAGCCCACGCCTTTTCAGAAGCCTGCAGGATTATCTATTAATTGCCAATTAATAGAACTAAATGCTGAGTCATAAGAACCAGACACTGTTAATGTTCTGGCTGGTTCCCAAGAAACCAAAAAGGAATCATGCAATCAGATCACTTATGTGTCTCAGTAAAATGGGTCCAAGAACAGAGCAATCAAAATGGTTTGATCAGTGGCAGAAACACAAATCATTCAGCAGGCTTGTCTTTATTTTTTTAAGCTGTAACATTAAAACATATGAGGCTAGAATAATTTGTCTAAGAATTCACATCAAGTGTTTGCAAAAGGAACAGCCAGATCCAAATTGCATCATTTGGTTCCTTGTATTCAAACCCACAAAAAATCTGAATTAAAGGGTACCTATGTATACACAGTGTACATTTCACATTGCTGATAACATCAGCTCCTGAACCCGAGGAAGGTATGAGACACCCCAAAAACAGAGGTGCTGAACATCTTGGACAAAGAGGGAGAGAGCAAAGAACAAGGTTACAAGTTACTCCAAGAAGCATTACTGCCCTCTTGCTAATTTCCAAATGGAAACAAAAATTGTGATAAGACTCCTCTAAGCACAAGACAGAAGGCACCACTACAAAAGTTTGAAAGACAAGCTATTTAAACTGGAGAAAATTCTAGTTTAGACATTTACAATTTTCAGGTAGTTAATTTCCAAAGAAATTAAAATATTCAGATACATTAGATCTAATAATTTAATGCAGCAGCTCTTTTCCATATTGCAAGCCTTGTGAGAAAAGACAGCAATGTAAAATCCAAGAACTTAAATTCACAATTTACTGGATTTGGAAGAATGCAATATGAAGGTTTGCTTTCAGTACATCAAGGATATTATCCCCAATATAAGTACTAACATCAGTACACCGATGACTATGCAGTACTCTACTAATTTCCCTCCTGTTCTGAGCTCCAATATCCATTTCTCCTGAAGACACATCACCTTTCTCCATTCTCCCTCTTCTTTAAACTCAAAAATGCTTAATACTGCCTTAATTCCTCTTATCCTAAGCTGACTTCAACAGGAGCAGAATTAGGCCCACATCATCCAGACTTTCCTATTTCAATGACAAAATGATGTTTCAGACTGAAGATATACAATTTAAATCCTGGGGAATAAAAGCTGTTCTGAACAGGCATTTAAGGTCAGTATTTTGCAGCCTCACAGGAACAGGAACACAAGCATTCGTTAATATACAGTTTTTAATCTTCTAGTCACTCACATTGCAAACCTTTCAAATATCTATATTTAGGGCGAGCAAAACCTCTAACAGCCAATATTGCTATTTTTTTGGTGCTTCCTAAATGACAGGCCACTCATAAATACAGCCACTGACTCTGAAAGAAAGATGCAAAGAAAAGTCTTAATTTTCCAGTTGAAGACACCTGCAAAATAACCTGCCCAATTCAGTTACGTGCCACACGCTAGAAAAGGTGACAGAACTTAACTCTTTCTCATCTTCCTCGAAAGCAAAAGAACAGGATGAAGTCAGCTAATTACAAGAAAAACACACAAAAAAACCCTGAAAAACATTACAATCTGCCTAAGGAGAGATATGTAATAACCCACACTACAAAAAACAGTGAAGAATATGATTAAATGCTTGCAAATTAACATTTCAGTGCAGCATTCCCATCCGTAAGAGTGACAAGAAGCAGCAGCAGTGAACAAGACCACTGCAGTGGCACAGCAAAAATGGGACAACTGCTGCCACACCAGGCTCTGTTCCAGGGGTGCTTTGGAAGGAGAAGGCTCTGTGTGCACACAGTCAAACTCTCCTACTGCTTGTCAAACATATCTGCAAGGGCTTTACTAGGAGACTTCACTTTTACCAACACAACCCCGGTTTTTTTATCCTGCTTTGAAAAAACTTGCATAAAACAGGTAGCAGGTTTTTTTCAGTGACAGTTTTGACAGAGAAATAAAAAGAAAGCTTTATTTTTAAGACACCAATAATTCACACAGGTAAGCATAGTTGGTTTTATAACCACAGGCTAAGGTATGTTTAAAATGTAAAATGGAGACAAGAAGATGACTGCTTTGGGCCTGGTTGTTTGTTTAGTTTTCTAATTCATTTAATTAAAATAAATTTTAAAATATTCTTATCATTTTCTAAATACTGCCAAAGATACTTCAGAACTAACAAATGCCTTAATTTTCCTATGACTATACTACAGAATAACTTGAAGACGTTTTAGATGGGCAGGCCTGTGTTTTTTCAAGACTGACCTTACTAATGGCAAGGATTCTCTATGAAGCACTGCATTTTCTGTGACTGAGATTATTCCAAAAGACTGAATTTAGGGGAAATAGATTACTTAAATATTTTTTCCAAAAAAAGGTGAAAATTAAAAGCTAAAAAAGAGATTTTTTTTTTTTCATTTCCATTGAAAAGCAAGTGCACAGGAGGTCAAACACTAATAAGCTTTGGGTTTCTTTTGTGCCTCATTTGTGGAAATTACTTATGACCATCCCTAATTCAAGAACAAGATGAAAAGCTAATCATGAGCAGCTTAAAAGGAAGACAGCATTATCACGATTAAAGCCTTCAACAGTTGCTGAGGAAAACCTGGTCCTTGAGACAAGATTCATGGTTAACTATGAAGATTTACAGTTCTTCACAGAACAGCCTGACGAAGGACACAGGGTGCATTTAGCCATCATGCTCAGGATAAAGAGCACCATCAGTCCAATCCTAACCACTCTCTCAAAGTAACAGAGCTCATGGAGAGTCTTCTTTAGCTTCCAGGAGATCTGTGCAGGGAAATGGTCATCTGTTCATATGACATGATCCAGTGGAGCTGAAAACACTGGCACCTGATTTTTTCAACTGTGCAGAGTACCAGCAGAGCAAACAGCAGCACTTTCTGCAAAATGGAAAACTTAAAAGCATCTCCTCCTTTCCCTTACATGAAAAGGTTTCATAAAAAAGAGATTTTGTTTTGCAAGAACAAGAAGCTCCATGGACAGCACCACTGTGATCTCCTGTATGAATGCTGAAGGCCTAGTAGAGACTGAACAGCTTAAAGGAAAACTGCAGGAGGAAGACAGCTCTCCAACTAACCTTCTTTTTTCCTTTGAGCCATACAGCATCATACAAAACAATAGTGAAGAGGCTTTCAGACTTAAAAAAATATGATCACCTGAAAAAAATTGTAATTCCCCAAAGATAAAAATGGGCAAAATGAGTTATTTCAGAGACTTGTATCACTGATCACCTTTACTCAAATTCTGCCTTTTCCCAGTAGAAATGACTCCTCTTCCTGCAAAACAAGTTCACCATTGCCTTGCCAACCTCCCAGACCTTTTATGTCAATGGAGACTATTTCTGCTGTTGCAATAAAAGAGAAAAGTGCAATTCAGAAGGGAGGCCTCTAGTGGCACCAAAAAATACTTGGTGAATAATACATTAAGCACGCTTTCAGTTCACAAATCAGACTGGAAAAGTTTTTTAAAGGCAGGACCTTTGTTCCTGCTGTTTGGTTTTTGGTCTTTTGTTTAAACAACAACAACAAAAAAAATCCCTTACCTCTGGTTCAGATTTTCCTTCTGACTTTGCCTGGCCCACTGGAGTGACTGCTTTAGCTTTCATCTCAGGCCTTGCCTGGGAGTTCCCACCACCACTGACAGACTTGGTGGCAGACATGGTGCTGGTGATGGGTTTGACCTGAGCAGCTGGGGTGGAGTTTCTCCTGTTGTTGCTCATCTCCATGGCGTGGGACGGCGCAATCGGCAGCTCGCGCAAGTTGCTGTTCCTGGGAGCGGTCGACTGGAGCTGCTGATTCGAACGCTTGACAATATTCTGTGATGGGGTACTCTGAAAAGCAGGAAGGAAAAAAACTGCTAATTTCCAGCACAAACAAGGCTGAAGTGGTTTTGGCAGCACATTTTCCTGATTTAGTTCAGTTTGGGAAAACAAGCTTTGTGAAGAGACAATATTTTTAATGTCAGGAAAAAAACCAGGAATGAGAATATTTTAATAACCTTTTTTTTTCAAATTTAAAGCGAAACTTAATCTCACTCGTTCAACACCATTCTCAGAAATTGGATTCACTGTGTGATTTCCTTTCCTAATCAAAGCAATTATGCTAAACTATAGTTACATTGTCTTGAGCACTGCTCCAGGCTGTTGTGCTACCCACCGACCAAGCAGAATATGCTGCATTGGAGGAAACTCAAAAGTCAGGAGAGGCATTATCTGAACTAGAAAACTGATCAGCACTGGTACAGAGAGATCTTCAAATCAAAAAAATGTCACAGAACTGAGCTCCCACACAATCAGAAACTACCAGCAGTTGTAAAGCCTTATAAAGCAACTTTCAAAACCCCTTTATTGCTAGCTCTTGGCCAACTGCAACATCTCCTGTTGGACCCAAATTAAAAAGCACACTGAAGACTAGAGGAGAAAAGAAAGATACGCATGGTACTTTTCAATGTAGATTATAAAATGATCAAGACAGAAAATGAGCAGGAAATGGTAAATGTAGGGAAAAGCGCAGGAAGGGAATAAATAGAACTGAAAACCCACACTGGCAAGTTTTGAAACTTGTGCTTACATGCCTGCTACTCATGCAGGACACTGACGTATGTGGTACTTACATGCCTTGGCTTCATTGGACCCTGTCGTGGCTGACACTGCATCCTGTTGTTATTTGGCTGTTGCTGTGTGGCTTGCATGTGAGGCCTGAACTGTGGCTGGTTCATGGGCATCAAGGGCTGTGGAGGCCCTTGCAGATGGTGATGCTGCTGCTGCTGCTGGTGATGGTGCTGCTGTTGCTGCTGGTGATGGTGCTGCTGAGGCTGAGGTTGTGGCTGAGGCTGTAATGGAGGATGCATTGGACCCTTCATGTGAAAAAAAACAAATTTAGTTCCAAGGTAATAAAGCCCTGAAAAACATCTCCAGCTTCCCAAGTCCTTAGAACTGTAAGCAGCTACGAACCAGGTTAAACTAAAACCCTACAGAGGAAAAAACAGACCAACAGAAGCGATGTCAGGTCGTTCTACACTTAAACCTGTGTAAGGCAACAGCTGGAGTAAAGACGGACTCATGGATTCCTGTCCCCTACACCGCGCTCTAATGATGTTTATCCCGGCCCCCCGCACAGCCCCAGAGCGCGGCGCCGCCGCTGCCGGCAGAGGGCGCTGCCGCCCCGCGCTGCCCCGGCCCCGAGCGGGCCCCCAGGCCGGAGACAGAGCGGGACACGGCAGCGGGGAGAAGATCCATCACCCTCCAGGTACAGCACTAACGGCACTACAGGCCCATCCCCCTGGGACCTGCAATGCCGATGGGGCTCGGCTCCGTTCCTCCCTCGGCCCGTACCTGCATGCTGGGCTGTGTGTGCGGGGACAGGAAGGGCTGTCCCGGCGCCTGCAGGAACTGCTGCCGCGGGGGGATGAAGGGCCGCGGGGTGGCAGAGCCCGGCTGGTTGAAGTGCAGGATCCCCACCGGGCCCTGGGGCTGCATGCTGGGCCGCACCGGCCGGTCCCGGGGGTACACCGGCTGCTGTCCCTGCTGGTTAAAGGCGGGCCCGGGCGGGCTGAACGGCATCGGGCTCTGCGTAGGAACGGGATGGGCACTGTTAAGGAGCGGGGGAGGCGGTGGCGGTGGGGGGCTTCGCTGCTCGAACAAGGGATGACCTGGGAACCTCGGATCTGTGGGAACGAGAGAATTGATTAAATGACAACCTCCCCGGGATCCAAAAACATTTCGGAAATAAAAAGCTCTAGCCTGTCTCAGAAAGTAACTTGAAATTTGCAGAATGCAAAACTGTATGGGATGTTTTAATTGTAAGAGCTACCCCTCAAGGCTATGGTCTCTTGTTCCTGTCACTTGTGTATAAAAGGAATTGATCCCTCCAAGGCCAGCACAACTGGTACTTTGCTGGAATCAGCAACACTGTTTGGAAACTCTACTTTAATAAAATCAATGAAGGATTCCAGCGATTATAATTTAAACCACAGAACAACTCATACCATTGACACCATTCGCTGACCAGGTATTCAGCACATTTTTACACATTGTACATGTATATTATAATACACTATATATAATATTTAATATATACATTACATATGTATGGTATAAATATAAAACACGCTCTCTTTTGATTGCTAGACTGTAGAATTTTATCTAATCTTAACAAATTTCTTACACTACACACATAGTTCAGGCAGCTTAAAAAGTTACAAGAGGAAATCCAAGTGTATAGAGTACTCGATATCCAAAATACAACAAAGTGCAACAATTTCATTGCAACAATCACTGAGATATTATTTTTGTGTCTATATAAATATGCAGATTCATGGCAGTTACAGGTGAAGACATATTAAAAAAAGTAAAAAAATCTACATCAAAAGAAGTAAAAATATACTAGACAATCAGAATTTCTGGCATGTACCAGCCAGGCTACATCAGATGGAATCTTCCAGCCTTCAGGCTCTTCTGAACACTTCATGTTGTGGCATTCGCAGTCACAGTACAGAGTCACTTTACAAGAGGTGGGTGTTACTTGTTAATGGGATTGAAAATGCTCACCTGCTAGGAAGAAAGGATCTCTGTCCTGAGGAGGTGGAGGAGGGAGTGGTGGAGGTGGTGGAGGTGGCCCTCTCCACTGGTCCTGGATTGGCAGCCTCGGGGCTTGGGAGAAGTTGGTGGGAACTGGTCCAGGCGTATGCTGCTGGAAGTCTGGAGGGCCCTATTTAATAAGGCAGAATTAAAATTAAGGCTGTCATACAGAAATTTATGTATTGTCTGCTATAACTTTTTTCTCTTAAAAATACAATTGCTGTATGAATTATCTCCTATCACCTGTACAAATTGACAGCCCTTACTGAGTCATTCCTTCACAATGGAAGATATATTGAACCCGAGCACAGTATCTTGAAATGAATTCACAATGTTTTAATAATCACTAGCACCACAGGAATGCCATTTCATCTCAAGCTTACTGAAATCCATGCAATTATTGACCTTCTTTCCCATTAATCCAAAAAAATCTGAATGTCTACTTTAGGAGACATTCCTGACATTTATCTTCATAAACCGCACTATTCTTCATCATCAATTTAGCACAATGTAAGCTACAGAAGGGAGCAGCTTTACTAAAAAAAAAAAAAAAAAAAAAAAAAAAAAAAAAAAAAAAAAAAAAAAAAAAAAAAAAAGAGGGGAAGGACAATTTATGGCATCCAGAAAATTAAAGAAATCATCTTTCTAGAAGAATTGAGTAACATTTCTGTCTATTCACAGTTTAGCATCTGAAGCACTGTAAGAAAGAGTACAAAATTTTCTTTCCTCCAGTAAGGCATTGGATTTTTTTCTTTAACACCTTTGCATACTGCAGGAAGCACTATGTTAATACAAAAGCAGAACTCTGCCAAAGACACATTTAATTGAGTAATTCACACTAGAATTTTTTTCTTTTACATCAAAAGCCGACAAAACACATTGGCAACCTCTGATATACAGAGTGCTTCACATAAATTATATTCTCAACCATTTCCTTATTATGTGAGTAAATCAAGCAATGAAAGCAATCTGTGAACATCCTTCCTTTCCACCTTATGAAGATTCTGAAATCAGTGGTGGGATCTGTACTGTCTACATGTGATGCTCACCTTGAAGCTTAAAATTTGTATTGCTGAAGACAAGCTTTTCAAAACAGATTCCAGACCAAAAAACTCCCTGCTAGACTGAAGTAACGTCATCAGGAAAGGGCCGAACAACAAAGCTGCAGTAGCTTATCTTTTATCTCTTGAGTTGCCCTCACCAAGGGTATGCACATGTCTCACCCCATCATATTTGTACTGCATGAAGACTGGAATTTTAGGATAAGAATTTCTCACACAGTAACAATGGCCCGGGAGCACTATCAAAGCAGCACAAGACAGAGCTACTTCACAGCCTTCTACCCACAGGACAACTGGGATTGGCAAAGCCCAAATAAGTAGATAAGAGGCACCAAGGATCAGATCCATTATTAAATCTGCAGCCTTCCTGAAACACCTGAATGGGGATATGTGAGATACTAAGACCTCTTATTTGGGACCAAGACTGTGGCTACTTATTTTATGTCATCATACAGCCATCAACTGTAAATATATTATCATTCTTAGAGATTAAAGGGTCTATATCCCCTTGCCAGTGCTTCCAGTCAGCCAGACTCCTGTGAGTATTTAATTTAGTGAAAAGACATAATATTACACTCAAGCATGACAGTCCTCATAACATACACTCTGTTTGTAGGAGGAGCTCTGTACTTCTGCACGTGATCAGTTACAACACACAATATTTTGGCCACCTTGGAACTGACTACTGCCTTTGAATTTCAGTCTGCCTGCAAACAACAGCAGTTGGAGCAAGAGGGAGCTGTTTGGGATGGAAAAAAGTGACATTTATTTGTTCCATAAAAGCCTTTTCAGGGTTAGCTGAACAAGGATGTTCAACTGCATTGCCCTTCCCTCGTACTGAGCAGGACAGCACTGGCTGCCTGCCAAAAGACCAACCGAACACAAACCTTGAGGATCCTGACCCTTTGCTCCCAAAACAAACCTCCAGCATCACTGCACACAGGAGGTGTCAGAGCTGCTTCCAAACTAAGGTCAGATACGTTCCCTCACCTTGGAAGCCTTGGTGATAAAAGCCTATTTCTCCAAGTATTGCTCTTACAGCAATCCCCGGGAATACACAGCCCTTCCACATGCTGCACACCCTTGAGGGAGGCACTCAGCAAACCATCTCATTTTTAGCTATTTAGTTATTAGTTTACCAGTGGACAATGCATAACGTCATTGCAACAGGAAGAACCCAGTTCAACAGGGCAGTTGCACACAAGATGGTTTCACTCTTACATCTGATTTACAGCACGTAGTCATATGCTCATCTTGCATCTCGGGACAGAACATGGCCTTGACAACCTTTTTTCCCCGTTTACAGAGAGCCTGACTCAGAAGCTCTCTAATTCCCGCTGTTTTTCCCTAGACATATGCCTACACTTATCTTAGTCATTTGTAAAATAGCCAGCAAAAAAACAAATTACGTGGAAACTTACTGAAACCTGGGCTAATAAATCTTAAGTATCACATATCTGCCACCCGAGTTGAAGAACTGGCAGCAGCAATGATTTGTCTGGGCTTGGTTCCAAGCACCAAATGGCAGTGCAGTGATCACAGTCTCCTCGACCTGCTTCTTCCAAACTCCATGTATTCTGCCCTGGTTGAGGTAACAGACCCTTATCAGTCTCTCCCCTTACTCCCAAACTTCAGTTTTAGTGCTAGGCTGAAAGGCAACAGGCTTAGGCTACAAAATAAGCAGCCATCTCTGCTTCTCAACCACATGTGTAAGCTGGTCTCAAGCATTTTCCTCAATATTAATTCCTTGTCCAATCAGCCTTTTTGTTTTCGCCCCTTCAGATACATTCTCACATCCCCATCATGTCTTTTACTCTGCCCACTGGTCCCTAATCCCAGCATGGATCCAACTTCCAGACCCCAGGCCTGTCTTGTGTTGCGGCACCTGGTCAAGAGCTCCTACTTGTCCCACTCAGCCCCTGATTTCATTGTCTTTACTCTTACACCAGGCCATCTCCCCTCTTTTTCCTGCCAGGGAAGGAGCAGGCACAGGTTGAAAAAAATCCCGTAGTTTATTTTAAAGAAACAATTCTTCGTAGCAGCATTCCCTCTCCTGCCAACCTGTACCCTCATTATTATGCCCAGATTTATCTCCACCTAAGGCAGCCCTGAATTGCAAATGCATGGAAAGTCCTGTTGAATTTCACACAGCCCTTATGAACTGAAACATACTCAGTGCAGCCAAACTCAATTTTCTTCCTTGGAAACTGAGTAATAATAAAACATTTCTAAATAACTCACTTGGGCACAAGAGTATTTTTCCACCGTTTCAGTCTTGGAATGAAAGTATTTGGAAAATTGCAACCAGAAGGATTCAAAATGAGGCCAAGCAACCAGTACAACATTTTGGTTTAGGCCACCGAAAGTCTGTTAGTATTAGACACACTGAGAGCAACTTTGTATTTCCAATCATAAAGAAACAAACCTTTATGAAATAAGCTTTAGGTAAGTTTTAGAACCAAGTAATACAAGGTCATTTTAGGTCCAAGAAAGCTCACACTTAAAAAAAAATATATATTATAGTTTATTTATAAAAAAAGACACGAACCAATAACCAGCAAGACATTTTACTGTTAAAAATAGTAGCAATGCTGATTTCAAGCTTCCTGTGATCTTCTGTACCAAAGGTATCCATCCATCTTAAGAACCAAAACATTTAATGTCCTCTAAATATCTGCACTGATTTAACACATAGTAACAGGTATCCAACTGTTATCCAAAAGCTGGTGTCAAAAAATCCCAACAAACGCTCACTAAGATACATTAAGAACTCTTTTCTCTAATTAGTTGTATATGCCATATAAGTACATGCCGAGACACAAGTTTGAGTCAAAATAACTCTTCCAAAAGTCCAAGAAAGAGCAAGAAGGAAATATCTGAAATTTGGAACTCTTCCTATTGGCCTCTCTTTTTTCCATACCTCGCAGTTAAGAACTCTGGGGTTTTTTCCACTTTTTAAGATTCCAGATTAACAAACAAATACCTACTTATTTGATTGCTGAGCAGATTTTAACTTTATGTGTATGACATTTTGAAAAAACTACTAAATTATGACTGATCACATTTCTTGGCTGATAACCAAAGGCCAATCATGCAAAATTAATTGAAAAGACATTTGTTATTTGCTGAAAAACGAATTACCAATGTTTGCTTCAAAAAAAAAAAAAAAAAAAAAAAGAATTAGCTTGATTCTTTTCCTTCTTATAGTCACGACAGACTGACCTCCACTTCTTTCCTAAACCAGCTCTGCATCTATATCCCTCAAGATAAAAACTTCTGCCCTAAATAACAGTAAAACAGGGAGCGGGAAGCTTATATTTTCATATCTTACATTGCTGAGATTTTTTTGTCTGAAAAAGCTTCCAGCATAATTCCAATAGGAATTCAACTGTGTAACTGATTCATATCACACACAACATGTGAACCTAAAACTCTAACATTCAACTACTTTCAGACACACATTAATTTTTTTTAAAAAAAAAACAAAACCTGAACTATGATGGGTATTTTTCTAAATTACGAGGTCTTTGCTATTACTCTCAAATGACATTACTTTTTTTTTCCAATTCAATAAAAAATACAATACTACTAGCACTTCAACTTTTACTTATGTCAAATTCTAACTGTCCTAAAACCAGTACAAAGTAACATGACAGCTCTCCATTGCTTAAGGTGTTTGAGGGTGGGCTTGTTTTTTTGGTGAGGTTTTTTTCATGCTTAACAGTAGTTAAACTACAATTTCAGTAGTGGATTATTTCACCATTAATGTTAAACTCTACATTCAGCAAGTATTTGTTGCTAATAACCCCCAAATGCCCTCTGGTATTTGGTAGAGAAGACCACTCAGAGCTATTTAACTTCAAAAATTAATGAAGAGCAGGTGCAAAAGCCAGGTTTCATAATGGTCTATTTTTGATAAAATAAGCATACTGTAACATAGATGCATAATAAATCTTTATATGCACAGTAGTTACTCTCATTTTTCATGGTTTTGCTATCCGGATAGTTTCAAATTACACCCAACTATTCAGTACACATATCAGCTAAGAGTCCCTGCAAAAAACATTTTAACTATTGCTTCACCATTATTAAACTTTTCTGGAAACTTCCTTACTCAGTGTTCAGAACACTCATTTTCAAGCTAACAGGTTCCAACCCAACAAAAGAAAATTTCAGATTCATACAATCAGCCAAGGCTCCAAGGTTCTATATCTCAGTCCAACAGCAGGGTCAACTCTAACATTGAGGGAAAGGACAAAAAATTACGTGCTTTCCCAGAGAGATCCCACAAGGTTGGTTCACATTCATACAGAAATGGTTACCATGACAGCCACCAAATGTCCACAAGAACGACCCAGCAGACATCTGTATCTTTTCCTGTTTTTAAGGAAAGCCCTGAACTCTGTAATTTAATTTATACACGTGCAATTTTATGTTGAACATTCAAGAAGAAAGAACAGAAGTGCGTACGAAGACAAGACCTGAGGTCTAGAAGGAAATTACACTGGAAATAGGATTCTGTGTAGATTTCTTAAGAGAACGCAATCAGTCATTTCAGAAATACTTCAACAGAGAAGATAACACCACAGTGAAGTGCTACTGACAGCTATTTTGTCTTAAATCTTTGATTTTGTGATGTTTACTCTTACCAAAATATGCACCCACTCTTCCTCCCACACACACCATAATTTACTGCACTTCAGACTGACATTTTTATACAACTCTGAATAACTGCAGGTTGTACAATTTCCCCTTTTACTAATTTCTATTATTCAGTTTAGCTAAGGCATAACCTACACCTTATCAATCACTTTTGTAAAAAAAAAAGGCAATGCAAACTTGTGTCTACAATTCATTAGAGTTGTGAATAGCTTATTGAACATGACTTTCACACACTCATGCAATCCTACCTTCTGAAAGAACACGAGATAAGGTTACTTTAATCCTTTCAAAGAACTGCACTATTTTGCCTTCCTTTTATCCCTTTAAATATCCTTCCTAGTTAAGAAATTAACATTTTCTCTCATATAATTCTTACACAAATTGTACTTTTACTTTTCTGCATCTCTTGTTAATTACATGATGTTATCTCCAATAATCTATTCATGAAGCACAGATAACTTTGGTTACCAATAAAAGGGAAAACTTAGCATAAATTGCTTAGCACAAAGTTAATCTTATAAAGGAAGGAATAAAGAGGATCTAACAGCTATTATATGATTTATCAGCTTCTCTAAAAGGGTCACTCCACTTTTCTTCATGAGACTAATTAAATACCTTAACAATGTCATTGAAACTTCATGAATCTTTCAATAAAATACACCCTGCCTGTACAACATGTTTTCATTTATTAATCTCACTTAAAATGCAAAGAGCTAGGAGAACCCCATTGACAGTTAAGCAGGGCAACTCAGTTAATTCTTCTTATATGGTTTAAATGCAAAGAATAATGACCACTATAACCTATGACAATTAAAACTATAGCCATCTGTCACAAGATGTTAATCCTCTTATTTCAGTAGCCCCCAGACTTTTCAAAAAGCTTTCCTAAACTGCCTACCTTCTGTGCAAGGAAGTGACTTTTCATCCTCTTGTGTAGGAAACCCTGCTCATATATCTTGGATATGGTTCAAGAATTTACAAGTAGAAATATGTACCCATATCTTTCACAAAACATGGGTCTTCAAGTTTCACTGTATTTCCTTTTAGTTTGTAAAGTATACAGAAAGGAATGACTCATGGATATTTTTTATTATAAAATTCAATTTTGATACTTTTAAAATACAGTTTCAATGATTCAGTATTGCTCCTCTAACATTTATGACAATTGCATAAGTCCATCAAGGTGGACTAAAACCTAGCAAGCACCATGGTTTTCTCAAAAGATTTTGGATAAGATCACCTAATATAAAAGGCACACCTTGAATTAATGCCAATCATGGACAAAAAAGTTCAGAGTGCCCATAAAAATCCAGACAGCAGTTTTATGTTATCCATATATGAGTCTTTTCAAAGTTTCTGGAACATATTTTCTGAGGGGAAAACATATAATGAGATAGCCAAGCACTGATTCAAGTCTGTGGACTGCAGAGATCCTAGCACTACAGGCAGACTGAGTCACAGAGAATGGGTTGATATTTTCAACTCAGCTGAAAGTAATTTTTAATATTAAAATGTACCACACAACTTGGACAAGCTCCTCTTTGACACTACACAACTCCACGAGATAAGAAAGAGGCTTAGGCCCAGTCATCTGTAAGAGAAATCACCAATGCCCTATTTCACTGTTTAGGGTCTCAAAATAGAATTAAGCCAACATGGTAAACCAGTGCAAGCAAGGAAAGAAAGGCATGGAATCCCCTGTTATTTAAGCCAGCTCATGATCAAATAGGTAAAATAAGTAACACAAGCAATACAGACAGGGATGGGTATTCTCAGCAGACTGACAATCCCTAACTGTTCAGGAGACTAAAGCTAAAATTTGGAACTATTGTATACTGATAGTGTCCCTTTTCAGCAAGTTTCAGGGCATCCCCACAACACATCCAGCAGGAACACCTTCATGTTGCAAATGGAGACTAAAACATTCCCAACTTCAGTGTGTTTCTAAGAGAAGCAACAAAGCACAGAGGCCCATAAGCAACCATTTCTCCACAGGAGAACTACTTCAGAGAGTCCTTAATGAAACACAGACTTAGAAAATGTATTGGTAACTAGATCCAACCCTAGATTTAAATTCCTAATTTAAAGTGCTGCAAAAAAACCACACTCCCATCCATCTATTTTGTATGGATGAAGGAAGAGTGTCTCCAGCAGAGACAGGCCATACTGCGAAATAATGTGACAGACAAGCAGTTGCAACTTGCACAGACTGACAGAAGAGTAAACCCAAACTTCTCAAACCACAAACCTAAGGAATTTCTTCAACACTGAATTTTTAAACTAATTCATCTGGAAGATTCAGTTTCACTTAAGTTTGCAATCCTCTGTAGGAGCAGGGTGTAGAAGAGTGCATGATCACTTTTGTTTGGTGCCCTCTAACCTCTTAAGATCAGGTACAATACAAACCAATTGGGAAAGAGTGTAAGAGACACTAATGTCATCTAGAACAATGAACTCTCCCTTGAAAGATGAGGATTTCATAATCATTTAGTAAAAGACACCAAAATCCTTCTGGATAGTTTTAGTGCTGAAAGCTAACAGTATTATGGATGTATAAAAAATTAGGAATCCCTCCTGTGGTTGGAGCTAATGAGGTAAGATCTTTCTCTCAGATTTTGCAGAAACTACTCCATGGGAATACCATCACGGTGTTTACATGTATCTTGGTGGCCTGCAAGTCAGTAACAATTAGAAACAACTTGGGGCTACAAGTAAACTGGATCATGAATATCAAATTCAAGACTTCTACATTACACTCCAAGCTTGAAGTTGCAGTTACAATTTATTTAAAAACAATATGAGAACCTCAGTGTGACCCACGGATGATGTTTCTCCCTTTAACAAAACATGGTCAGGTTGCACTACAAAAATAGTCAAGAAGCGGCCAGCTTTACAGAAAACAAAAATAAGAATTGCTGCTAACCTGGAATTTGAAAAGGACCTGATTATTTAGTAATCCAATTACTGGACCGATGATTTTTAGTTCTGTTAGGAAATCACATTTTTGAGGTGCTCTGCACATCTCTGACCTTACTAACACATTGATGTGAGAACTTTATACAGTCAAAGTTTCCAATATGCCTGCAGGTACTACTTGTGCATTGGGTAAGAAAACCTCAACATTTTAATCATTTTTGGGTATTCTACAATCAACCCATAACATCTCTCTGAATTGCCTTAGTTCATTTTAACAGTAGTGACTTACTGCTTTATAATAAAATGAAGCATTTTCACTTTCACATTCGAAAGAATTAGCAAGAACTGAAGGTACAGAAGGTGAACAAATACCAGTTTATAGATTTACTCTTTTTTGTATTGTGATGACACAAACGTACTGAGTAATTTTTTTAAAAAGGACATTTTTTCATTTTTTAAGTGAAATAGCTTAAGATAACCATCCTATCACCTAATACTCTCTAGTATAATAATAGATACATTTTAGTTCTTTATTCAGTGTTTAAGCTCTACATTATTCTTACTGTATTGTACTCAGCAGACTGTATATTTTAATTGGATTTCTTTACAAGTCTTGATTTCTGCAAAGTAACTCTTTAACGGTGCTTAATTAACGGCAAAATAGTATATACATAATACTTTTCCCCTCTTTGCACTGATAAAAATCTGTGCTTTCCTTACAGTGTTTTTTCTAAAAGCCTAACAATTTGTTTGTAGGAATATACAAAAACCGAAGTACAACCTATATATCTAGATAAACAACGACTTTTTTACTGGGAGGGTGGCTGAGTACTTGCACCATCCTCGGAGATGTTCAAAAGCCATCCACAGGTGGTCCTGGGCAACTGGCTTCAGGTGGCCCTGCTTGAGCAGAGAATGCACCAGGTGACCTCCAGAGGTCCCTGACAACCTCAGCCATTCTGTGATTCTGTGTTTAGCAGGTACTAAAGCTGAGATTAAAGAAAATCCACCATCATTAACACATGGGGGGGGAAAAAATCTACAATACTGCTTTTCTTTTGCTGTGCTAAACAGCAATCACCTAACAGACAGATAAATGACAGTAGCTATAATATAAATGCACAAGTTTTCAGCTCCATTTTACTGTCTACGAAGCACGTGCACACTGAAGCCAACATGACAAGTTAAAGGGTTACTGCATTTAGAAACCAGCTATTTCTCTCTTATTTAATAGCTGTTACCATCATGTTTAGCTGCTGCTGCTCCTCCTGCAGATGGGAATTCACTGATATGATTAAATTTGATGGTATGATAATGTATGGTAATCGTGATTAATCAGAAGCCCACTAGCAAATGGAGGATGTTGGGTATTATGTCACCTGCATTTTAAACTGCATTCCCTCTATGGCAGCCTGACAATACTTGACAGCTGGAGCGATCTCATGCTGCATTTGCTTGCTACTACTTATAGATCTGATAAGAGAAAGTGCCCATCATTCCTTCACTATCTTAAGTGCTGTAATTACAGAGCTTTGCAGTCAAGTTGTGAAAACAGTACCTGTTAAAAACCAAAGCCTTTGGCTAGCTGCTGAACAAGCTCTGTCTCACATCTGCAAGGGCTATAATCTGAAAGAAATGTAATTTGATGCAGCAGTCTCATTCAAACATGATTTGCATGAAATGCTGGGTAAAGCAGCATCCAAGAAATGTCAATCAACACCACCTGATACCATGCATTCTGTTAAATGAAAACAAAATGCTTTCTACACTACCTGTGATCTGCCACTACTACACAGCGATAGAGGGAAAATTTCATTTACTGTTACTCATTATAGTGAAGCCATAGCTAAAGCAAAGTAATTGTGAGGAAGTAAAAGAATCATTTTCACAGTGGCTTTTTATTTTCATTAACAGTTTGTCTCCTACATATGTACCACTGCAAACATGTACAGGTTACTAAATATCAGCTTAAAATGACTGCCTATGGTCAGATGCAGAACTGTTTATAATTTGTCCTTACTGCAGAATATGAGCCCACATTAATAACTATTGCTAGAAAACTCTTACTCACATGTAGCAAGTCATGACTGAGTTTGAAACAATGTGGGAAAATTCCTTCCTATTTGCATTTCCCACAACACACAAAACACTTTTGCAAGGAGTTTTGTTTTCAAAAGCACTGCAAATGTCTGCCTCTACATCCTGTAAGAGGTGGTGCAACCACAGACCCAGGCCCACTGTAATACCATTAAGCCAACTCATGTTTGATAAAATGATGGTGGGGTGATCCATGTCAGTCCAAGGACCTGGGAAAAAATAAGTAAGCTGTATTTTAATGCACCTTTTATAATTAATTTGTACTGCACAAATATATTGTTTTTTAAAAAGAAATGTTTCAAGCAACTGACCATGAAGGACAGTAACTGCTGTTCTGAGCAATGACTGGTCAATTGTTTAAAAACCTTTCACTGATTAATATAGAAGTGTTTAAAAACAGTGTCTGGAACACAAACACTTGAAAGCTCAGAAATCAAACTACTGTTTCCAGAAATGGTGGAAAAAATGAATCAAAACTAATCAACTGCCTTTCACGGCATCCATTTGAGACACCACCTGATGTGCTGGAGAACAAATGGAAGCACACTGAATGAGAACATGAAGAAAGTTTACTCAGGTTTTTGCTGTTTAAGGAAAAAAAAAAGTATTCTTTGAGATAAAGATTATTTTTTAAAAAAGTTCTAAGTTCAAAAAACAAATCATGTCAAAACCCCCAGGAATAAAAAATACATACAACATAGGCTATTCACAAGGGCCTGAGGATAAGTCACCCTATTAAAGTCTTAAAAATACTAAATGAATTACAATTTATGTTTTACAATTCAGCTTCGTCAGACGTGAATCCTGAAAGACACTCACCCAGTGCACTAAAGATGTCCTAGCAAAAGAGAAAACTTTGTGCATTAAAAAACAGCAAAGCTTGTCTACCACTAATCAGTCAGGTAGATACCGGTGTCACTTCATCTTGTGCTTGGTGCCACTTCCGACTGTTCCCAACTTCAGCTCTGAAACTCAAGTTGACCAAACGTGTCTGTGGGCTGGGCACCTGCCCAGCTCACACCACACCCAAGGTGACAGCTTAAGGACAACAGCTAAATGAGAATTTATCCAAGGTTCCTGAAAGTTTTCCTGGCCAAAGGCACAGAGCTCCATTAACAGGCTCTGCTCTCTCTGCAGCAGCTTCAGAGGAGGATCCAGGCCACGGACAGAGGGGGAATGGCTTCAGACCTGAGGAATCCCTCTCTCCTGCCTTTAGCAGCACAAGGCAGGTTCTCCCCAGGTTCCTCTTCTCCCCAAAGAAGACACTCCAGCCACAAGTCTGGATGCCAGGGATACCTCACAACTTCTGGCTGAAAAACACTGACACCTTCCTTCTGCCACGATCCATCCCAAAGTGGACATGACAACACTTCTTTCACTTCGGTATGTCCACAAAATATTGCACATGTGTCTCAGGTAGTAGTATTATTTTGGTGTTCATTAAGTTAAATAAATGATGTTTGAAGCCAAAAGCTTCTATAAATTTTTTGTCAGGCAAACACTGAAGTACTTCAGACATGGAATATGCTGGTGGACTCAGGTAAGCTGTGGTCCAGATTTTTTCATCCCTTAACTTCCAGCTTCACACTCACTAATGCTCTGGCCTCTGTAATAAACAGTTAGCAGCAGCTTTTATGTAATATAAAATGTTTAGAAATACCTCTTCCATTTTCTATTTAATCTCCTCTTCCCTTGTTTTACCCCATCTTTCTTCACAGAACACAGGAACTGAAAGAGTAATTAGCCCAAATAACAAACACTGGATGAAGGACAGGAACCACAGTGGTCCCTCTTGTGTAATATAAAACCCTCTAGGCTCCTTTCCCTGCACTGGAGCATCCACAACAATCAGTAAATTGGTCAGAAAACACATGAGAAGTTCAGAAGACCCATATGAGCAGTCTGTGAATGAAGTCTTCTGTGACCTTCCTTTAAACGGATCAGTCCCCAAAGCAGACCATTGTTTGTGAAACACCAACTGTGGCACCAGGACAAGAACTCTGGAAAAGGTCTCTTAACCACTAAAGAAATGGCAAATGATAAAGCCAGACCTTCAGAAGGACTCTGCCAAAGAGGTTATTTAATCTATCATTTAAACTGTTTAAAGAAAACATGCACTTGGCACTTGCACAGGACCCAGGTTAATTCAAACCACGCTTGAAGACTGGATTACTATGAACTACTGCCACGAGCACTGTGCAATTCAGACAAACGGAATTCACATCCTTAACGCCCAGATCCCACAAGCTCACCATGTTTCTCAGTTGTGACACACCTCAGATCCATCATTTATTCAGTCCTTATCAGTTCCATATAGCTCCCAAACACCATTCACACAAAGTCACCTCAAATGCTTACAGAGTAACAGGTAAGACAACTTGATTGCTTGATTCAAGATTACTGTAAGTGTTAAAATAACTGTGTAGGCAACACTGATTCATTCCCTTGCATCTTTTCCAGTACTCCCTCTCTAAATATTCCAGGAGTTAAGTTTTAAAAAGGAAATAATTGAACAATGAACACTACCCCGAAATACTAAAATTGAGATTCAAGGTTAAGGGAATTTAATCAGCCCCCACCCTAAGCAGGTTCAGCCCTGATCAACACCAGCCTGACATAGCACTACATTATTTCCTATAATTTAGGTCTCACACCATATGTTAACATGCTCATTACAACTTTGTTCAACCCTTCAATTACATCCTTCTGCAGAAGGTTGTAAGAATTAACCATTACATGGTTACAAGTCATTTCATCAGTCCTAAATTACCAACACCTGGTTTCCAATAGATTTATGACTGGCAATTGATTAGCTCTGATTGAAGTTCCTCCCATATTTGGAGCACACAGGCTCTCTGCACTGAGAGGTTTCTCTCCTAGATAAGATGGAAACTGAGAGACAATTTTTTCCTCCAGTTATGGCACTGCCCACTTCTGGTCTCTTCTTGCAAGAATTTAATTACTTTTCAAGTTTCCATCTCTGCCACATTCGATCAAAAGAAGCCATCCAGTTCAAAGTACAGGGGAAAGCAGACTGCAAATATTTAATTCTAACTCCACTATCTTTTAGAAACAAAGCAATCAGAAAAATCAGTTAACTATTATCCTTTGATTATGCAATTGTAAAAACAAGAGCAAATTCAAGTTTTTACATATCCAGGGATTCTTTATACAAAGAAGAAAAGGCTGAATGAACTGTGTGTAGTCTGGAGTAAGTCTTTGATCTTTTTCAAATGGCTTGTCAAAATTGTCTAACCATTGCTGCACTGCTTAAAGTCAACATTTATACATAAACAAGTGAATTATAATAGCACAAAGGCATCTGACATGTAACAGCAAAAAAAGGTAGTTCTGCAAGATAAAACGTTAGTCAGAAAGTAAATTTGTCTTCAGCTCAAGAGCTAACATACTACATTTAATAAAACAAACATGAGATATGTACACAGTGACACTTAATTCCTAATCCTAATATGACTGATAACCTATGCAAAATTTATAAAGTACTTCATAAGGGAAGTCCACTTTATAACTCAGTGAGCCATGGAAAGATGAAGCAACTTTCTCAGGGTCATGCAGCACGTTACTGCTGAAGTAGAAAAAAAACAGTCAGGGCAACCAAATGACAGTGTCAGATCCTCCTAGTTAAGTCAGCCCTCCTCCTCCTTACGAAAATTTAAGTATACTGACTCTTTTCCGGTGCACTGCTTATAGAAATAAAAAGGCAGCAAGCAATCAAGTTTTCCCTGCAGGCTAAAGGAGCAAGAGTCCTACCAAAAAGGTTCCGTTTACTTGATTCCCATTTAAAAACTGCTGCATATAGATCAGTTATGTTTGCCATACTTCTCAACTTGCAACCCCAAAAGTGAACAGAATTAAAATTTAATTTCACTCTCAATTAAAAAAAAAAAAAAACCAAACTATTTTTCTACACTGATGTAAACACTTCAAAGATGCCAATTACAATGCCTTTACAGATATTCCTTATCCTCCAACTTCTTTTCCATCCCAAGTAGTGTTTACTGGCAAATCAGCTTAATATCAAAGGAAAACAAATGCAAGAAACTTATTCTCATAAAAAATAACAATTAAAACTACTTTCAAAATGTAAATAAGGTCTCCCCATAATATTAAAGGCTGTTGAAGAAAACTATTTCCTCTGAAAGCCACAATATTTTAATTTAAAAAGTTCAAAAATATTTTATTGAAGATAAAAATATAACATGAATTTACTTAATGGAACTGTGGGTTTACAGCTTAATTTTATAAGACTTCGCAGAAGAAATGCAGCAATGTAAAGACTGTTTCTCTGCAAAATACAGACATCACAATTCCTCAGCTACATGTCCTGTATGAAAAATATCCCACATTAAAAAGAACCAGGTCTGCACTGGGCAATCAAAAGTCACAGCAGGTTTCTGAAATCTGCTTCCTTCCAGCACATCTGATCTCTATGCCAGTAATTTACTCTGTGATACTACACAGATGTTCCGACATCTATTTTCCTCCTTCAACATTGCACACATCAACAAATTATATTTTTGTGTGTTTTATATATTTGGGAAGCATAATGTACAGATTTTTACTTGAAAATACTTCAGGTAATATTGCAACCTGGGTCTTTTGCTTATTTTGATACTCTGCTAACCATTTCAACCACAATTTAGTATGACAAAACTGAAATTATGAGAAACGTTCTAGAAGCATGCACTCTTTCCATTCAGAGAAATAAAAAATTATGAAGTGAAATTAGCCCAGTGAAGCAGCTAAGTGTCTTGTTTGTTTTCAAAATTAGAAACATAAAAGAAAGCAAGGTCATGCAATGCCAGTTCTATTTTTTATATAAAAAACATGAGGGCATTGAAATTCATTTAGTAATGATAAAAATGATTGCTGCATTTTACAATAAATACATATTGCTGCTTTTTAAGCTTCAGGATTATTTCAAATAGCCTTTTATTATATCAAATAAAATAAGGATTCTATTTATACAGAAAGGCAAGTAATAAAATGAAGCCCATATTCCTTAAGACAAGATGCATTCATGCCTTTCCCACTGGAGAGACTGGTTCAACAATTTTACAGTTAAACAGAATTAATTCTACTCTCAAAAATCCATTGACCTTAAGCTTTTAACAAACATTTTCAACTGCAGAGTGCATTGTCAATATTTACAAATCCTTAAAATTATATTTCACTAGAACAGCTTTTATTTGCTATATTAATATTTCCTTGCAAATGTATGCTTATCCATATCAGAGAAGAAGAAACAGCTGCTACTCACAGGAAATCTCTGGGGTCCTACAGCAGGTCTTGGCTGGGCAGGAACTGGCAGCAAGGGCACTGAAACAAGAAGCACCTTTTAACACCATTTGTTTCACCTAACAGTTGCTGTAGTTATTTCCAAAAGCAATTGCAATGAAAAGCCACGATTAAAATTCGCTACTTTTCCCCTCGCATGTCACAGTTCCTACAATTAACTTTGAGCAACCGTTCCCTCCCCTGCAACATGCAACAGGGCAATTAGGATTCTCCTAGTTAATTTACATAATTTAGTTCTGCATTTTCCAGAAGTAAATTGCTCCTTGTTGGAGGAAGGCAAACTAGAATAGTTATTCAGCCAAAGACATCTCTTAGACAAAGCTGACAGAGACACTAACAATAATTTCATGTTTCAAATAGAAGGATACATGATTAATTTGCCTTCTCAACTTCACGCCACTCAACATTTGCTCCGCATCTCCCAGTCTCACCACCAAGCTACCATAAGAAGCACAGACATGAGACACACTAACTGGTAAAAATCACTGCTCATGAAGGTAAAATGAGGCAGGCAGCTGCAATGAACAGCACACAAAAACTACTTCGTCTGGCCTTGCCACCACAGTAGTGTGAGCAACTGTGATCACAGAACTGGTGATCTCAGATGAAAGACCGTGATTGCACAGAGACACCAAGAAGAATTAGGAGACCTTTTCCTGAAAAAAATAACCTCTAAAACTAGTACTTCAGGGGGATTAACGTGGATGATCTGTCCTTACAACTGCACTTTGAAATGCTAGTCACAAAAAGCTGTTTCCCAAAACATTCACTTCATGTTATGGCAAAATGCACAAAGTGCTACAGCTGGATCACCCTGGGAACTGAACCTATATTGAAATCTTGAATACAAAATGTAATGACAGCTTCCCCATTTTCCAGAGTATTTTTTATTTCCTCTCACAGTTGCATAAGTGGTTAGAAATACAAACATTTCCATGTTAAACAAAAGGCCTACAGAAGTTAAATAAAGCACTTCAAACCACACAATGTGTTTGCTCATTTACCAAAAGCTTTTAGTAGGATTCTTCTCCCATTTGTTTTTAGCACTTCTGAAAGTGATAGGAAAACATTTTCCAGGCAGGGTTAAACACTGACTTTGCAGACAGCTACTGTGTCACACTTCAGAGCAGGAAAGATATTAAGAAATGCTGCTTGTCTGAGAGAAAAGTTGGGAGCATTTCCCAACACAGAAGGTTTGCTGAGATGCCTCAAAAATCCCTTTTCCCTTGGTAACCAAGGCACAAGAACTAATGCATTAGTGGGGTTTTTTTCAGTTTATGTCCATGTCTGGCTTCTGTCCACTTTCGTTAAGTACTTGTGGTTTGCCGGTTCAGAGACTGATGGGGTAAACTAATTGCAGCAGTCTTTCAGCACGGGAGGACTATGTGCAAGCTTTGTATCACGTTACAGGAGAAAATGACTGGAATAGTTTCATCCTGGCTTCTAATGAACATCTGTCGGTATCAAACAGCCATGGCCACACAGAAAAAAAGGATAGGATGCTCTTGACAGACCTACTCCTAAAATAGTTCAGGTATTACAGGTCAGAGAGGCACTGAGAAAAATAGCATAAGGTGGGAAACGTAGAGAAATGTCAACTGAACAGAGTACTAGAGTCTATTTCAGTATCCCGCCTCCAGCAGTAACATATAAATTCATATATTTATATATTTTAAAGAAATTAATTTAATACTCATGAAAGATAGTAGTTCAAACTCTGTGCCCTTTCAATCCTTTGACACTTGCTCAAGCAGCAAAGAAGTCTCAAGTCCTCATTTTCTTGATGTCAAATATTCCATAGGTGTGAAAAGTGTGTTACAAAAATAATACACAGCATGTTGTAAGACACTATTTTAAGAAGATTAAATTGCTTCTTGCTATAAATTCCAACACTACAGCTGAAAAGATCAAGAAGCAATTCCCACACTGATTATTCAGGAGAATTACAATGTGATTTTTCCCAAGACACCAAACAGTTTTCAAAAGGTAAACGGCATACTGAGCTGCCATAAACTGCTCATTAGTTCCTGTCAACTTTGGCAACGTCACAGAATCCCTGAAATAGTTACTTGTGGTATAAAGATTTAATGGGAAAAAATGCAACACCTATTATCACAGGTTCAATCAGTACTTCATAGTACATCAATGTGTGTTCTTCCAGCACTAATAAATTGATCATACTCAAGTTTGGACACACATTCAGCAAAAATTCCTACCTACAACTCAAAACTAATTTGCAGAATAGGACACAAAGAAAAGACAAAACTAAGTGACAAATGCCACAGGAGGCACAGCTGAACACCAACTGCACAGTACCTGCAGCAGGTATCCACAGAGGCTCATTTTTTAGGGGTTTGATAGACCAAGTCCCTGATCATTTATGAAGCTTCAAAGACTAAAAATAACACCAATTCATTTGAAACAAAACTGACTTGAAAGTAAGTATTTTTCCAAATCAGGATTCAAGGCTGGGCAGGGAGATGGTGGCTACTGTAAAAGGATTTGCCTTTGACACATCAAAGGAATAAGCCAATGACAGGATTCTTCAACAGCGTTTCTACCCCTTTTCAGGCCGAAGTAGCTGTCTACTAGAGCTCTTATCCATGGTATTTTATGCACATGAAAATTTTGTAACAATTTACAGGAGGTTTGAGTCTATTTTAGAAAATACTGGTATAGTCGACGCATTTCAAGACTAACTCAAACCAAAAAGATGTTTAAAAAGTCTATTTCTATGATCTGCAGTTAGGAAAAGTGTCCCTGGTGCTGACAATTAGAAGTGTGTGAGCTTTATCCTGCCATAAAATTAGAGAGGAAAAAATGCCAGTCTACACTAAAACATGACAGCACACCATTAAAATTACCAGAACCTAAGTGTGCATATCATGCACTTCCAGACATGGCATTTTTAGCTTCCAGGCATCACATTTTCAACAACAGAATTCCAATAAACTTTGCACCTAACTGACTCTATTCTCCAGTGTGTACAGACCCTCATGTATCTGGAAATATGTTCAGCCAAGAAGGGACAGGACATCATCAAGAACACGAAGTCAATCTCTTTCATCCTTCCCATCAACCTGAAAGAAATGATGCTGCAAGTGAAACACATCCTTTACTTGTCACCCACCAGTCTCTGCCTACTGGGGCTTCAAGCAGATGGATTAAAATAAGACTTTTTAAGAGGAAGTTTGGAATAGCACTCCCTACACTGGAATTTCTATCTACCATTTGCCTGCAGTGACTGCTTTAAAATTCAACTTAATAAGCAAATACCACCGATGATGTTAGAATTATGCTCATTTATCTACAGAAACCTTCTGATTTCCAACATATTTCATATTTTGCTTATGTGTGCAAGTGTTTACTTTCACGTAACACAACTGTACTGCTACAGATTAAGAAAGAGATGGCCACTACTCTCAGTCACTGCAGGACACTCAGTATCCAATACGTGTGCTCTAATCAAGAAGATGAAATTTCTACAGTGTCTTAAAAGATTGTATTTAATAATATGCTGCACACCTATTAGCAGAAAAATTCAGCAGTCTTGCCAAAGAGTCTTTCAGTAAAATGAATAGCACAAAGGGATTTCATAGGAAGCAGCTGCCATCAAAAGACAGAGCAAAGAGTGTCCTTGCTGAATGCAGGTTTTGAAACCATTCAACAATCGATCACTCATTCTCCAGGGCTGCTCAGTCTAAGAGAACACCTGAACTTTTACAAGTCAAGAAATGAATGTGCACATAAAGTCAGCAGATGTAAGATCTACAAAAACCCAAGAACCACCCTCCCCCTTACAAATCCAATACTGAAGATGTCCTAACCTGCAGGAGGTACACAACTTTCTGGAAATGAGGTTGCGCATAAAGACTGAATAACTAACTATGAACAAGATCAAGCAAGAGACCTGCAACAGCTACAGTGCCACAGACATAGTGGTAAAGCTGAGAAGAGTCTGAAGCTGCCCAGTAATGTAAAAAAAAAATCCTCAGACAGAAGAAAGAAAATACACTAGGATATTTTTTACATTAGGCAAAAGCACAAACCCTCAGTAGACATTCTCAAGATTATGGTCACGTTTGCTTACCTACATAGCAAAGCTCTGGTACTGTTTCACAGGGACAAAGAAAAGGCATCTAGAATAGTCTAAAAGCAATTTTTGCTTCTCATTAAATAGTAACTTACCTTTGGTAGTGCTAGAAAAATACACAGAAGGCATAAATCCAAGAGTAAAGGGTCTTTTGGAATGCTTCCAGATAATCTGTCCTGATGCATAATTTGGTGGGAAGCACCACAGGGAAAAGCAAAATAAGCTCTCTGACACAGCTACTACAAAGCCATCTGTGAGAAGCACAACAGACCTCCATACACTGGCAATATTCTACACTGTCAAATTCCTGCTTTTCATTGGTCAAATACATGAAGCAAAGATAGCACTGGCGGGGAGTTCTGTTGATGTGAAGGAGGGGAGAAAATACAGAAAACTTAACTATAAATATGTATATTTATGTATTCCTTTAGTCTGCCTTGTCCCAACATAAACAGAAATCAGAGCTATGCAGGTGTCTTTTTTTAACCCTCTTTGGCATTAAACACTTCCTAAATAAGCAATAACATGAACACCTTTGCTGAGAGCTACCCTAAGAACCACAGCCCAAATGTCTGTGTTAACTTAATAAAAAAAACATATTTGCATATTTGCAAATCAAGACAATTACAGATGTGATTCTGTGAACGGAGAATTGAGGGCATATATCTTGTCAAGTAAGGACAGCAACTGGTATCTTTCACAGAGCAACTACATTGGGAGGAGTGTCTCAGTACCCTCTTACCAAAACAGGCAGATGGTCCTGGGAAATTTACAGATTGCAGTACTTTCCTAGTTTTGAAAACTGACATTTATTGTTTTCTGAAAAGCATTCTCTTTTTAGTTTCCATTTTTACCGCTCTTCTCAGGCTTTACATTAGAATAGCAAACATGATAAAAGCTGAAAATGCTTTGCTTGTTCAGCTGGCCACAGTCCAACAACATTATGTCTTACTTCAGGCAAAACATTTGTTTCAAGCTTCAAGAAAAAAGCCAGCAGCCTGAAGCACATTTCCATGAAGTGATAAACAAACAAATTGTTCCATCTCTGGCAAAGAATGAGATGAGTCATGCTTGCATGACTGGGATGGTGTTCAGAAAGCTCACCTTGTACAGGCGTCACTACCGTCCCCTTGAAATGTGGATTTATGTGAATATTCTTCGGTTGCTGAGGTGTCACTGGAGGGGGAGTCATCATTATTCGGGGTGTTTCTATCTGAGGGGGCATATGTAGCCCTGGAGGAGGAGAAGAATGATGCTGATGCTGTAAAGGAAGCAGAGATTGTAACTGTTGCTGCTGCTGCTGTTGTTGCTGCTGCTGTTGCTGCTGTTGTTGTTGCTGCTGCTGCTGCTGTTGCTGCTGGAACAGACTCATAACTGGTTGCTGGTGTGTTGGAATTAACCTCTGTGAGTGAGTCTAAAGTCAGACAAAAGAACAGAGTCACTAGGCTTCAAAGTTAAAATATCCTGACATAAATGAGCACAAAACCAAGACATCTCTGGAGAACAATTAAGGTCAATTATGAACAGAGAAACTTCCCAATAATCAAGTGGAACCACTAAAAACCATCAGCACAGGAAAACAAAGGAGCAATCAAATTAAAATATGGAGGAGAGGACAGCAAAGAGCAAAGAAGCATGGGGAATGCAGACACATTCACTCATTTTTAACAGCAAAACTAACTAGTTTCATATGTCAGGGTTCTGCATATGTCAGTGTTATTAACCGCAATAAGGTTTATGTGAAGATCACTAGAAATCTGAGTCCTAGCATCAAAACAAATCCACTACTACACCTTTTGTCTCATGTATAGATATGTGTCTCTGAGATAAGACCTAGCAGTAGCAACAAAAGTCAAAATACAAATTCATGTATCAGTGCAGCACACCTATCCACGCTGCTTGAAGAAAAAGCTCATTTGAAGATACCTTTCAAAGTATCTTTGTGTCTTTCTGAACACAAAAGAAAGTCTCTTGCTGCTCAACTCTCAAAAACAAATGGCCAAAATTAGTGCTAATTAAAAAAAACATATTGTGCCTCTTTTCAGAGACATTCTTTTGCCTCTCAGTTACTAGATCTCAGTACTAGTGCAGCAACTTCCAAACAGAAGTGCAAGAAGAGACCCCAAGGGGCAACCTTTTAGCAACAAAAGCGTGACACCGTTTCTTTCAGCACCCCTGTACATGAAGCAAAGCAACTACATAGTATGCACAAGAAGACACTGTGATGAGCACAAAAATATTCATATTTAAAATCAAAATAGCTTGCAAGGACTGCAGCAAAACGGAAAAAAAAATTCAACCTTCACTGCTAAAAAAGCATGAAATATACTACTGCAGGGCTCTCAAGCACTGAGATATCCACTGACTCCTGCCAGTGACCAGCACCTACTTACTGCTGTTGGAAAAAATCACCTTTGTTTAACACAGATGACCTTGTCCTGCAAAGACATACACAGACTTTGTTCTACAATCTCAGCTTCCAGTACATTTTTTGATAGTGAAAAAAAATAAGTGTTGATCTCTTCATCACTTGCTGGAGTTGGCTTTTGGGTTTTATAAGGGTTTTTATAAGGAAGATGTAAAGCCTTTTATATTGTGATACAAAACACAGCAAAGAAAGTAGTAACAAACAAAAATTCCATTTGAAATCACAAAATAATAACTTATTTAGTAGTGAAGTGGTGATTCTGTCCTAGGGTTTTATTCACCTCCATAGTAGCATAGCTTATATGCAAATAGATTTTTTAAAGTATCAGCGAAAATATTACCTTGACAGACCCAAGAAGTATTTTACAGAACTGTATTTTTTAAACCAAATTATTATAAATAAAGGGGAACTGAACATGCTTCCATGTTGCATGTAGACTTCTCGGATAAATTCGGTTTTTCCTCCATCCTCATGCAAACCAGCAAGTAAGTCTGACTGTGACTATCAGTCAAAATGCACTTTTCATTTGGAGGTCTTGAGATTGCTCAAGGTGAAGCCATTAACAGGACTAAGCACAAACTTTACTATCATCACGTCACACAAAGCCCATACTGCCTAACAGTGCCTTGCAGGAGCAGGTGGTCTACACTGGAATATATATTCCACCTTTGCAAAGATTCATGATTTAAAATGCATTTCTCCACAACTTCCCTGCAAGGATGCTCAAAGAGTACTAAGGATTAAAAAGTACCATTGTTGATGGCTGGTTTGGCAGCAGTGCAGGCCTGTGATCCTTCATTCTTCCCCTGTCATTGTTGTCTCTCCTTTGTTCTCCCATTCCGTGGCACATAACTGAGCCTCCTCTTCTCCCTCCTCTCCTGGAGCCATATCGCCCCTGCTTCAGTTGCCTTTCCCTCTCTTCAAATTCACGTAATGCTGCTTGGGCTTCTGCAGAAAGCTCTGTTGAGAGAGAAATGGGGGAAAATACTTTAGCTTTGCGCTGAAAAGGTGGAAAACACAATGACAAATAAAACACTGCCAGAACTACAGAAGAAACCCCGTGACTAATAAAAAATTTGCAGGCACTTTGATCTCCTTTAGGTGGCATGTTAACATTTCATTAAAGACATCTTTAAAAGGAAAAAGCACAGATACTTGTGTCATTTGCACAGGCAAAAAGCAGTAGCTAAATAAAACAAACAAACAAAAAGGTTTGGTTGTTTTCTTTTTGAAGAAGGTATTGAAGTCTGCCTTCTGCTCTAAGAGGAGGCTGTAGCTCCTCTCAAAGTTTTGTTATCTTTAACATATCACTTATCTGGAAAGACAATGAATCTCCAGTAAACTTTACAGTAATGGATCTGTTGAGTCTTCCATATAAACAGATTTTATGCACCATACTCTTCTGCACATTGGCCCGTTCCAAAGAAGGACATTCTTTTTCTGAAGTATTTCTAGTATGTAGCTACCTAATTTTTGTTTTATTTTATGTGGTTTAAGAACCAGCTGTACTTCACAAGTGGTAATTCCACTGAAGAGAGAACACATTAACATTGTGCTCAGCTCAAGTCAAACACATGGCTTCTGATAACACCCACCCAACGTATCACAGGTAAACACCAGAGAACATGTGGTACTCAGCAAATACGACAAATTTGCTTGAAACCTTGGACAATGCTGAAAACATTAAGTAAGAAATGATGCAGTAATAGACCCAAGTAATGAAATCACTTGAAAATACAGAAAAGGTCTACAACCAACTTCAGGAAAGACACCATGAAAGTGTAAACAGAACCACACACCAGGTTGCAACTACTTATAAGGTGTAACAAACTTTAACTCAAACATGCAGCTGAATCCTTTGCCATGTGCTAGTCAGATCCTTTGTTACCCCTAATATTGATTTCTACCCCTAACAAGGCAAAATTAAACTACTAAAAACAAACATGCTCCTGACAAATTAAAGCATATTTTGAATTAATATGGTATTTATTTGTCAATACTACACACAGTGGCCATAATATCTGAATATAAGAATTAAAGTTATTCGTATCTGGCAGGAGACATTACTACTCTATCTCCACACCACTGGATATGCTCTCCCAAGAATACATAACTAAATCAATTAGAAAACTCTTACAATTTCTTGTGAGTCTAAAGGCCAAAGCTACTTAAATCACCATCTTAAACATCTTCATAAGTAATCTCTATTAGTCTTTGAAGTCGAGGATTGACAGAAGGGCAGTAAAGGGTGAGCACTGAGCATTCCCTCTGGGGCAGTTGTTCTTACTTGGCTACAAAAACTACCTGCATGACTGAGCTGCAAAGTCTGTAAATTTGCATGTCCCAGTTTTCAGAAGTATTCAGCACCTCTACAAAGCAGGAGCTTTTCAATTTTTAAAAGTTCTGAACTTGCTGATGGCCTGTAAGAACACAGCAAACATGACAGACTTTTAAAATCCTAGGATCTGCCTGAGTTTCCTATTTCATTTTTGCATGATGGTGATGAGACAAGTTTCTCTACCTCCTTTTCTCTTCACTCTGACACCACAACTAAATGGCATAAAGCCTTAACAAATTCTCTTATAAAATGCTACCTTTGCCCTCAAGGCACCTGCACAGCAGAGCCCAAGACAATCAGGCTTTATCGGAAAATCTTACAGAATGCTTAGAATGAGGGAAGGAACCACAGTCCCTCAAGTCTTAGGTATCAAATGTGCATTTCTGACCAAAAAAAAAAAAAGATAAATAATGTACTCTTGCCCAAAGCAGTTAGAAGCATGAGATACAAGTAAAACAACTGCCATAGCCATCTCTGGCTGCCAGGGATCAAAAAAGCTGGTTAGATGGGGAAAAAAACCACAGCTCTGATTTCAAGTCTCCTTCCTCTCCACACCTGCAGCAAGTTGTGTTTCTTCAGAAACCCACAAACAGGAAAGGACCAGTGTGGGCTTTGACCATACCTGCCTGAAAGACACACCACTACTTCCCATATATCCACGGGGGAAAACAGAGCCACTGTGTTGCAAAAGAGTAACTCTCTTTCCTTTATCTAGAAATGATCCCAGCCCTGCAGGGCACCCTGGGCATGCTGCTGCTTGGACAGTTGTTTTGTTTTCCCAGCAACAGGCAGGGCAATTTCTCTGCCATCTTCCACACTACAATCCTGAATTCAGCAAGGCTGTAGTCTGGAAAATAAAGTTCAGTCATTGCAACAAGTAACTACCACTGATGGTCAAGCAAGATAAGAAGAAAATTCCAATTAAATAGCTTAGAAATCACATGTGAGGAAAGCAATTTTTAATGAACCTGAGAACAGAGCTAGATTTCTTAAAAGGCGAGACTATGGCCAAGTGTGTCAGCCTCTTGAGCACATATTGAAGGACACAAAATAGAAACAACTTTGGAAGAAAGAACAGGCAAAATTCTTTTAATTAAACAAAAAAAATACTTCAGAGCACTGTGTTGATTAAGCGTGGGAAAGAGGATGACAGCATCCATGCAAAGTCAAGTCTGTCAATCTTGGATATGGAGAATCACTCTAAAATACATAAATTGCTTTCCTCCTCACTTTACACAAAATTTCTCAAACTTTTAAAGGCACAGGCCACGTGCTCAGCTTTTCAGACTGAGTAGGGAACACGTATAACATCAACTTTGGAAAAAAATATCCCAAACAAAACCACACACAAATTCACACTCATTTCACATCTATGACCACAGAAGTACAATATAACCACTGGATTTTAAAAATAAAAAGATTACATCAAAATCAAGCATAGTTCCCCCAGAACACACCACTGAGGGCAGCTGTCCTACCTGTGAAGAATTTGGCTTAGACACATAAATACAGCTTCAGAACCTTCTTGCAAAAGTTAAGACTGATGCTATGAGCTTCTCAAGTGCTGCCTGTAGCTACACATCACCACACAGCAAAATACAGTCAGCTGTATTATGAAGAGGGCTGCATATTGAATTTGAAAGCATTGTGTCCCGCACACAGGTATCAAGCAGAGGAGATGGCACGGGAGGCAGTTTTGCAAGGAGGGAAGAAACAAAACCAGCCCCTGCTTCCCTGAAAGGAATCTCAGACTGCTCAAGAAAAGAGGTGATGAGCAGAAGAAGAAGAGATTCCCTTTCCTTCCCTGGGCTCTTCCAAAGCACAGCCACGTATTCACATGAATACAGCTTCTCCCTGGCTAAGAACTCGTGCACAACTACAAATACTTATTAATTTACACATATATGCAGTATGTTGCCATTTCTTTTCTCCTCATTATCCAGATCTGCAAAGTGATTATACTCTGTGCTTCTGGACACAGAGCAACTGCACGAATTTAAAACACTTTCATTTCCTAGCCCTGCCTGAAATCTCAGCCACGAGGCATCACAGTCAACATAAATCAACTACGCAGGGCATAACAAGAAGTACTGCCACATCCAACTGACCTTTGTTAGCAACTGGTTCTGCCTAAGTCTAAGGGTTTGGGTTGTGTATTTTTGATCAGATACAGAGGGAATACTTTAGTTTGGTAATACCAAAGACATTTTTCATCTTCACATTACTTAACAGGTAATTACATCCAGAGAATTATGACCATTCCCACTCTGAGAAGATTTCACCTACAGGCACCAGAAGAAGATATGCATTTCTTATCAAAGGTGACAAACTTGGTATTGCTGGAAATCAATTGCACAGCTGTCCTACAATACCCCTCCTCTGAACTTTGAAAAACGATTCTTTATGTTATCTTGGATGAAGAAATGTTCAGGAAAGATCTTAGCTACATTATTGAGAACACAGTATTTTATCAGCACACACTTGGTCTCATCTTGACTGTACAGTTCTCACACACAGTTAATGCAGTGAATCAGCAATTATTTTTCTAGTGTCTCTAAGTGTCAAGATTAATTTCACTATTGCTGGTAATAAAATGGTTTCAAATGACATCTTTAATCAGTAAGTAAGAATGCACTCCTCCAATAGAGACAAGCTGTCACAAAAGGTCACCAAAATGTGACAGGATGGAAATTACGTTTGTAACTTCAACTGAAATGTTAATTCCTCTTTAAGTGTTTTCTGAACTATGTTCATATTTTAGAGTAAGGAGATGTAGGTCTGCAATGAAATTTCATTTTTAAACTACAGCAGCTGTAAAAATTTGCTCTATAATCTTAAAAGGATGCAGATATTTATATGCAAACAGATTTTTTTGTGCTTTAACCTTCTACCATATGGTCAGTTATCTGGTCTCTATCAACAAATTAAGAAAAACTAGTATGAACAGAAACCATTTCACAGCAGCAATACTGTGTTTTTGCCAAACATTAGTTTCCAAAAAACCCCTTTACAGAATCATCCACATTTGCACTCATCTTTTCCTTGCATCTCAGAGCTACATCCCAGATCATTTAGAATTACATTTAAAAGTCTAATTCAAATCACTGTTCCTTTAACAGTCAAGCTCCACTATAGGCTTTTTCCTTATTGGCTCTTGTTTTTATTTTAAACTAAAGAATAAATCCATAGATACAGGAAAACAAATGCAACTGTCATTTACCCTGCAATTAGGTGCAGAAATTGATTTATTCCAGTGCACTCTTGTTTTTAAGATACTCTGCTTTGTTAAGCCACCAGCATCTTTTGTACAAACAAGACATGGTCTCTGGTTTGTAAAAATATGGTCTTATGGTTGCAAAAACATTTGAAATGAACCTCAGCTAAAACACCTTTTGCCCTTTACTATCATTCATTACAGCTCTGCAAAACAATCCACTGCTACAAAACCTTACCCAAAGTTTCTGGAATGTTTCTCCTTTCTCTTGTCACATCTGAGAGCCTGATGATCGTTCCTTCTTTCCGTTCAGTTTTGAAACGTAATCGTCCAGACTCTTCATCATCATCCTCTTCTTCATCAGATTCTTCTTTAGTTTCTTCTTGAAGTTCCAGAGACCCAATAGCTGCCTAAATCACAAAAAACCAGAAGATATGCAGCTTCAAAAAACCAAATCTCTTGTAAACAGTATCAAAAACAAAGCTTTCATTAAAAGCCCCTTCCTACGAAATTTGCTAGCATTATACATTGTGCTCATATATAATTCAGTGAACATTTAAGAGCTTGGTGATTTTTTTTGAAATAAAAATATATGTACTACATAATAAATAATAAAGTAAAATCTGTTTAGAAAACAAATTTTCTGTAATATTTAAGGGAATACTTAAGCTCCAGTTAGAACCTCCATCTGATTAGTAGGTACTTCTGCACACAGACTGACATTTTATCACTGAATTGACTACGATGCAAACCTTGGTTATCACCAGATTCAAATAATAGGAACAGTAAAATCCTAATTTTTTTTTCATCTTTTTACAACTGTCAGTACCATGCTGTTAAAAATCCCCAACCAAACAACAACAAAGATAACCATGCATCTCAATCCCATTCCTCTTGGTATTTATCCCTTTGCTTTGTACCTCAAATACTTCCCAGTTTCAATTCAGTAACTGATGGGGAGAATGAGAATAGGATTGGATAAATTTGAAAATACTAAATTTGTATTCTGGATGCTATTCAAATGCTTCTCGAATTTACTTTCCAGTTCCCTCTAAAACAGAGAACATTTACTTAAATAAAACAATGTTCCAAATGAAAATGGATCCCTCCCCTTCAAATTAACAGATGCTAAAAAAAAAAAAAAAAAAAAACATTTTCCCATGCAGGCCTGATGAAAATATCCAGAATGTTACACAAGTTATATTGGATTTATACAGCTGAAAATCATAAGTGTTCTAATATCATGTGATTCTCCATAAAAATTTCTAGTTACTATGTATTTGATTATTTCTTGTACAAGCCTACTTTTTCATTTCTTAGAGCCTGTTAAATTAAAATGCATATGCATTTTAATTCTATGCAAAGCCACTAAATACATCATGAATTTTATGCTGCTTGAGGACAGTTATTAAAAATGAGCCAAATCTAACATGCAAAAATGGTTTAATCTTCTAATTAACCAGATCAGTGCAGAAATTTATACGAGAAAGGCACAGCAAGTGTGACAGTCAGGTGGACAGATATTAAATCACATAATGGCATAATTGTGCAAGAGATTGAAAATTTCCCTATCCACCAGCCTAACTTCATCCATAACCAAAAAGAAGTGTGTGAAGCAAGATCAGAGTCAGGGTCACTTGGCAAACAATTTATGCTTTAAAAGACAGCAAACCTTATGAACTCAAAGCTACTCCAGCTTTGGTCTGGTGAATAAACAATCAGTATACTTATTTCCATGGTTTTAATGGGTCACTGATCCCAGATTGTGTTTTATCCATTCCAGACAAACTTTTTAAATGCTACATTTCGGGACCTCACAAAACTGCTTTAAGATACAGCTAAGAGAACAGTCAAATTTTACAAAAGGCTTTAAGGCTTGCACATTACAAATCTATTTTTTTTTGGTGTAAAATGTTTATCATATTAAAAAAAAAAGAAGCAGGTAAAAGCAACAGGCAAAGCAGGAGAAATAAAAAAAAAAAAACAAACCTTCAAGACTGAAAGAAATCAAAACCTCAAAAGGAAACCCAAACTGAGCACAACTGGTCTAATTAACATATCCACATAAAATCAAAATACCTTTGAGGGCAAGCAGTTGATACTCCTGGAACAGAGGAGGGATGTTAGCAAGGAAAGAGATGCTAACATGGTTTAATGAAAACAAACAACACCAAGGGAAAGACAGGGTTGGCATTTTACTTTGAAAAGAGGGACTCCCAAAAGAGCAAGGAGCAGCAATATCTCTATCAAATCTGTGTTTTTATAAATATCACAAACTCCATAATTTTACTTTCTCACTGCTTCTTTTGAGAAACTTTCCCTTCAGGACGAGGATTTGGAAGTCAGAACTGGAGCAGCTGTTTTGCAGCTTACACTACACTGAGTCTTCTGCTTTACTCTAAAGCATAAACCACAGACACATCCACTCTCTATGTCTAAGGCCCTTAAAAGCTACATTGGAATTCTGGTTTTTTATTAATCAAAGACTGGTCTCAGTCATGGAATCTCATCTTGTGTGCTAAACTTAATCATGCAAGGCTCTATATGCAGCTCTAACTTCAGAATCAGGACTACAAAGGGCAATTAAGTCTACATTGTCCTGAAAATTTCTGCTATGTTTTAATGAAATGCCACTAAAAAAAAAAAAAAAAAAAACCCTAAAAAACCCCAAACCAAAAAAAAAACCACAAAAACAACAACAAAAACCAGAAAAAAGAATCCAACCCTGTACAAACTCTGTTGCATTTTGACAATTATTAATTCTAGAAAAAAAATCTATCCTAAAAATAAAACATCCCAAGTTCTGACAGACTTTTAGACAACCACCTATTTACAGAACAATTTAAAAAAAAATCTCCAACCTTTCTAGACTAGCACTATTCTACTCTTTTCCACTTACACCAATTCTGAGGCCTTGGTCTGACTCACTTTATTCATTAGCAAAATGCTCATGCCACCCATTAACCAGCAACAGACATACAAGCATTAAATATCAGAGATGAAAAAAAAACAAAACCGAAGGAGCCAATGAAAAAGCAGGTGGCAAGGCAAGGCAGTGCTGGAGAATGGTAACTGACCCATGTCCAAGTCTGAGTACACCTACTATTGAGGGATTTATGCAATGGAGACACAAACATGTCTGTCAGACACCCAGACGTTCTCTCCATACAGCTCCAGGAAAGGTTGGCTGAAAAAAGCCAAGGAAAGGTTAAGAGCACACACCCCTTCCCTGGAGTTTGTTCTGCAGTTGCAAAATGCAAGACTCCTGCATGATCTTTTCCAGCTGAACAGAAGGAGCTGCTTTGCCAAGATTACAGCATGAATGGATTCTATGTTTCAACAAGACAAAACTGCGGACACAGAACTAAGACATATTATTACTTACAGGATTGGCTTCAACACTTGCTAATCGTGAGTATCTCTGCATATATATAAACAGTCCTTGAATGGTCACTTGAGGTCACTGGACTGGACTGACCAGCCCAGGCTTCTCGGCAGCTCTCCTCAAAGGGAGTGTTACATTTCCTGCTGCGACACCTTGCCCAAAGCTACTGACGAGCTTTGCTGACCCTTACACAGAAACAGAATGACCTTTCTTCTGCCAGGAGGTGAGGGGTTCCTGCCATCCTCATTAATAACTGTGCCATAAACCCCAGCCACTGGGCAGAGCCCCTCATGCCGGGTTATGATCTGCTACAGAGAAGGAGTGAGTGCTCCTGGCCTGAATGGCACAGGCAGCTGCAGGAATGGTACCAGACACAGCCCAAGGAAAGCTGTGGAAACACTGACAGCATGATCCTCCCAGCCATGGGATCCTCCCCAAAAAGTGCTCAGGAGAGCTTTCTGCCAGAGGTTCGTAAGATGTGCAAAACCAACTAAATTGAAGGTGAAACAAAGAACTTTCACTAACAAGCCATAAAAAAAGAAGTGAAGGCATCTACTACAGGCTAACACTGAAGCAGCAGCAATTGCTTAATCCCAGGGGATCAAGAAATAACAGGGTAGGTAAGAGGATATTATACCTATTCCAAGGGCACCTCGATTCCACAGGTGAAAAAAGGAACCAGCAAAATAAACCTAAGTGCCTTAAAACATGTTTAAAGATTGGCTGGTTTGATTTGCATTTTTTCACCACTTTCCTCCAGGCTGGCAGGTACTGTTTTCAAACTAGAACAGAACTAAAGTGCAGAAATTTTGGCTAAAATCAGATGGGACAATTCAGACAGACACGTTGGCCATTTTTTTTCAAGCCTATAATCTATCAAAAGAAAAGCAGTAAGCAGCATTTCTTCATGAAATGCTTTCTTGATTAAAGTACTCTTCATTTCTTATCAGCAAAACCCAAGACATGGTTTAAATTATGCAACAATAAATCCCCTATCATTGACTTCACAGTTTACTTCCAATATAAAACAAAGACATTATGAATTCTAATTTCATGAGGTTTAACTTTCATGAACATTTCACAGAAGTAATTAGTGATATTTTTCCTCTAAAATATTTAGGACATGATACCTCATGTGGATGTTCTACCACACCTATTTGCTGCTGAAACTTCTGGGTGTTGGGATTCGCCTTGGGAAGGCAAAAACATTTTCTGAAGCTTTGCTACATTTTTCAAGGAAGCCACACAGAGCGTTATTTATTTAAAATACCAGTTCTGCAACTTTAAGTACTGTTTCAAAAACAAACTTTACCTGCCCATTCCTCACTTCTCTCACCTGAGTGCCACTTGTAACAACTGTCTCACCTCCGATTCACTTGTTTCCCCCATCATGTTCCAATTCCCCAGACAGTTAGCTTTTCTCTTGGTTTACCAAAAGATTCCTTCATGCAATATAATAAGAGGCTTTAGTAGGTTTTATGGTGGTAACTGCTTAAAATAAAACACCACGCAACATCCTTCTCTATTATTCAGATGCCAAATTTCAACCAAGAGAAAACAATGCTCTTTCTTTGTACTGCATCCATTACAGCTCCACTTTTGAGTTGCAGGAGAACACCAACCCAGACCCCTGTTTACAAGCACTTACGAGATTTAAGGAAAAGTGCTGTTATGTAACACTTGAATAAAGAACAAAACTCTTCAGAGCCAGAGGCAGGCATCTAACCATGCACTGCACTGAAGAGAATACACTACAAAGGTTCTGTCTCATGGTGGTATCCTTCTTTGGAGAGTACAACTGTGAGCCTACTGCTAAATGGAAGTAAGATCCATACAAAATAATAAAGGAACAAAAAGATGGTACTATTTTGGAAAAAGGAAATCTGTGATAATCAACAAACCATCAGAATAAAACCAGATGTAGAGAAACTGAAGGTATGGTCCAAAACATTCACCCTATATGATGAATGAATTCCATAAAAGCTCCATTTACAAATCAATTAAAAACCTGCATTGATGGTACCTTTAGAATGAAACAAATTTAATTCTGAATTGGACAAATTTAGACAATGTGATTATTAGAGAATTCTCACTCTAGAGTTCATACTCCCAAAATGAAGCCGTGCCTTTTTCCAGCAGTAAGTTTGGCAATGAGTCCCAGCTAGGTATTTAATTTTACTTGATGTGTGCTGTGTCCATCACCTCAGACTGTGGATGCAGACACCACAGACACATCAGTCCACTTCCAAAACCCCAAAACAAAAGCGTGTATCATCAATCTAGTGAAGGAATAAAGCGTTCAAGGATTTCACAGTTCTTTTGAAGGGTAGATTTAACACTTGGGAAGTAGAAAATTAACTACATTAACATGGATTTGGTGCAAGATGTTAGGCTTCCAACAGTGAGGGCTGAACGATGCAGGTGGCCTCTTTCAATGCAGATCACCACCTAGCAAAAAATGTTGTTTTACCAAGATGGGCTTGATACAACTGGAGCATCACAGCACACCCAGTTCTCAGAACTTCATACAGTAATGCTGCTGTGTCTTTGAGGAATTAATTTCCTGATGAGTTAAAGCTCCAAAGAGGAAATACACTCTGACTACACTTCTCAGCAGGTAATCCATTCAATCCTATTTAATTAACAACTGGAATAAAAGTAATATTAAAGCAGATTCCTGGTGGGGAAAGGAAAAGAAATCTTACATCAAAAACTCGCTGCGAACTAAAAACATCTGTGATACTCTTGCCAAATAACAAAAGGAAAAATTTGAAACAGAGTTAAAGTGACAGGATAAAAAGGCAATTCTTTAATGAAAGTTTGCAGGTGCACAAAATATGGCACTTCACATGCATGACACATGATTTCTATAATTTTTGTTAGACTAATTAATTAGTATATCTAGCCAGTACATCCAATAGGAAATCACTTATCCCAGTAACCCAGCCCTGGGTCAGCTGGTCCAGGGGCTTCTTTGCCCTATTTTCTTGTTATGTCTCTTAGGTTCTGGTAGAACATAAGATGTCCTTATCAGGAATTCTGTCCTTAAGAGAAAAGCTAAACAGAATTTCAAGAATGTATAGTAAGGGTTTGTTAAACTGTGAGAGAGGAAAAATACTAGAAGCTACACAAATATATATAAAAATCCACAAGGCTATAAATATATGAAAAATACATAAAAAGCTAAGACACCTTTAGGCATCAGTACCAGGCTATAATTAGTGAAAGCATACTTGGCAGACTTTGGCATAAGCTTTCTTATTGCAAATGAAGGAACTCATCCATTTTTCTCATCAGATAAATCTCAGAGGAATTACAGTCTCAACACAACCTTCAAAACAACAGTGTCACCTTTGCCTGTCTAAAATACCAAACCTTCCATGCTTACACTCCTCCTCAAAGGGGGATACCCAAGAATGGTATTTACATCCCAACAGCACCAGTGATCCATCTGGTAAAGGGAAGCACCACAGCTCTTGGAGACTGAACAGACTGTGCAGTATTACAGCCATTTCCTACCCAAAAGGGGCCCCTGAAGTGTCTAACGTTGAAGCCAAGACTAAATATGCACATTTTGGGCTCTCCGTTACGATTTTAATCCCAAGGGGGAAAGGAGATCTGATCTATCTCACAATATAGATGCTATCACAATTTATTTTATACACACAGTACTACCACCAGTAATTTAACACTGGCGAAGTTGCATCAATTCTTATCCAGCAGTATGTACAATTCTACAAAATCAAATTGTAACAGAAATAGTTATTTTAAGTTTCTATTAAATTCATTACATACCTCTTCTGATTCATTAGCCATTGTCTGGGATTCCTCCAACTCTTCATCAGCTGCATATTCTCCTTGTTCTTCCATTGCTTGCTCATTATATGATTGCATGTAATCTTCATCCTAAAGCAGTAAACAGGAAGGTGAAGAGACACAAGGCCAACTGAATAGGTGGGGTCTGACTGCATTGCTGCAGCTTCCAGACTGGAAGTATTGCATCTCTCAGAACAGTCAACAATATAAGTGATATGGCACACATATAGCATAATTAGCAGGGCTCTTAACACTTACAATTAGACAATAATTTCAGCATTATCAAAACCAAAATAGTTTCCATTCATATCCCAGCAATGTCATCATAAAGATCCCATTTAATACTGTTTGCCCCAACTACTTTTATACATCTGCATCCACTGATTACAGATTCATGAAGCAAACACTGCAGGACTTTCTTACAGGAAACACCCCTCTATAGCACATATACATTAACAGCAGATTTTACTCCATCAAGTAGAGACATTCTTAAAGCATTCTGCAAGTGTTTACATATGAGTGGGTTCAACTCTGAAAAATTACGAACATAAAATAAAAGCAAAACCTTGCTTAAGTTTGCTTGTATTTTCAAACACTCACTGATCACATACAGTTTTAATTAAGATTAAATCATTTCATTAGCAATTAAAGCCAGTGCATGTTCTCTAATATGCTGCTTAAATTATATCAAATTATGCAGGTGACATTTTCTAAACTAACCTCCAATCTCTTTATTCAGGTTTAGACAGCGCTCAGTTACAAAAAGGATGAACAAGCAGGACATCAATCACTTTGGGATATTAGCACCTTAAAGATGTCTTTAGCAGGTCAATAATCTTTTCACCTTCGAAGGACTTTATCAGATCTTGTCTAAAGCCTGGATAAAAGCTTTTGCATTAAGTACTTCTAACAATTGGCAGTGTATCTCCACCACACAAAGCTGTTTTCTTCCTTAAGGATACAATCCTCAAGGTCATGATTCTCAACTGCTTTCCAGCATGACAAAGGAGCATTACCTACCGCCAAACAAGCTGTCAACACAAACTTTGTCACAGCCTAGATAAAGAAACTGGCAGACAGTGATAATAGGTCTAATTTCCCCTCCTCCCTAGGGAGGTAAACAGATTTTAAATCAGTCTAAAACCCTATGCACGTGAGGCAATGTTATCTTTGAAGATACAATAGAAGGAAACTCACTGGAAATTCGTCTAGGGGTTCATTGATTTCAAGGTCTAGCACTTCATCTTCTTCTCCAGGCTCTTCCCCATATTCTATTTGGTCTTCTGTCAGTTCAGGATCGTTGCCTTCATAGTGTCCTTCCTCTGCATACTCTGAGGCATATTCTTCAGGTGCTTCAGATTTGTCATAACCAATTTCATCTTCCCCTTGGTCATACTCAGACTCATGTTCCAGTGAGGGATCATTGATGGACTCAGAGAGTTCGTATGATGTCATGATGCCAGATGTGGCATTGAGGCTCACTGTGACACCTGGAGAGCTGTGAGACGGGAAATTCAGAGCCTGAAGTCTAACTGGCAACTACTCACTAAGATTTAGTAAAACAAAGCCAACAAACATAAAATCTCCAAGTTGGTGGATAGAATTATACCCCATACACTATTTGACTCATTGCCATGTTCTCATAATGCATACTAAAATGCAGCTTATCACCAGCTGCAGGCTATTTGACCAGGGGAATCAAACCAACCAGATGGTTTAGCAGGTCAAACTGGCAAAAGTCCTGCTTGGTAACCAAAGCAGACCAGATTCAATTTTAATTCCAAGACTAACAAAAAAAAAATACACAAAATTACTGTAACTGCATCATATTTCCCAGTCATTCAGATTACACTAGTAAAATACTTTTTACTAAATGCATTAACATTGTTCATTGTTGATTATCTTGAATTCAAACTTGCATTTTTACGATACATTTAATGTTCTACGTAATACGAAATAAATAGTCAAGAACTGTAATTTAAATGATTAAGACATTTTTAAATAGCACAGACACTGGAAAAAACAATCAATACAAAAACTGGCAAGTTTATAATCTGCAGGCAGGAAAAGCAAAGCTCAGTTTACTGTTTACAAAAGCCAGTGCCACCAACAAAAAAGCAACTAACCAACATCAAACTAGTTCTTGATTTGAGAGCTCCAGGTATAATGAACACAAATAATTTTTCTTTTAAATAACAGTCCTATTATTCTCCATTTTCCTATGTTTGGGGGAAACAAGATCCAGGCAGCTTTGAGCTATTTGCAGCTCTAAGAGGGAGAAGATTTAACACGAAAGTGAAGACATTATGCAAGATTATCATTATCCTCCCAACTACAGAAGCATGAGGTTGACTGGAAACATAAGGGGAAGGGAAAGGCTCTTTCTGGCAATAAGACTGCTAAAAATGCAAAATTTGTCTACAGAAACCTGTTTCCACTGAGCAGTATTATCCCATTTGAGATACTTCATCATCACTGTGTTTGGTCACACAGCCATCCCCGCTACCCAAGGGTCCCGAGGAGCACATACAGCAAAAAACCAGCCAAGGACTGTAACTGGGATTCCCCTTCTTGAAGGGAACAGTCCAACCCTCACTCCTGCAGGGAGGAAAATGGCAGCCACGAAGAGACTGATGGTGGAGCATTTTATCACACCCCTCCTCAGTTCAACTTAAGGACCGGAGTCCTTATCCTACAGTTAAAGACAGGAGATCTCAGATGAAGATACATCTGTGTATGTTACACACATACATACATTTAAAGCCCTTCAGATGACATGCCCTGCACAGCATGCAATAAGGGAAAGTTGGAAAAACAGGCCAGTAAAAGCAACAATGGCACTGCATCACTTTGGCAACACAAACATCTTCTCTCCTACTTCAGTCCAGCTTGAAAAGTAAAAACAAGAAGACACTCATTTTGACTTGTACTGCCCATAATTCAGCTGAGGAGCTGTATTACTACAGGGTATTCACAGGACAGGATCCTCAGTAAACTCCCATGGAAATATCTGCTCCAGTCTATTAAGTCTGTTCAAAATTTTCTACTATGTAATTGTACACAAATATTTAAGTCACAAAGTCCCCTCCTCAGTCTCAGGAAGTAAGACACATTTTTAAAAAAAGATGACAGAAAACGACTATATTATAGGAGTGGAGCCTTCCCTCAGTCCTAAAAACTGAAAGCCAGACACATTGAAGAGATAAAGGGTTTTTACCTCGGTATTTAGTAAGGATCCTTATGGCGCCCCACTTTGCCAAGGTGGAATGTGCCGAAATGCACAGACATGATAAACTGAGTACACAATTTTACAGACCTTACAAATGAGCGTATCTAACAAGGATGATCCAATATCCCTGAGGAATTCCCCCCTGGATGGGCTAAATCTCTACTTTACAGGGTATGTTCTAGAGAGGACCTTGGTTTCTCAAGATAGCATAGGATTCTATGGCCTCCTAGTACGAGGCCTTTAGGATGACTGGTCTCCTGGCCTAACAGCATATTAGGACTATGCTAAATTATCAGACTTAAGGAATTACAAGTATGCATGCTAAGAGTACTGAGGATACATAAAAGCGATATAAATGGTATATAAAAGAAAAGGCAAAAATCATCTTGGCATCAGAAGGAAGCTTACCATAGCAAGCAATACTGAGGCAGTAAAGAAAGTTCTGTAAGTGCTTATAATTAATTCTATTACCACAACAGATGACACAATTTCTTCTTATAAGCTTTTTAGAGATTTGAATAAATTTATTGGCTCAAAATAAAAAATAATTTTACTGAAATGTTAACAGTGCTACTGAGTACATTATATATACATCACTAAGTAGCTGGCTAGGTAAAAAGCAAAACTATTTTAAGTATACACAAGTAACTTTAGTTTAGTAGTTATTAGTTATCAGTAACAGGAGTCATCCATAGCTTTCAGTCATCTCAAACAAGATTCAAAAAAGAAATACCGAAATTCTTGCTCCTCTTCATTGTCACTTTGCAGAAGATCATCATTCAGCTCTTCATCTGACAAGTCTGACTGATTCTAGGTTTTAAAAAAAGTCAATCATGAACATAAAAGATAGGAACATTTAACTAAGTACTAATTTACTAAATATTTTTCATGAAGAATACATCCCAAACTAAGACCATTATCTTCAAAGAAACTACCTAATTCAATGAGATAAAACACACAACACAAGAACACGGATGTTAAAATATATACTTGACAGCCCTACGGAAATTTACAGAACTCAAATTTGCCTATTAACACTTTTTCACTGACCCATTCTCAAATACAGCTAAAGATGAAAACTCACTTAAGACAGACCAGGAAGGAAGAAAGGTTAGCTCTTGTACACAGCCTTGTGAACTTGATGCATTAGGCAAGTCAAGAAAATGCATGAACTGCAACTTCTAGAGAGAAGAGATAGGAGACTGGAGGAAAGGATACGATAAAGAAAACTGAAAAATCGTGATTAGTTTGTAAGTGAAGAATAAAACCAAAAGAAAGTACTGTGTCTCCTCCTGTTTTGTCAGTCAAATTAAACAACTTTCAGTTGTTTCTTTCCTTCTTTTAATAAACACCCACTAGGGAGAGATAATTTCAGTTCTGCTGAGCAACATTTCCAACCCCTAAACTAACAGGGCCATAAAGGGCAAAGATATATTTATCTAAAAGAACTGGGATGAGATTAAGTAGAAGGAAGTTTAGCCTAAATAACTCAGGGAAAACTTTCTGAGAAACCCATTACTACCCCACCACATGAGTCCATACCCACAGACACTGCCCTGTAACATGGCAAACTAAAAAGAATAGAAAAAGCACAAAAAAACATAATACACTGGAGAATCAAGTACTGGTTAGTATTCACATATATAATTTTTAAAGATAAGTAAGTAGTTTTATCACTTCCATTCAATGTTAACTGCTTCTGATATGGGAACTGTGTAACAAACATCTGCAATTATTATCCTGGAATTTTATTCTCTTTAAACCAGCACATGAGAATAAGAAACTTCCTATCCTATCTTTAATAGGAAATGCTTACAGAAGCTGTAATAATTTCAAGAAGCTAACTTCCAACATTTAGAGGATGGTTATAAAAGCCTACAACAAACAAAACTCAACTCTTAATAGAGCTGAGTTTCTTAACAACCTATTCATCTCAAATTAAAACACCAAAAACTACTTTCAAAATTAGCTCACTTAAAAGATAAAACGACCAGAAAGAAGTGACCAGTCAATTTGATTTCTCAAGTAGATGTCCTGTCTTCTCCTACTGGTATCTGGCAAATCCCAAAATACATTTAGCTCTTTTCAGAGTTCAATCCTGGAAATAGGTACTGAAGGAAGAGTCTATAGCAGACATGGGGAAAACTTGTTTATGTTCTCCAGTTTTAGCTGCTCCCACATTTTTTCCCTCACTTTAAAAAGGGAAATGCTCTGCATCCTGATCAGACAGCAAGGCAGCAGATCGTGCACACAGTGTGAACTTTCACAGACAACCAACACTGACTGCTTTTTTATTTCCTCTCTGGGAAATACTGCTGGTATTTTGACAAGTTACTTTTAATAGCCAGAAAACTGGCATTTGGATTAAATTCTCCATCATACTGATTAACATTCAGAAGACCTAGCTGGGTGGGGAAAAAAAAAAAACACCCACAAAAGCTCGTAAGTTTTATTTTAAAAAAGCCACACTTGGAAGTATTTCACAAAAGGAAACAAGGCCCTGGGTGCACAATGCTCTGGCAGTAAGGCAGACCTCAGGTACCTGAGACTGCCAGGCTTTGGGGAGGTGACTGTAAAACACATGAGGTCAAACCAAACACTTGAGCTGGCTGAGCTGAACAACATTCACATTTTAATATCTGCAACAATTCACTTTAATGCACATCTCTTACCTTTTTTCCAGTTAGCAAATCCTCTCCAAGCAAGTCATCATCAAGTTCACTGTAAAACAGTAACAAATTTTAGAAGCTGAACTTTACAAAACAAAACCAAAAAACTTACAGGGAATATGCCTTAAAAAACTGCCTTGAGGAGAATTGCTGCCAAGCCAGCACAAAGCCTATTTTAGCAAAACATTCAGGGAATAAAATGTATGGATTTTCAGTGAAACAACAGATCATACATATTAAATAAATCTGCTGTTGCACAGTCACTTCATTTCTATATACCCTCCTTTCCATATCCCTGTGACTAAACACAGCAGAGAAACCTAGACAAGCCAAAACAGAGCCATTCTAGAGCCTTCACTCCAAGACCATTTGGACACATTGTCCAAACTCACTTTTGTCCAAATTGCTGATTTCCAGCTCCCCAGGGAGGACCTGAGACAGGAATGTCTTGTGGGCAAGACTCAGTGTCCAGGTGGCCCAAGCTGCACCTCAGCAAGGAGCTGGGAGCCTGGGAAGTTGGCTGGCTTGGGAGCCTGGATCTTTCCTAAAGGCCAGGCTTAGGCCTTGATCTTTCATAAACACTTTATCCCCTTCTCCTCAAGACGAGGGTATGGTCAAACACACATTTGTAGTGTGACAAAATCAAACGGATGTTTCATCAGTTTTATATCTGTGCCCAAGAAATCAGGAAGCACAGAAATATTGGTTTACAACATTTCTGCCATCACAGTGTAATGGCCCCTTAAATATGATTCAATACCAAGAACTACACTCCAGGGCAGCTAAACTTCAGAGAAACTGCTTTATTTCATTCTCCCTTCAGTGAAAGAATTATCTGGTGACAGGGATGACCAGATTCCCCTTCTATAATAAACACTTGTTACTGACAGAAGCATGTATTAGAATATGGGTACCAATACTAAAATGAGATGACAGTGATTTGAAATATGAGCTCTACTTTGAGATTATTTCTACCTGCACACCTTGAAAAAAACAAAGGAAAACAAAAACCACCATGACTAAGGTGGTAAAAAAAAATCAAATCATCCCAAGTGAGAATAGCCTGGATGAACTGAAATGGAATTTGTGTAAGAGTTCTTTAAGACTACATGGCAAACACATGAAAATAGGGAGGCAATCCCAAAACATAAATTAGTTGGCTTTGCAGATGGATCAATCTCTTTCAGAGCCAATTACTATAGAGATAATACAGGAGAGAAGGAGGAGTGAGGGTTGTAAAAATCTTGTGGGCTAGGAAAAAACCAATGATACACCAATTAAGCCTTAAATAGGACAGTATCATCAGTATACAGAATTTATCTACTGTTTTTGATAAAAAATAGTTCCAGGAATGACTGAACATTAACAAATAGCAATTGTTTTGTACTCAATGTAATATTAAACAAAAACTAGGAGATAAGACATATCACACATTTCAAAGAGCAAACTGACTCGAATTTCAGTTTTCAGTTTTCTTTCAGACAGGAAACTCTATGTAACAGAAATAGCTGCAGAACAATTTCCTACTCCAATTTAGTCTCTTTAAAAAAAAAGAAAAATCACTCATCTTTTCAACTGCCAGTAATGTGACAAATGCACAAAAATGTTAGAAAATATTTCCCAGCACTATGGTCCTCCTTTGACAGCTTTTAATAAAACTGCACTAGAGAATTCCAAGAGATGGCAAGAGCATATTTACAGCAGCATTCCAAGACAAAAACCAAGTTCAGCTAGCAAGAAATTTAGATTAGGGAAAAGAATGCAAAAGAAAGTGAAAGATTAATTATCTAAACATACCTAGGCCTATTTACCACATTACTGAAAAGCATTCTTGATGTGATTATTTAGAAAAAAATTAACATTTGATCTGTGAGTTAACTGCAAACATATTCTAGAGTTTCAGAAACTCTGGCCTATTGCTTGACAGTCAAAAAAATTAACACTAGGATATAAATAAAGAAGCAAAAAGTAGTTCACAGGGTGCCCCCCAAAACCTATTAAAATATTCAATGTCATTCAGTATTTTCATTGATAAATTAGAAGAAGAAAAATGATCATGAGTAACTTCTTCAATAAACAAAATAGGGGAAAGCCTGCACTGTAAAATGGAACTATTTCAAGCTCCTTTAAAGTAGCCAAATCTGAAGTTGTCTACAGAAAAAAGAAGGACCACAAGGATTAAATCCGACTGTTAAAGAACAAAGCAAACAAAAGAATCATGAAGAAACCAAACATAAAATCCCTAAATAGACACTAACAGATCCTAGGCTAGCTGAGAGAACTAGACAAAAATGAATGGTTGCAATTTGATGTCACACAAATCCACAGAAAGTAAACTGAAATAAAAGTAAACATCTATACTAGTTCCAAAAGCATCTCACCCTGGCTATCATCAAGACACAAAAGTCTTTCCAAAACCACAATATTAGAAAATTCTAGGTTAAGATGACTTTGGGTTTGCTGCTCTCACATAGAAGAGATTTTCCTCCCCTTTCTCAACTTCCAATACCCAACATTTTTCTCACTGAATAAATTTAGCTTTCTCAAATAAGAAAAAAATAACAAAAAAAATAGCAGACAAAAAAAACTGGAAAGTCTTCAGCCAGCACAGAGAAATCAGTAATCTTAACGAAGGGCCTGAACAAGTGAATTTCATCAAAAAATCAGCTGCTAAATCTGCTCTGTCATCTTGAAGGAGAGCACCAGAAATGCAGGGTTTTCCCAAACCTGAGCTTTGGGCTACTTAATGAGATAAAAGTAAAAATTAACATGATAAAGACGTCACACTGGCCCTTTTAAGTCTCCAACTTCATAAGCATGCCTCACTAAACCTGAGCAGTAGCAAGGACACGAATGTTTCAGGAAAAGAACTTTTAAAAAAGGGGGAAAATTCTCCAAGAACAACGTTACATTTGTACTCCCAAACAACTGGGGCCTTCCGACCCTCAGTTAACACCCTCCAGGATTTGAGAAAGGACAGAGATCTGAAAATTCAAAATTATTTAAGTGCCTGAGGGATGGGACTCAAGTCAAGTAACAACACAGTAAGAGCTGATGGTTGATGAAGATGTGTGATTACCAGAACTCATTCATCTCTCCCCCAACCCAACGATGCTTCAGTTGAAAACAACACATGAAGGATTAAAACACAGAGACTTCTGTGTTCTTCCAGCCCTTTTTCCATCTTCAAGAAACTATGTCCTATACTGAATTAGGCCAGCAGGCAAAACCCCCAAGCAATTACAATGGGCAACACACCCATGACAGCATTTGTAATTGCCAAGACACCCACAGAACTCAACACTTACAAAGACAGCTTTGCAATTTGAATAATATTTTAAAAAATATTCCAACACATGCAAATAGTATTTTATTAGATACAGTTTAAAATAAAATTTCTGAAATAATCAGCAAGATGAAACTGCAGAATCTTCTGCTCTGCTCCTGAAACCACTTCCCTCATAATTTCACTACTGAATTTATGATCATCTCTCTTTAATTAAATACAGCTAATAATAAACACAAATTAAAACACTTTTCTAAAACTGAGTCCTTGTATACTTCGAAGTCTCCACTTGGTAAAAATCCTCTAAAACTACTGCCAAGCCCTACTAGAACCAGCTCTGCCCAAGGAGTTTACTACTGGGTGAAAGCTTCCAACTTCTGATGCAACAGCTGCTTGACTCTTCCAAATTTTCTCAAGTGATGAGTAGGGCAGCTAAACCCAAAGGTGACCAGTCAGCAGCTAAGAGCCCACCCATTCACACAACAAAGGCCAAAAGTTCAGAAAATATTCTAATACAAAACATTCTGCCTGCAATACTGATTTTAAGGTTTCTGAATAGCCAATCCTGGGGACAGGAAGCAGCACAGGGATGACCCAGCCTGAGGAAGTTATTTTAATTGCACCCTCAAACCAGAGCAGCTCCTTGGTACACTTCAGCATCCAACCCTCTAAGAGCTGTACTGGCCTGGCAGAGAGCAGACACTGCTCACCAGCAAACAGCAGAACACCCTGTACACACCAGAGCTACTGCCCAAATTCCTCAGTCACATCTCACCTCGTGCAGCAATGAAAACTACCCACTTAACCTAGCAGAATACCAAGGAAGAGGAAACTAATGCCTCTGGAATGACAATAAATGTACAGCAATTCATTTACTCCAAGGGCTCAGCTCAGTGGAAAACTACTTACAGTAAAATTTGTTTACTACAATCACTTGAGTGATTATTAGAGAAGACAGAAATCTACTTGGGATATTTTTTTTTCTCCCTTTCAGAGTGAAAACCACTGGCAAAGTCTGAACAAGATTACTACTAAAAAAAAATCATAGAAAAATAACAGAAATAAGTGAAAAGTTTTTTTCACAGAAAGAGCAGACCAGTGTAGCTATCAGCTTGATTCCTGTCTCATAAAAGAACACACATTCTTCCCCAAAATAACTCAGAGCACATGCACTTCTACATCTTTAAAACAGCTGTATTGTTGAAGAAGCCCATGCCTAAGCTCTCCTCCTCTTCCCCAATTTAAAACTGAAGTAGAACTTTGAGGATAAGAATTTAAACATCAAGTTAAAGTAAAAAAGATTTTAAAAATTAAAATCTTGGGCAGATTCAAGTACTAGTAAATTCTACTTAAATCACCTAGGTCTACTAAATATTTAAAAGCAAAACCAAAACATTAATTGCAAAATTACACACCACAAATACTTTGTATTTATCCAATTTTAAATGGCATCTCTTCACAATGTTCCATATTCCTCAAGGCAAGCACATGTTTGGCACGATCTAGCACTGGCTGACACATGCAAAACCACCAACATCTTCATTAGAATCTAAATGTGAACTGCTCTAAATGTTAAAGTACAGAATGCCAGAATGGGAAAACAGAACAATGCAATTCAGCATACAGAAACTGAACATGAAAAAATTCTACCTACCTGTCCCAGTCTTCATCTCCAGCTCTTCTTCTCCAAGACCTTTCTGCACCAGGCTTATCAAACTGATCAAAGTCATCATCTGTTAAAAAAAAAAAAAAAAAAAGGTGACTACATTAAATAATTCTTACTGAAATAAAAGGTTGCCAAAGCAACTACACAGATGGGGTTCTCTGGGTGGGTGTGGGGGTATGCAGGTTTTTCAGAAAATGCAAAAATACCTTTTTCAATTAACATGAAGAAACAGATGAATACCAGCAATAGAATTATAGAATCATTACAGTTGGAAAAGACCTGGAAGACTGCCAAGTTCATCCATCAACCTGGTTCCATCACCATGTTCATTAAACCATGTCCTCAAATGCCATAACCACAAGTTTTTTGAACTCTTCCAGGGCTGATGACTTCACTTCCCTGGGAAGCCTGTTCCAAAGCTTTACAATCCTTTCAAACACCCAATCTAAATCACCCTTGGCACAGCTTGAGGCCATTTCCTCTCACCCTGTCCCATGTTACCTGGGAGAAGAGACAAACCCTACTGGCTACAGCCTCCTCTCAGGGGGTTGTAGAGAGCTAGAAGGTCTCTCCTGAGCCTCCTTTTCTCCAGGCTCCCACAGCTGCTCCTTGTCAGACTTGTGCTCCACACCCTGCACCAACTTCCCTGCCCTTCTCGAGACACACTCCAGCACCTCAGTGTTTTTCTTGTAGTGAGATGCCCAAAATTGAACACATGATTTGAGGTGGGGCCTCAGCAGTATGGAGTAAAAAGGGATGATCAATCACAGCCTTTGCCCCGCTGGCCACACACACAAACCAAGATGGTCTTCTCAGCCACTTGGGCATGCTTCTGGCTTATGCTCAGCCACTATCTACACACATCTCCATTCTTCAACAATAAAAAAAGCCCAGAATGTACTACACAGCTTTGCCTCTTCTCACTCTTGCAACCAGGATCACCCAAGGAAAAGAGAGCATGAGCTAAATCACTGGCAAATTCTGCCAATGAAGGTCATTCCAGAAACAGCAGCTGCCCAGAAATGCACGGAACAGAGGTGCAGTGGAGGTGAAGGTAACACCATCTGCCAAACCTTTGCTTGCCTTGGAGGCCACAAGCTCATCCATGAACACTGAGGGTGCAAAAGCACTTTGAAAACAGGAGTAAACGTCAGGGCAGGGCAGGCCAGGTCAGCAGCAGCAGTGTGACACAGAAGAGAGAAGTCAGGTGGAAGGACCATCAATCACCTCAACTGGGGCAGCAAAACCACCAGAAGTCACTGAAGCAATTACACTCTGTACCTAAACGTCGACTTTCCTTCCAAGAAAACACTGCTGCTCCATATTTCTCTCAACAAATACCCTAATTTAGCCCACCACTTCCTCTTGCACAGCATAGTTTGCAAATGACAATTTTGCTACTTAAAAATATAAAAACTTCTATTTCTCTACAAGAATATGCAAAGGTCATTTGCTCTGCTCAGACATCATGTCTTGTCATCTGGAAACTGGAAGCACACACCCTCACACACACACACGACCTCCACTCTCCCCTTCTCTGACTACAGCCCAACAGAGAATGCACACCTGGATTCACTTTCTTTCCACACATTTTAAGAACTTTGCTAAGAATCAAACAAATGACCAGTTAAAAGTTATGCTCAACACAGAGGGAAACCTGCTGCAGTTTAATGGTCTGCAGAACACAGGAGGTCAAGCAATCCAGCCCTTGCAGTCTGACACTCCAAACTGGGATCACTAAGACACCATAAATCCACTCACCCTCCCAAATCTATTTGCATTCAGCTCTTTGACCAAGTACACTGCCAAGGAGCAACTGTTTTATTCAACTGGGGGTTTTTTTGGTCAGTTTCTTTAATAAAGCTCCAAAACCAAATCTGTCTTCAGCTCTTTAAACTCAGCCCAGTATCCTTAAGTGAATATTTCCCATATGCAATGACAAACCTATTCATTTCTCACTTCATCTTATCAAAATATCAGTGTTAGTGACTGATGGAAGTTTAAAAGAAGGTAAAAACATCACTATATTAAGAACATTCAAACCAGAAATTTCAATCATAAATAGCTATGAAAGAAAGAGTGCTCACTATGAATTATGATGCAACATGAGAAGTGTGGCAACTCCTTTATTTTGAAACAGCAGGTAGAAATAAATCTCCCTGATGAGGTTCTTTCCTTTACTATCAACAGATATGTCTATATTTTAATTAATCTTTTATATTTTAACTGATTTACATGAGCTAAAACCACTGAAAACAGTTGTTTCACATTTCTCTGCTCAAACATCTACATACTGCAACCTCCTACACAATTCCTATTTCACTCACAGAGGAAAGCCAAACAAATATACAAGTATTTCCCATCTTCCTCTTGAACACTAAATTAAGTAATTCTGTGGTCTCTGAAGATTAAAAAAAAAAAAAAAAAAGGCCACCTTGCTCTCCCTGTGGTCATTTTAAACCATGCTGCAGTGACTATCTTAGCGCACTGACATTTTAAGGGCACAAATAAATGCACACTGACACTGCACTGACACTGTTCTTATAGCAGGATTACAGTAATCCACTGACTTGATGTAACCACCACCAAAGATTCTTTTTTAAGGTGAGCAACTGGTTTGGTAGCAACCCAAATAACAGTAAGTGTCCACATATTGCCTAACACAGCTCAAGACAATGACCAGCATCAGGAAGACAGTAAATTCTTTATAGGCTATGCCTGCTAGCAAGATGTACTTCTTCATGTCAGGCACCTCTTTAGCACTAGATATTTATAGTATTATATAATACTAGTTTATATTCAAAACTAAAAGCACTTTAAGATCTGAGCTCTTGGCACACAATCCCTCCAGAGATGGAGCTTCACATCAGCCAGGGTTAAATCTAGACAATGCAAAATTACACATCAAACCCTTCTTCTCTCCATAGCACAATCAAACACTTTTTGATACAACTCACAGTTGACTTTTCCAACCCAGATATTGAAGTTTCACAGCCATAAAAACGTTTCAGCCTATTACTGCTGCTAATGAAGGAACTATAGAAAAGGATGGCCCAAGTTCCTGGCAAGTTTCTAGTGTGGACCTGAACTCTCACCCCTCAGCCAACACCAGGAACCTCCAACCTCCAGCTCTCCCAACCTCCAAATTTCTCACATCCTAGTCCATATTTATGAGCAACTTCTACCAAAATTCAAAGGTGAATTACATCCAGCAAAGCTCTTTTCCTCCATTGCCCTCTAGCAGGATGCACACAAAATCCTCAAAAGTGACTGGTCCATTTGCCTGTAGCGACCACAGCTTGCAAGAACTGCTCCACATTCAGCACCCTGCTCTCATCTCTTCTCTCCCCATCTCAACACACATGATATAAAGATCTTCAGGACAGAAGGAGACAGCTTTTCTTTTTAATGCTTATTTGCCTGTGACAGCTGACACTGACAATGAGCATTACAAATTATGCCATTTTGACATTAAGGACTGTCAGAGCCCAGAGCAGGTTGTAGCCTTCCTTCAGAAAATGAGGTCACACCAGTCACACGTCTGCAAATAAATTCTGTGCCAGCTTTATTTGTGAGACAGCAGCCCTGAAATGGACTCAGGCCTTGCACCTGCAATGTGATGTGATACCTAACAGACCTCATGAGGCATCATTTTCTCTCCATTTCTGAAACCACATAGACTTTTATTTTTCTTCGACCTGTCTAGGCAATAACATTGCAAAACACCAGTAAATAACAATCAATGTAACATTCATAGCTGCTACTCCTTGAGAAACGTCTAAGTCAATGTTTGTGTCACAGGTGGTTAAACGCCAGTAAAACATTAACTTGTACAGAAATAAAACCACTCAGCACCGGCAGAGTACATACACAGCCACTGAGAGCAAAAGCCAAAGTTTAATTCTTTTTAAAATGATTCTTAGTATTACTGTGTGGAAAATAGTAGGGAAAAAAAAAAAAAAAAGGATGGTGGGACTCCATGAAAATAAGCTTTCAAAGCATTAAATTGTCTGTGGCAGGGAAGAAGTTCTGTATTTCTTCCAGCAGTCTGGGTACAGCCGTACACAGCAACTGTTGCTGAGACACAGGAGGCCCTGGCTCCTCCCTTATTCCAGGCACCCATGGCAAAGCTCACCAAGATGATGTTTGTGCATCAGCTGAGCACCAACCAGAAGATGCTGATGGGTGATCTCTAAACACACTAAGCCCCCTCTAACTTCCAGGAAAAAGTAGTAAGGAAAATAAAAAAAAAAAACCACAGCAAACCAAAGGAGACCTATGGAAATAACAAAAATACATCAGCTGAATAAGGAAGCAGAACAGGCCAGTTATAGAGGGAAAAACCAAAACAATGCACCACCTGGCTCCTCCTACTGCAGTTCTAAGAAAACCACTGTGATCCAAGTGGCAGGGAACTTTCAGGATGCTGCAGAGAAGGACTAACATGCAAGGCTCTTCTGGCCAGCTGTGAAGTCGAATAAACACAAATATACTTGGGCCCCACACAAAAAGAAAGGTTCCTAGTTTATTTATATTTACCCTGGTGCTGCACTAGCAGTGATGCAAGTTGATCCATACAGCTTGTATGATAGTTTTATGATATATGGCCAAAACTGGTATCTTTTTTTCCTGTTCAGTGAGAACAGATCATCCACATCAGAAACTCACAAAATACAAGCCTCATTTCTTCTCTGACAGTGCTGATGGCAGTTTCTAACTCTGTGGACACCCCTTCAATAAAATCCTTACTAATTTTTCTGTGTAAAATGGAAGCCTTAAGCTGCACAGTCAAGTCTCATAAGCATAGGAGGTGAATCAGCAGAACACTGCAGAGCTCTTAACATCTTAAAATGGCACTAACAGCCTAAAAAGGTAGTCACACATAGCAACTGTTGCTACGATGGAGTATTTCACTGCAATGACACGGCCAAGACTTGTGGAGTAAGGGAAACATTCCATGACCGCATTTTTAGTCCTCCCAGACCCACACCTGAAAGCTTCCTGGAACACTAACCAGGTGCTGTCTCACAAACTTGAACACTTCAAAATTCTGGTTTGTTTTAGCATTGCACTTTCACGAAGACAAAGCTTATTATTGTAGTTTTAGGCACTGAAACGCACTGAAGACTTCTCCTTAGCCAAAGCAAGATGGAGATGCCACAACGAGCCTACAGTTCAATGGATAAAGAAGTCCTACATACTCTTTACCCAACAGGTCTTTCAATGAAGTAACTAAACCTTGCTGCTTTGAGGCAAAATAAAAAAAGGTAAGGGGGCTAGTAAAGGAAAAATAAATAAATAAATTAAAAAAAAAAAAAAAAAAAAAAAAAAAAGGAAAAAAAAAAAAAAAAACCAGAAAATTAGAGGGGAAAAAGTCATTTACCACGTGAAGAAACACCATTTCTTTACTCCTCAAATAATACTGAATATAACAAGCCCATCTTGCTGTATCCCGTTCAAAACACTAAACATGACAGCTTGACAGCATTTCACGAGCAAGACTCCAGATTAAAAACATTTTACCAGATTGTTTTTATGTAACAGCATGTTTCTACAAAACATTTTCCTTCGTATTTCACTGCTAAAGGTTACACAACACACAGGAATTGTAAAAACTTGATTTTCAGCACCTGAGTACACCATGTAAAAACTGAATTTGGTACCTCTTGCTATGCAATACAGAATAACAGGTTTCATGAGGAATGTCTGTGCTTGTAGCACAGGCTGGCAATGTAACTGTACTATGAACACCAGTTGAACCAGAACTTCTGGTAACAAATCCTGACAGCATCTGGCAGGAAAAAAACCACAAGGTCAACAGGAATTTCTGAATCCAAGTCTGTGCTGTAAACCCAACACTTCATGAAGTTCACTACGAATCCAGTCCCACTTATTACAAAAAAAAATCAACTTTTTTACACCATCCCAAAAATCACATTCAGTCTTACTACCACATCATGCATAAATACACCACACTCAAACAGTTTAGTTAATCTGTCCAGGAACAGACACCAGGCAGCCTTGCTATTGGTAAACAATTACTCATAGAAGCAGTAAGTACTTGGTGACTAAGTATTTATAACAACCTAACAATTGCCTACCACATTCCTCCATTAGTGTATTTCATGTTTTGTTTCCAAATTATTACTATTGACAGAGATTAGCTTCCTATTAAAAAAAAAAAAGGCAGAGAAAATTTCTACAGGAAAGAAATTATTTTTATCTCCTCAAAACCAACTTTCTTTTTTAGAGGTTGTATGCAAAGCAAGTCACTAGCAACATGCAAAGTCAGAACTAACTAAATGCTGCCTGTAACTGAAATTCTCTAACCAATGCTTGAAAGAAATAGGGCCTTTTCTTCTTTTTTATTTGACTAATAAACTACATCTAAACCTAAACCCACCCACTCATAATAAAAAAATTTAAAATTAATAAAAATAATTATTTTCAAATAATAAAATAATTACTTTCAAACTGTGATGGAACTAGAAAATCTATTTGCTTTGGAAAACCAGAAGTGCCATAGTCCTTGCTTTACAAATGCTGAACAGCAAAGGAAGGCCGAGAGTTTAAATGAAATCCACATGAGCTTGTTTGCCAAATGGATCTGGACACTAATGACAAACTGCAATTCTCCAGAAACTCTCCAGCATCTTTTGCATCAACCAAAAGTTATAACTAGTTAAAACTGAGGCTGCACTATAACATAACATAGGACGAATCACATCACTAACTTGGAGGTTTCTGGTCAAGCCTGTGACAGCCATGATCCTCAATTATTCTGGACAACAAATTCTATGTGACCTAAAATCTGAGGTTTAGTATTTGGTACAATAAAGTTCGGCTGGGCTTTTGTAAAAAACAATTGATACTAAGGCTAAGTTTATTTCAGATTACCTGAAAACATTCAGAAGAGCGAAACCTTGCCAAAAAAGCAGAGAGAGAAAAAATTGCTGTGTTGAAAGGACATCTCCCTGCCTCAGGCACACTGAGGTAGTATTGTTTTTTGGCACTAGCTCTTTGTTCAATACTAAGTGCAACTTAAGGGCACTGGTTCTTAGTACACCCCTGAGCCTATTATTCCATCAATTGTAAGCTCTACAGGCCTTTAAGACTTGGAGTTTTAGTGTGTGCACCACCTAAGCACAAATGCAGAAGCTATTTTCAGTCCCTGGATGCCACTGCTGAATAGCCCAAAGCACAAGTTCAACTGAATCTGTCACACTGGACAGTATCTACCACATCCTTAGAGAGTGACCCACAAAATGTCCCACACATGCTGTGCTAGCACTATCAGCTTTTCTCCACTTCTTATCAACTGCTTTGCAAGAGGCTTTTCAAGTCCTTACACTGCTGAGAGTGCAACAGCAAACCTCGTACACGCACCAACGAAATGAAGCTGATGAAGCCTCAGAGGTAAAGGAACACCCACTCTGCTACTCTCAGGTACAGGGCTGCCAGCAGGAAGGAACACCTATCAACGGGACCCCCTCCAACTCCTCCTCCACCCCATGTCATGACTCACAACCCAAGGACATCCCCACCCAAAATCTTCCGGGCCACTGACATTCATCAGAAGTAAACTAACCTGAAAGGAAGAAAATTTACAATAATTTTCCCTTACTGCAGTATGGCAGACAATGAAAAGGTGCCCCTTGCTTTGTTTTGGACATGGTTTGTTGTTCAACCTGTAACCATCTCTCCCTAAATGAAACGAAAATCTAACTTCACGCTGATTGTAGTAAATATCAAGAAAAAATTTCAGTGTCTGTACAAAATGGTCGTCACCTTGTATGATCATTAAATGCCGTAACAGTCCAGGTTTGAAAAGACCCTCCAACACCACCTGATCTCCCATGAAAAAGAGAGCGTAGATGAGAAAATTTATCTAGCACCCTATCCAAACATACCCCGAAAGCCTCTGGTAACAGAGGTTCCATCATGTCCCTGAGGAAATTTTTCCAGTGATTGATTATTCTCCCTGCTAAAAGAGTCTTTCCTGTAGCAAGTGAAACCTCTCCTGGCGCAACTTGTACCCATTGTCCCTTGTCTTCTCTGGTGGCTCTTTGTGAAGAGAAAGCCTCCATCCTCTCTGTACTCAGCTTTTAAGATTATGTTAATCAATATTCAGTGTTTCCTCTGGTTCTGTTTTCATATGTAAAATTGGAACAAAGTTTGGGAACCATTGCCTTATCAATGAGCAACTATGAGCCCTCAAGGTCGCTCATCACTCCACACACGCACCTTTCTTGTTTCAACATGCACCCACTCTAGAATTAGAACCAGGTTGAATCAGGCTGATTAGCTAAAGAATCTGCCAACTGTTATGCAACTTTGAATTACTCCTAGATACCTCCCAGACCATCACTTCAAAGCTTTCTAGTTTGTGAAACCTAACACCAAAAGAGCCTTAACGTTCAACCTTAGAAAGCTTAGCTGCACCAACACATCTGGTCACAAAAGTACTTGTGAATGCTTTATTCTTAACAATCACACCAGTATTTCCCCAAAGCCTTAAAGATTATAAACGACCAATGAGTCCATATATGCTGTTTCATTCTCAGTCCTATAATATACCCTTACAGAGGACTTAAACTTTAATCTGCATCCTCAAAGCCAAAACTATCTAGTTTTGTCAGCTGCTATGCTACACTGTCATCCAATTAACACTAATTTATATCTCCAACATCTATTTTGTACTATTTTACCAATCATTAGCCTTTTTTTTTTTAAGAAAACAGTGGGCTGCTATTATGTCCATATTTTGAAGACTTTTCCTCGCTCTAAAAATTCAGAAACTACATTCCTAAAAGTAGTTTCTATGGTTAAAACTTTAAATTACCAAAACCACTTAGTTCAGAACTTCTTTCGCATGCTACCACCCCTGACTTTAGACAGCAGTCCCTTTCCAAAATACTCCATTTCTGTAAGTTCTAGGCTTTCTTGACTGGGCTTTAAAAGTGTATTTAACAACCTCAAGCAGAAATTTTCCCAGAGCAGTCACACGGACATAAGTGTGTGACCTGTGGGTTCCTCCATTCAGCAAGTGTGGAACAGCGATCACCAAGACTAAACAAACACTGTCTCTGTGGGGCAGGGATCCCATTTAAGTGGCCACCATTTACTGATGAGCACAGTGTGAACGCTGAACAAACAACTGCTCCTGCCCACTTAGAACAAAGGGATCCCAATTCACCCTTGGACACAAATGGAACTCCGCAACAACAACAAAAATCAGCCTTGAAATCGCAGTTTCATCACTTTGTTGAAGGTTGTCTGCTGCAGCACACGACCTTGTACTTGAAAGCACATTCATCCAACTTGAAGCAGTTTTAAACACAAGGACCAAAAAGCTTCAAAAGTGACACTTTTTTTTAAATTACTCTGTCCTCGTAAAACCACAAAAACTTCCACCTAGTATATGAATGGCAACCTTACCTCCACACCGCAAGTGGAACCACAGATCTGAACTACAGAAATTAGCACAAAGATTTTTGAAAAGTGATTCCAACACTGCAGTATATTTAATACTATTACAACAATACTCAAGGTATTAAACTATTTGCTCTTTCACCAGTAGTGCTGTCCCTCCTAACTTTCTTCCCAAACTCAGCTCCGAAATTTGGGGATTTCTTTGTAATATTTACCTTTATGTATGGCAAGACTTACCATAAAAATGTCATTATGTTCGTGTGCCTTGTTACCCATCAAACCAACCACGGAGCACAGACAGACCCCTCAGCTGAGTGAGCACTGAATCATCCACTCCTCTCCTCCCTGACAACAACTTACAGAGACTAAATCACCAAAAACTTTTGTACAGACAAGGGCAAGTGGGTCAACTGACCATTCTGATCGTTCTTTACCAAAAACTGCCCATCCTAATGAAAGCAAGCACAGAAACACACATATCCTCTTAACTGTATCTCTCCTGAACACTCCGGAGAGACCCCTGAAAGACATTTTTTAATCACCCAAACGAATATTTTCATTTTAAGGTTTGCTTCATCAGAACCACGGAGGGTTTTGAGCTATTAAAATGCCGCGTGTAGAGGTGTCTGTAGTCATGCAGAAGCACAGTGGAACGAACACCTGAGAGCCTTGAAGTCAAGTACTGACTTAATTTCACACTTCTCAAGGGAGATCTTCTACTTCTGGATAGACTATGAAACAACTTATAACTACACCGCAGTTTAGAGACGTGTTACTCAAGCCACACACCTGCACCTGTAAAAACTAGGTAAAAAAAAAATAAATACCCACCATCCCTAGGGCTGTTTAAGAAAAGACTGGACGTGGCACTCAGTTTAGTACCATGGTTTAGTTGATACCGTGGCGTTCGGTCATGGGTTGGACTAGGTGGTCTCAGAGATATTTTCCAACCTGAATGACCTCGCAATTCTGTGAATGTCTTTCAATAAAACACACCCACGTCCCCCGAAGGCCTCCGCACCCGCGGCGAGGCCGCCGTCCCTCCGGGCCTTGTCCCGGCCGGGCGGCCACAGCACCCACAGCACCCACAGCACCTCCCATCGCCGGAGGAGGAAAACTCCCAGGACCCGGCGCGGCGCTCCCGGGAACCCGCGGTGCTCGGGCGGCTCCTGCTCGCCGCGATCCGCTCCCCCAGCCCCGCGCCACGCGGGACGCGCCGCTCCCAGCCAGGCCGCTCCGCGCCGGGAGGCCCCGCAGGAGCCCGCGGCTCCCCGCACGCCGCCGCCCCGAGCCGGCCGCGCTCCCGCTGCCCCGGGCGCGGCCCCCGAGCACCGACCTGCGCCTCCTCCCAGCGCGGCAGCCATGGCTCTTCGCCCGGCCCAGGCGGCGGCCGCGGGTCGCGGCAGCGCCGCGGTGCCGCCCGCCGGAGCGGCGGGTGCCGGTGCCGCGGCGAAGGACACGGGACACGGGCCGGGAAGGGCTCGGATTCAGCGCCCGGCGGGCCCCGCTACCGCCGCCGGAGAACAACAAACTAGCACAACATGGCGGCCGCCACCGCTGTCGCCGCCGCGCTGCATCCTGGGACGGCGGCGGACCTCGGTCCCTCCTCCGCGGCGGGGGCGGGCGGGCGGCGCGCGCCGCTGGTTGGCCACGCCGGCGCCCCCTGCGCGTGCGCGGGGCGGGAGGGCGGGGCGCGTGCGCGGCGGTGGGGTGGGCGGGGCGCGTGCGCGGGGGCGCCGTGAGGGAGGAATGGCGGCCGGGGCGGGGCACGAGGAGTGTTCGCCGTCCCGGCTGCGAGAGGTGCGGCCGAGCTCGTGCCGGTACCAGTGCCCCTGGCCTGGACAAACAGCGGGAATGGGAGGGAGAGACGCCCAGACTCCTTCCCCCAGAGACGGGGGTCTGTGGATGTCTCTTGCGGACGTGGGTGACTCCTCGTACCATCTCTGAAATGCGCGGCTCACACTGAATCACGGGATCGGTTAGGTTGGGAAAGACCTCTGAGATCATCGAGTCCAAGCCGTGACAGAGCATCTGCATACCAATTACACCACGGCATCGAGTGCCGTGTCCAGTTTTCCCTTAAGCGCTTCCAGGACCGGTGACTCCTCCACCACCCTGGGAAGCCCATTTCAATCTCTAGTCGCGCTTTTTGTGCGACCTAAACTTCCCCTGGTGCAGCTTAAGACTATTTCCTCCTGTCCTTTCGCCGACTGCTTTAGAGATGAGCCCGACTCCCGGTTGGCTACAGCTTCCTGTCGGGGAGTTTTAAAGAGTGATAAGGTCTCCCCTGAGTCTCCTCCAGGCTGAATGCCCGCAGCCCCCTCAGCTGCTCCTCATCAGATTTGTGCTCCAGACCTTCACCAGCTCCGTTGCCTTTCTGTGGACCTTCTCCAGCACTTCAATGTCCTTCCTGAATGCAGGGTCCCACAACTGGACACGTGGGGCTGTATTGAGGCTTCAGGAGTCACAGGTCCAGCTTGAACCATCGAGTTCAGCTGCCTGTTGAGTAACAAAAAACCCCTCATGAATTAAATACACCATGAAGGGGATGGGGTCAGGGCGTGTTAAACATGTAGTCCTCCGTCCTTCGAGGCTTAGCAAGCAGAGTATATGTATAAATTGACCTAAAGAAGTTCAGACCATATGGTTCTTGCTTTCCCACTCAAACCTCACCCAAGTTCTCCCTTTATTCAGCATGCTCAGTTTAGTTCACTGCAAGCTGTGAATCCTCTCCTGCTGGCACTTCAGGCACTTCCCTCCTGGCTGCTTGGCTACTTGCTCCCCTCTCCTTTTAAAAGGACACAATGTGGCTGCTGAGTGTATCAGTTTGGATCACTGATCCCACAGTAAAGTGATTACCAAAAAGTTTTCCTTATGAGTTTCCTTCCTGACTTCTCCCAAGTTTTAACAGGTGAATCCAGATTTCTGCACAGGTTAAATGCAACATAAAATTATGCCATGATCTAAAACAAACTTCTAGGTTATACTACTTGTAGGGAAACCAAATCTCATCTAAAACAGTTTAATGGAGCCTACTATAACAAGACTAGTTCAAGTAAACGGCAAAACTTTCCCAGGTGGACAAGTCCTCATGGAAATAATTAACAATGTTAGTATTTAAATTATCAGCGTTATCTGATTAAACCCTCGCTATGAGAATAGGGAAGTTCTCATGTCACTTTGTTCTGCGCTCCCTGCAGACTTGTCTCTACATTGCATTTGATCTCATTTTTCAGGTTTTCTTCACAACCATACACCTAGAGGCTTATTCTTTATGTATTCCTACAAACTCAGCTGAATTCTGTCTGTAATTTGGGAAACAGGCTGTCGGTAGGTGATGCTTGCTGATAATTTAATGTGTGGTCCATCAGTCCAGCTCCGATTGCCTGACGTAGGGGCAATGACTGAATACTACAACTACCAATGGTAAAAACCCAGGATGATTTCAGTGGGGGGGCCAGGAGTTCACCATTGGTCATTGCATTTTCGTATTGATCTTTCTTTCCTGAAGCTGGTTTGCAGTACAAAAAGATTTCCTGGCAAGGGAAGGAGTTTCCTGGAGCCTTGAAAGGCCGTGTGGGGCAAGGCTCAGCCAGGCTCAGCTGCAGCCTGTTACAATTCACAGCTCTCTTGTCAAAGTTCTCTGTATCCATTTTTTTTGGTGCAGGGAAATTGTTAAACAGTGTTCATAATGGGCAGCTTTGTGGAATTCAGATATGTAGAGGAGTGCATTTACAGATATCTTATACTCTATATCTTTGCTCATTTTAATAGCAAATTTTTGTGGCTGACAGTCTAAACAGAAACCAATTTACCATTTTCTTAACAGACCAGTCCAATGTTAAAGAGGAATAACAGGACACTTAACTACTATTTTGCTAATGTACAAACACTTTAGCCACTTTGCAGAGCTCTGGTACAACAAAAAGTGGCCTTTCCCAGGGGTCTGAAGTTCAGCTGTTGTAGAACAGAGACCTAAATGACAATGACAGAGACAGGTATGGTGACTCTACTGAACTTCACTCAGAACTTTCTATGAATTGTCAAATTCCAGGAGCTGTACTTGCTCTGGATTCTATATAAAAAAACCCCTTTTTCTCTGTACTACTTACTCTGTGCTATAAAATGCAAATATGCTCGTGTCTTTTCAGTAAGTTAACATATAGCTTCTGGAACCCATGGATAAAAATTACTTTATGTGGACTAATCATCATCAGTTTAAAAAATGCCTTTGGAAGTTCTGCATAAAAATAATGTATTTGCCTGTTCTTCTTTACCAGCAAATTCTGTTGCAGTCAGGAATGCAACAGATTGTCTTGCAAGGGGATTAAGTAAATGACAGAGAGAGAACTCAAGATCCAGTAATCCTGGTTCTGCACTCACTGCATTACTGGAGCAGGTTGCTTTGCATTTCCTGCCTCAGATTTCTTCTTCTAAAAGTTTCAGTAAAAATTGTTCTGTCCTAGCTTCTCTACATAAACCTATTTCCACAGTTATAGTCATTATCAGTTTTATTTACAGTGGGTTTAGATGTTAACATTTTCTTTTCAAAATAATTTGTAACTTATTTCTGGAGCAGACATAATGCTTTTTAAAAATCTTTTTTATATTTAAATAATTATTTATTTTTGCACTCTAGAGTGGTTAAAAATCAGTCATAAATCTAGTACAGCAACCTTCCAAATTTAATTCCGTGAAACACTTGGAATTTATATGAGGGTGTTTAGAACAGGGTTATCAACAGCAACTAATTCCATAGATGAAATATGCTTTTGTGTTACTTTTTAACCACAGTTACCTCTTTGTGAGTTTGCTTTCTAGTCTGGCAAAACCAGGCTGAATTTTCACAGCATGGCAGGCCCAGATGGGTAATCCAGTCATGGGTTTGGCTCATGACCTCCTGGTGCTGAACTTCTCAGTGACACCTCACTCCAAGGCACCATCTTCCATCCAACGTTAAACCTGTCTTTGGGTGAAGACCTCCAAACCAGACACTAAACCCACTTGGGTTATTTCATCAACATCCTGTGATGCAGCAAATGTTCTGTCACACCTGACAGGAAATTCTGGATTTAAAGTGTACAAATGAGGGGTGCAAAAGCAAATTTGCTCTCTTGTAGGTGTCACTGGGCCTGTTGGTAGTAACAGCAATCATAGGAGGCAGCAAGATCTCTTGGAAGAGAGATACAGGTGAAAGGTGCTTTCCCTTTGAGCCAATCTCCTGCAAGGGCAGAGGCAGATTAGGAAATTGCAGATTTAAAAACTAGTAAGTGTCTTAGTTAAGGAAAGAGAACAGTATGAGGATTAAAACTAAATGTATGAAAAACACTGGTGATAAACTTTGAGCAGAAACATTTCTGAGTGTGTTATAGCCTCATGACTGTAGTTTCAGAGCTGTGGACAATGTTCATGTGTATCCAATTTTGGTTTCACTGTAATTTTTATTTCTGTTTCCTCCTGCATTCTTGTTACGTATTTATCCCCTTGTTGCAGCTAATCTGCCTTGTAGTCTGCAACTGACTTGATGCATCTTATTTCAACTGTAATTTCTTCAGAGCAGTGTGACCCTGGGACCCCTTAAGCAGCTGCAAAGGTGGAGAACAGGAGAAGTTGTGAACTGAGAAATGGCCTGAACAAGCAGCCTGCCAAGTGTGTTATTGATGTGTCGCTTGTGGAGTCCCTAGAAAGCTGGTCAACCACCAAAGATCAAAATCTCAACAGAACACATACCTTGACGTAGTGTAAAATATATAAATTTTTACCAGCTCCAACTGGCTGCAGGGAGGTTTGGGCTGTCCTTTGGGTTCTGAACAGAGAACAGCACTCAGAAGCCTGGGTAGTGCTCTGGACCCCAGTGTTTGCAATACATTTTAGGAATCTAGTGAAAAGAAATCAAGAAACACCAAGGAAATCCAAGTGTTAAATGTTTTACAGTGGTTTATATCTATTTTTTTTTTCAATCTGGATGCTGGAAATCTTACTAAGCTTTGTTTCATTTCACCAGGATCCCAGCTAGTGTCAGAGACAGCACGTGAATCAGGGTGAAATTGACAAATGTAACACAGTCTTCTCTTTCAAGAATGACTCAATTTAGTGGATGATGTCTAAGATCCCCCATTCTTCGGTAAAGGGAGTGGTACCCCATGATAAACACATCAGAATAAATAAAGGTTAGAAGTATTTTGCAAGACTTCCTGACAAGGAGCCAATGTACAGCATTGTTGTCCTTGCCCAAATGCTGAGCTTTGGGAAGAGCTTGCTTGCTCTGGACACAAGCCAGGCTGTAAAAGAGCAGGAGGACATGTGATGGCTCTAGGCAAACCTCAGGGCATCACAGGGAACTCCTGTGGCTCAGATTCCTGGGCCCCATACCTGTGAGCAAAGCACAGTGCCCTGTGGAGCCCCACTGAACATTGTGCACAGGTACCAAATGTCAGCAGTTATGTACCAACTTCCAGATACGAGCTCATGTTCCTAAGAACTCCTGGTGCCAGAAGGCTATAATCCCGTTAAAAGCCTCTGGGATCTACTGCAATGCAAATAATAGTAGCAATAATTAGCTCTGCTTTAATTGATACTGTGTATTCCTCAAATGTCAGTGAAAATTTGCTTTGCTAAGCCAACAACTTCTCCCCTGGAACTCTGCTGTCTTTACCAGAGTTACACGAGGGGTGAGTTTGGATCATTGTAGGTTCCTGGCATAAATTATCAGCTGTTGATTCCTTGCCCTTTAAAACTTGGCAAGCATACAAGAAGAGTTTGCCAGACATGCAAGGACTAGGTCTTTGCATTTATGGGTAAATCCTCTGGGACTATGCACAGAAAGGAGTACAATTTGCTAGAAGTAGCCAGCTGTGAAATCCAGGAACTCCTGCACACAGCTCGAGCAACTTAGAGCATATTTAGCCTGGCGTCAATACCAGCGATTTCTGGAAGCAGTTTTTGCACCCTCAGCTTTATGAAAGCAGAATGTGATAGCAATAAACCCTGTAAATGTGTGGAGGTGCTAAATTTACAGAATAATCCTAATGGGGGTGATTTGGAGTAGCATAATCTAGAGTGAGTTTATGGTTTATCCCAGTGGCTAGGAGTTGTCTCTGCTTAACACTGAGAGTGCAGGTCTGAGCACATCATTGGCATAAGTTAGTAAAGATAACACACTCCAAAGCTCTCAGCATCTTCTGCATGAACCATGTCCTCATCTGGACCTTTTGTCTTACTGAGCACCTGAGAATTTTAATTCATGGACAGACATCTTGCCTTGTAGCACTGGTACAGCTCCATGCTCAGATGCTCCTCATGGCTTCTTTCTAAGGGGAGGATAAATGTTCTCTGCCTCTGGTTATGTAAAGGTCAGAGCTAAGCTTGTTGTGTAACTTCCTTCACTTGGTTACATTAGATGGGCTGAATGGTGGCTCTTACCTGTGGGAGACCTCCCTTGGTCAAAGTGAAGGGAAATAAATCCCAGCCACAGCGTCTCTATTTTTATAGTACTGAGCAAGATTAGTTCTGGTAGCAGATCTCGAGTCCAATGTTTTCCACATTTACCAGGGAAAGACTCCTGGCTTGGAGAGCTTCAGTGCATTATTACAGAACCAAGCCAATTTTGTGTTCGCTGGGCCTAATGGGTAATGGGTTTAGGCTAAAATGGGTCCTTCAAAGACTCAGAGATACAATGCACCTGATTTTATGGGTTTTCCATATGTACAAAAGTGTTGTTGCCAAACAGACTCAGGAACAGATCACTCTAGCACATTACTAATAAGCCAATTAGTGAAATGAAGCATAACAAGTAGTAGACTGCTTTATGCAAATATGTTTGTGTAGAAAACAGAATCATTTGAACTTTACATTCAGGAAGACCTTGCCAGTATGATATGTGGTGATAGTTGCTATAGCTTTTATTGATCCGTCTCTCTTTTCATCCTGACATGTGTGGATTCAAATGCAATGAGTGATGTGAACCTTAAGAAATGCAAGGATGGTCAGGACCTTATCATGTGTTTTTTTCAGTAGCTACATTTGGCCAACAGGTTTTGCAACACCTTCTAACAATAACTTTGGTTATACTATCTTTCCAGTACAGTCATTGGCAGAGCCAGTCTTTTATTTGCTCCAAAATCCAAAAACTTTTTACATTCAGCTAAATTCCTTACAAGGAAGAATGATAGAATTAGGGCTTATGTATCAAATCAGTTTGATTTGGGGACTTTAATTTATCTAGTTCATCCAACAGATTTATTTATCACAGCCTGTCTACATTAAGCTGGGTACCCTTTTAGTAATGAATTCCTGGCAGCCCAGGAGCAGGTTATGGAACATGACCCATTACAGTGGGCTGAGGTACAGGGAACCGATAGAGATGCATTATCCAATGCACAGGTTGAAGTGCTATCTTGTATAACAAATTATTGACTTCATTGTACATAGTACTAGGATTTAATTAAGCGATAAGGCCCATCATAGTGGCCCTTTATCTAGCAGATAAGGATTTACCAAGCTTACCCAAGAGGTCTTTATCTGAAAGATAAGGAAAAGGTACATAAGGTGCCTTCTGCTTTTAAATCTTTAATTGAAAAGACCTTATTTTTTAAGTTCTAGGTTGTTTTTTCTTCATGACCTAGTATTAAAGATTCCGATGGATTTTTGTAAGGGAGGTTGTAGTAGGGAGGAATGTTACCAGTGGCCTTCACTGTGTGAAATTAATAGAATTTATGTCATTTTTATTCACAATGTACCAGCTCTCAGATGAAGTAGAAATTCAGCCTCTGATTTCCAGGAGATTTTCCTGTCACTTTATGATCCCATGGCCATAAAAAAAAAAATTCATTCATTGACCATTTCAGAGAGTTGTAATTGTGATTATATTGTGAAGTTTAGAAAAAATTGCGATAGACAAAAATGAGGGAAAAATAATTTAAAGACAGTCCTTTTAATGACTGTGTTATCAGCTAAGCTAAATGATGGCTAATTCTTTAGTCCTTTACATATGATGTAAAGACACATAAGCAGAAAACAGATAAAGAAATTGAGGCTAATGCAAAAACTGGTTCCTAGAATAAGATGAACACACAGGAAAACACAAAATAGTACTACTGCTAATGCTCAGTAGAGAAAAACATGAAGGAAATTCCAGAGAAAGGAGAGAGGAGCATATGTTTTTTATGAGAAAGGCACACATAAGGGCCACTGCATGGTTGAAAACAGGACAGGATCTTTGGATTTAGCTGATTTAATCCCTAATGTTACAGACACTTTTTTAATAGAATCGTTTCATAAAGGCTCAAGCTCTTTTCAGGAGTAGCTGGGCTGTTGCCTCCCCCTCCCTTAGAGGAAGGCTGTTGTGCAACATCCGTACACTCATAATTACCTGGCATCTTCCAGTTTACAGTATGACTGTATCCCTGGCCAGTCCATACCTGTTTTTTCTTCCATGCTGATACTATCTTTTAGCATAGTGACATTTCTTCCTTCCCAGTGCTTCTCATTCCCATCCCCATGTAAGTCCAGACATCAGTCAGCCTTTATCACAGTACGTGAACAGAGCCCTCCTTGGACCACTTTGTCCTTGCTGCTCCAGAAGTGACAACCACCAATTGACTCTGTGCCCCTTCTGGGACCAGGGACGTATCAGACTCACTGTTTGTTCCACCTCAAGTTGCTTTGTGTATGCTCTGTGAAATCGTCCTGAATTTCCAGGCATCCAAGAACCTAAGCTGCCACATACTGGAAATCCAGTAGGTTACTGCCCAAAGCAGTTGTCTACCACATAAATTGATAGCGTTGGCAGCTCTGCTTGTGAAAGACCCCCTGTTCCCCAGATTGTTAATCATCCTGCTCTGCACCTGTTCCAGCTTGAATTCTTCATGCTTGAACAAGGGCAGTAAAGCAGAGTCTGAAGGGATCAGATTGTATTAGAAGAGCTTGGAGCAATTCAAGCCAGGACCAAGTAGCAATTATAATGAGAAATACCCTCCAGGTTACACGAGAGGCAAATTGCCTCAGCGGTGAGCAGAAGTTTGTAGTGCTGCTTTGAGCCTGTTTGTTCAGGAACCAGGGGATTTCATTTCCACTGTTGACAATATGACACCTTTTACGGACTATTGATTCTCATTCTTAAGAACTATCTGGCACAGAGGCAATAAGTGAATGGAAAGGTGTGAATTAGAATATGTACATGGCTAAAGACGATCACTCAGGTATTAGATCTGAAATTCCAGCTGTGAAGCTGGTATTGTTCTCTGTTGTGCCAACTACCCTCCAGTAATTGCCCCATGAGCAATTCTGCTATGTCCTTTTACTTATTTATTTGTGACTTTGAAAACTGATTGAGCTTTCTGCCTCTGAGAAGACTATAAACAGGGTCTCTTCACTTTAATATACCCCACATGGACTTCCTTCACATTGGTGAAACCTCTCATGCCTGCAAGTCTTTGAAACAGGTCTCTGCTGCCTCATACTCCAGAGAAGCCAATGAAGCTGCATCCACTGGCTGCAGCAGAATAACTTTCCCACCACACACTTCATGTTTATTTCACTCAGAAAAAGATTTTGTCTGAGTGTTGCTCTCAGGCACTTCTGCTGTCCTCTTCTTCCCTAAAAACCTGGGAACAAATTCAACACCCTTTCACTTACATGTATGTCAACATGAAATTATTTTGCTTAGTAGATATGTAAAAAGGGATTTTTCTTCCTTGAAATCACACTCCAGCAGGAGCTGCTCCAATCAGCAATGTGTGCTCTCTCGCTCTCTCTCTGTAGTTGTTCCATTAAAGTAGTGTGAAAGCTACAACTGTGTGTCCACTGTCATTCTGTATTAGAAGTCAGAGGTAAGGTAATGATGTGCAAGGTTGATCCTTCTGTAATACTTTCCTTGGAAGTACAGTTCTGCCGTTCCTGCTGTCAGCCTGTATTTAGAGTGCAGAGATTGCTGCATGACTTGAAAGCAGCAGTAGGCAATTCCCAGTTTAAGCCTTAGATATTTACATATTTATGCTCACTTCAGCGGAGTAAATATGCTATGAATAAATCCTATTATGTTTGAAACTGTACTTACAGTATAATAAAACCACAGTACTGTGTTGCAATCTCTGGTTTTATTTTGGTGTCAATATGGGCATAAATTTTGTAAATTATATATTGTTAACATTACATTCATCATCCCACAGTGATTAGAATACTTTGTATAATGTGAGAAAATAATGAAGAAAAAGTCCTTTAATCTTTAAACAGTAATTGAAGGAAAAACATTGCCTGCAGGTAAAACAGTTCTGATAGAAATGGTCAGTCTATTAGGGGTGACTCTATAGCTATTACCTTTGTTATTACTGGTTTTTAAATTGTGGGCATCTGAATGTGCCATCTTTTGCCAGAGTTTTTTTCCAAAGGGCCTTGCCAGGTATTGCTGATACAATGTTGTGTGTGCCACAACCGTATGCTGGTGCTGAGTTCTGGAGAAGAGATCATTTGATACCTGCCAAAATTTCTCAAAGTTTATGCTCTGGAGAAGGTGTCTGGCTGCTGCTTGTGTTTGCAGGGTCCCTGCAGCAGTTATTGCAGCATTATGCTAGGGATCCCTATGAGAAGAGAGGCAGTCTTTTCTTGTAATAAAAAACACAGCCAGAACATCTGCTTTGTGTTCTGAGTCTTAGTACCAGCCTTTTCCATGACTTCCTCAAGACATGACACAATCTTCTGCTTTTATTTCCTTCCCATCCTCCATGTGCATGTTGTGTACTCTTCATAATTTTACCATCCAAAGGAATTTTAAATGCTTTCATTATTTAAAAGCACTGATTTTTGTGTGTGTGTGTACAAATCTTTAGCCCCAACATCTCAGCTGAAAGACTCCTGCAGAAACCAACAAGCTGCTCACTGTAGGAAGCTCTGTAGTAGGCTCCACATGGTCACTTTGCTTTCACAGCTTGACCCCAAATCCATTGAAGTAGAAGAGTTTTATGTTACCTCAGCACAGGCAATCCCCTAATGTTTGCCAAGAGCCTTTTGGTAAATTCAAAGATCTAGGCTTGCTCCATCTGCTAGATAGTGCATGAAGACTACCCATCTTAATTGGAATAGTCATAGGATTTTCGTTGGAGTATTTCACAGCATCCATCTGCTCTAAAGCTCTCACATTCAGAGATTACCTGTATTGCAGAGGGAGCGTCCAGGCTCAGAAGCAGACTCAGAGAAGGTGAAAGTGTAACACTTTTGAGGATGTCCTCCTAGTGCAGGGCATGAGAAGTCTCTTAGAGAGAACCTAAATGAAGGAAAAGGAGTTGAAGGAGTTGTAGAGTTGTGGAGTAAGGAGAGTTGAAAAATAAAAAAAGTGAGGAACTATAAAAGTTGTAAAAAGAAGAAAATGTATCTCCAGCTAAGCATGTCAGAACTTAAACAATAGATAGTCATGTCAGGTTGCTGATGATAATTCAGGCTTTGCTGGACACAGGGATTTGAGCTGAATCCAGTAATGTCTACTGAATATCAATTAAACCTTTTGAAATTTGCCATTGAGACTGAAATGTTCTTCTCAACTTTCAGGGAAGAATGAAAAAACCCACCTCCAAAAGGCATTTGATGTTTTTTTTCAGATGAACTATTATCTCTGAAATTTCTGGGTGGAATGCTTTTTAAGAAAGGCCAGTTTTAATAGGAGTTACAATAAGAGGCTTGTGGCAGTGCAGTCTGCAGCCTTGGATTGTGTATTGAGTGTGTGAGGGGTAGAAGAGTTGCTCTGCTTATCTCAGAGCACCTTCATGCAATGCTCAAGTGGCTGGGCCTATTGTAGGACACAAACCAGGCAACTTGCTTTCTGTGGAGTTGGTGTGCTGTGACAATGGCCATTTCACTTCTCATTGTTGGCCCTCTTCCTTTATGATCCTCATTGCTGTGTTTTCAATATATTGTTTTTATTGTTCTGTATATTGTTGTCTGTGAGTTCTTTGAGGTAGAGACACTCACAAAAGCTAGAAGACAGATCCTAATCTCAATAGGAGAAAGAAACACAAAGATCTCACAAAAGCATCACTTTGGTCAGAACTTGAGGATGATCAGTATGCAATTCTACTTTGAGCAACTATTGGCAAAATTAGCTCAAGAAACAGAAGAAATATCTTGTGCCTTTTATTGAAGTCTGTATCAAATTTGCTTATATTTCTTTGCAGTTTGGTTTAGGGAAAATACAGATTTCCTTCTGTTAGACATCAGTACTGTGTTATTGTGACATATTCAGAGGCCATTTATTCAGTCAGCATAATCTCAGGTCACACTACTCACCACAGGACCATTATTTGAAAAGAAAATGAGTCCTTCTATTAAGAGAATGGCTACACCTGTGTCAGTAAAGAGAACACATCAGAGGACAGCCTCTGGTCCTCAGGATGAATGGTCCAGCTCAATGAACTCTTGTTATCACCCTCACCCAGAAGAGAGTGGCCAGGCTCCCCTCACCACTATCATTACCATTTTAAAATTAAGAATAAAATGCTACAGGAGAATTAAGAGTCTATAGGGAGATATGAGCTACCTCAGCAATTGCTGAAGCTAATGTCACAGGAATCAAAGCTCATTTTCTAGACTTTTGGGGTCTTTAACCACAGGTACTCCCAGGCTTACAATGCTGATCAGCATGGAGATACCAGCATGGCTCGTTTGGACCTGGCTCAGGACCCAGGATCGGACATGAAGCTTCAGATACACCAATTCATCACAGTCATGCTGCTTCCCAGGCAGAGCAGCGTAGACCTTCACAAGGATGTTGTCCAAGATCACACAAGAAGTTTGATGTTACGGCAAAACTGAATTCCTCTGCCCTAATTCTCAGCCTCATATATGACTATTGGGTCATTGTTCCTCTCTTAGGAGGTTAGATTTCATTTCTGTGGCGAATCAAACACAAATCTCCAGAAGATTGTTGTTCCACAGAACACAGGCTGCTGGCAGTTGTTCCCAGACTCGAAGGCCCATAAAACAAATTATGGGGTTATTTACTGAGAGAGCAGAAAGATACCTTTAAATTGTAGCAAATATATTTCTAAATTGAGTCTATTAAGATCGTGGTGAGGAGGATTTTTGACATTGCTTTCAGTGGAATAGAGCCATGAGAAATTTGAAAGCATGAAGACCTCAAGTTGTTTTTATTTTAGAAAACATGAGAAATGGTTTGTGGAGAAAACTTCTGTGCAAACCACAATAACTTGACAGATCTTCTGCTGAGGATAGAGTGCACCAGAGCAAACCAGTATGTCTTAATTAATAACCATGTCTACTCACTACAACTGCAGTAATACTAATCATTTCCCAAGTAGGCTTGGCTGAATACAAAGGCTTTTTACACTTCTGTTTGATTTGTTTTTTCAGAACTGTAGTGTTTTGAAGATAAATAAAAGCTACTAATGAATATGTATATGCTTCCTGATGCTGAGTATCTCAGTGAATATTCTAGGACAGTTTTGTAGTCTGCTATGAACATGTTCCTTTGAAGTTTTTACTGATCTAAAAACAAAGTCATTATGTTTGGGTCACACATTAGTTTACTGATCTAGTTAGACAAAATATTTCAAGACAGGAACACTTTTCAACCTCAAACTACAAAATGCCATGAAAATTCTTCTCAGTAGCTCCCAGACAATTAAAAGTCATCTTAACAATATGGAACAAGCTTTAATTTTACCTCTTAGGAAAAACCCAATAAACCCCACCATTTTCTCACTGCTTAAAACAAGAAAAGTGAATGAATTGAGAGGCACTGGAGGACTAGGGATGTCCATATAAAGGTTGTATGGATACTATACTGTGAAGCACCTGCTGTATAGACTGATGACTTCATGTCCTGCTGTCCAGGGAGAACCATGGCAATTGGGTGACATGTGTCCGTTTCACACCCGTGGGCAATCCCTGGGCCAAGAGCAGAACTGGCTGCGTGGCTCTTTGCTTGTTGACTGTTCACATGGTCTGATTTCAGAATGACAGCTGTGGGAGCATCCTTTGTTTGGCTTTCATGGGAAGCAAAGCTTCGTCTCCAGTCTTTCCAAAGCAGGGCTGAAAAAAATGAAATGTTCATTTCCTCTTTGTGTTTTTAACCTTCCAGTGTCAATCAAAAGACTGAAGCAACAGCATTGTCCTGTTGCAGAAGGTACAGCAAAAGCTCCAGGCAGCCCAGCCACATTCAACCTGCTGTATTTAAGGTTATTTTGGAAGTATTATTCACCTTTGCCATGGGATGAAGGACTATGCTTATTATGAGAGCATTTATAAGGATTATAAGAATTTATAAAAGAGCTGAGCAAAATTGAGATTAGCTCCCTTGGTTAGAGCATGGCACTAACAAGGTCACAGACTCGATCCCTCTATGGGCCATTTGCTTAAGAGTGGAACTCAATGATCCTTCTGGGTCCTTTCCAATTCAGACTGTTCTGTGATTCTGTGACTGCAGCAACCAATGCTGAAGCCATCACAAGCTGCCACCCAAACCTCCTCATAGCCCCCAAATCCTGGCTTTAGATCACTCTGGAGAGGACACTGCCCTTTGTGTGTGTATGAAAGACTCCTGTGACACAATCAACTGGAAATTAGTGAAATCCTACTTTTGCTGATGACTTAGAGCAGTATTCAAATTCCCTGAAGGGGAGGGGATGGATCCTGCAACGATGCTCAGGTCCTGTAAGACAATTAGCATTACAATCAGCTTTACTGTATCATCCAGAAATCCTGTACTAAGTCTCCAGTGAGGTCATTTCACCCCAGGTGCTTTGCCATAGGAACTCCAATTCCAGCCCCCCTATGATACTACCTGGCCAGAGCTCCATGGCAGGTATGGCAGGAGGCTCTGCTGCTGAGGCTCCCTGGTTTTCCTGGCCACTGCTGTCACCTCCCAGGGTGGTGGCATTAACAGAGAACCCCTGAAGCAGAGCTGTGACATAGCAGCAAAGTGCTGTGTCTCTTCAGCATAGGTGCCAGATGGCAGACGCCAGTGGAAGGAAGGACATTTATCAATCAGCCCTGGGCTCTGAATGAGTCCAGCCTGAACTCAAGTTGGGCTGCCTGCTCCCAGCTGGAGATGCTTGGTTTGGGGAAGGTTTCAAATCCAGCTGATTAAGCTGACAGGTGTTGGTTGGGCTGCAGCTGCAGAGCAAAGACTGCTCTTTGATGGGACCTGCTGACCTTGTTAATCTGGGAAGATCTGTGGCCAAATGCTCTCTGCAGGCAGAAATTTGCAGAGGAAAATGCAGCATCTTTCACCAGCTTGATGTTTTGGCTGTCAGGTTTGGCAGCCACTTAAAAACAGGATTGATTTTGTTGGGTTTTTTGTTGACAAGTATTTTGTGTTTAGTTAGCCAGAAGTCAGGGATTGATGGTTGCATTCCTCTCTTTCCAGCAGGAGCTGCGCTGAAATGCACATTTGCTGCCTGTCATGGGCCAGTGCTGCCTGCTCTGGTACCAACGGTCCTGACTTTGCATTGTACCTCCCAGAACCTGCTCACCTTTATATTTACACTGACAATACAAATCAGCTCAAGAGCATGTCAGTGACTGCACAACCACCAGCTCATGGTATATCCTTAACCGTGCACTGCAGCTGTGGAGTTGTATTGAACAGATTATTCCAGAAACTGCTTTTGCGCCATGCCAGGCATCCTGCAAAGAGAATAGGTCAACAATGCTATTTACTGCCTAAATTTAGCAAAAGGGATCTTCTGCAGCAAGCTAAGGGAGCGCTACTATCAAACTTCCAAGTTTGAAAGCCAGGCTTTGTTGGCCTAAACATCCTGCCTACCAGTTTGGTCTTGTTCCAGCAGTTATTCCAAGAGCTGACGTACATGTGGAGTTTGTTGTGGTCCTGACTGTAAGAAGAGCTCTCTGACACATATTGGTCCAAGTCTGTGAGTGCATATGGGCTGGATGTGCCTGGGCGTGGAAGCTCAGGCTGACAGAGATCAAGAAGGATGTCAGTGCCAGGTTTTGTCTTGTGCCTCCCAGGAGGCTCAGCACAAGACAAGGGAGGAAAACAGCTTCATGATGTCTTTGCCTTTCTGGGCTTCGGGACTGATCCAAGGGCTGGCACAGCTGCCAGCCGTCACCCCAAGCGTTGCTATAGCTCATGGATGCTGCCCACAGTTGCCCACCAGCTGCTATGCAACCCAAAATAGGCTCAGCACAAAGCACTCCAGGAAGCTCCCTCTTCTTTTCCCTCCATGTCCCCTTCATCCGGCACTCTGATGCAGAGAGGTTAAACTGAAATGAAGAGGTTACCTCGTGAATGAATAGAATTAATTTAATTCCTATTTAATGCATTTTAGAAATAGCTGATTTTTCTCTTGCAAATTTGAAACGAAGCAGCATTTTGTTTAAGCTAATCACTTTTAGATTTTATTTTCACTTAAGATAAATTTAGAACTCATTTCACCTCTTTTTGATTTGTGGGAAATAAAATGAGTGGTTGGGGATTTCTTTCTTTTCCTTTGTTGTTCTTCTTGTCACCCTGTAACTACTTCAAACTTTTCTGGTTATTACGAACAGTGCAGGGGAAAATAATAATAATAATGATAATGATAATGATAATGATAATAATAATAATAATAATAAACACCCACCAAAACTTAAAACTGTTACTAGATTGCTGGCATTCCTTTTTATTTTCTATTTTTCTATTTTTCAATGCTTCCAGACCTGGAAGATTCTGGAAAGCTAGGTCTTGATTCTACAATCATGTAATTTGTGTACTAGGTCGGACCAAAAGTCCATCTGATACAGTATTTATCTCCAGGGAAGGCCAGTAAGAGTTAAGTAGAGCCAAGACCGAAAAGGGAAGGAAGAACAAGTATTTGTACTCAAAGTGCTTTCCATACATTTATGACTGAAGAACTAAAAATTATATCTTTATAAGTAGAACTGTTTTACTCTTGTCATTGCTATCTTGCTTCTCAGTACAAGACCGAGGTTCAAAGACAAGGTTAGATCCTTTGCTCCTGTTGCAAAATTTAAGTCACAAATGACTACAAATGACTGCTGAATTTGGGAGACTTCCCTGAAATTTCAGGTCTTGCACAGTGAAATTTATATAGGCACTCTTAGTTTCTAAATGCATTGTGGCTATTCAGCACAGACTTGAATAAAAGTGGTGAGTACAACTATGGTGTGGGATGAAAACATTTGTTAAATAGGCAATACTAGTCAAGGAGGTTGCTGGAATGCTTGGGTGAGACATTAATCTTATCAGAGACAATAGAAAATGGAGGGGATATATACTGAGAAAAATATGTTAAGAAAAAATATGTTTTGAAATTTTCAGTTAAGCATCTTAAGAAGTGTTGGAGAAGATCAAAAGCCGTTTGTTTGCTTGTTCTTTTTCTTTTCTCTGGTGCTGTATTTCTTCCTTCTCCTGTAACACCTTTCTAAAAGGTGTTACAGAGTTTTACCCTCTATACGGGATTGCTGTATATTAAGGTTTAGCTTAAACATCCCATCCCAACATTCCCTGCCTTTCACTGTGGAGAAGGTCGTCCCTGCTCACCTCACAGCAGCATCTCGTGAGCTTTGTTATCCTCTCCAAAAATTTACTTAAACGAGACACCATTACCATTCCACTGATCAACTCAGAAAGCCTTACCAGGGTGCTGATGGGTGTGTTGAGTGGACAACAAGGTCCCCTGGCCTCCCAGCCTTGAGCATGTTATGTTGTGATCATGAAGATGCCCTGCTCATGGAGCAAGATTCTCACTCTCCTTTGCCTGTTCAGCTTCTTGACAGTTTTTCTCCCTTGTTGAACAAGATGTCCTTCATCACACAAAAGAGGTGTTTTCAATGATGTGTTTGAGGTGTGCAAATTATAAGCAGGATTTACTCCCTTGCTTCATTCCCTGCCATGAAGACAAGTACAGGATGACTCCCGAGTGTCACCCTACCAAACACGTATTTGCCACAGTTCTACACCTACTTTTGAGGTAGAAGAGCCGGAGAGCCTGGAGTGTCACTTCTCCTCATGCCCCAGGTGTATTGCATTAGTTTTGCCATCCTCACCACGACTTCCGTTGCTTTGCCATGTGCCAGAGGTTTTGCTGTTGACTCTGATGCCATGCTATGCTTTCACCCCTTGATTTGGAGTGGAACATCATGGTTGTGATACTTTAGAGAAAGAGGCTGTCAGGGAGAAGATGGGGAGGAAGAAGGGTGACCCAAGGAGTTTTCCAAGGATATCTGGTCAGCTTTAAGGAGAACAAAGCTGCCTTAACACTTGGGTTCATTGCTGACTTTTAGGCTTGGAAACATGCCCATTTGGCTGCTGAGACAGCAGCCTGAATTGTTGTGCAACTTGGCTGTGAAGGGAATGCAAAGGGATTTCTTCCCCTTCAGGTTCACGCATCGCTAACCATGCCAGGCGTGTTGCTCCATACTGTACACCCTGAATGAATAAACTGTTCCTAATAAAGAACTGATGTTGCTAATATCTTCGTGTAATTTAAACCAAGGCTTTTTGAATTTAGCTCATTTGGGGAAGGAAAAAAACCACTGATGTTGCAAATGCTTATGCATCTGATTAACTTTGCTGCTTAGCTTAATTTGCAGGATCAGGGCCTTAGCTATCAAGAGGCTACATGGCATTACAGCCCTTCTATACATCTTCATTAGAGCCTCTTTCTTATGAATTTGCTTTCACGCGTATTTTTACAACCTCAGTTATAAACTGGATTGTATCTGCCAGCAGCAGTGTTTAACTATGTCAGCTCCTCAGTGCCTGAGCTAATCCCTTGTCCTCCTTGACAGGGGTCGGGGGGGAGAGCTGTTTCCTAAGGATCGATGCATAAAAGTTGTCATGTTGCTGGTCATTTGCCTAAAAAATTGAGGAGATCATGAGTTTTTTTATTAGGGCCAGCATTTTTACCCATTTAGAGTTTTTTGTTTGGGTTTTGCTTTCAAATTTTTATAAAAGCAGAACTGTTATTTTTCTCCAAATGTACTCATTTTTAGGACTGAAAGTGATGGGGTTTTTTTCCTGTTTTCTGTTGCTTCTGTTCCTCTCCTTTCCACCCTGGTCTGTCTGCAGCTTTTATTCTTCTCATTCTGTTCTTTGTTTCTCTACTTTAATTCCATCTTCTCTTCCATTTCCAGTATTTTCTTTGAATGACATGATGGAAAAATAGTTCCTCACAGCTTCCTCCAGCTGCTGTGGCTGCTGCACCTCGTGTGTTCAGATTTTAGATCTGGCAGCCCTAGTGGGTGTCCATCTGGGGAATTATACAGGTGCAGAAAGGAGCAAATATTTCTCTTCTTGGAGGTCTGTGTTGTTTCTGCCCTTCCTGGTGTCTAAGGACATGCTCCCTCAACCAGCAGATCCCTCCAAGGTGCCATGACTCTGGCCTGCCCATCCCCCAAAGCACTGTGGGAGAAGCTTGACAGAGGCTGAGATGTGAATGCCGATATTAAAACACAAAGACTTCATTTGTTTTAAGGGCTATGCCTAATCTTTCCCTCCCTGGCCCCTCTTTTTTGGACTCCAAATGCTTGTTACAGGACTCAGCTTCTAGAAGCAGATGTAGCACTGGCAGCTTCCCAGTTGTAAGAGACCTGAAAGAAAATTTTGACTGTGTGGGTCCCCACATAAATGCTGGTGAGCTTGGTCCATGGCTGAAGCATCCCCAAGCCAGGAGACCCTGCCAACTGTCCCCTTGCCATGCCATCAGACATGCAGGTGCAATATGTGGGCACTCAGAATGAATGTGTGCAGGCAGACCCTGCTGAGAGCTCATGGCAGGCAGAGCTCTTCTGGAAGTTGCTTTAAACACACAGATTCACATGCCTCAAATACGTATGTCCATAACTTATCTGTTTGCGTGAAAAGAGTTTTATGAGTTCTTAGGGTTGTTACATAGGCATGTATGAACTTATAGTAGAAGTAAATAAATGGAGGAAGTAGAGAAGAGATCTGCAAATTAAGCTATTCTTTCCTCTAGTCAGAGTATTCTATTAAAGTGGTTTCTTTTTTTTTTTTTTTTTTTTTTTTTTTTGATTTAGTTACATCACTTGCTAAATTAATTCCTGATTCTGCTGTGTGAGGTGGGAGGAAGGAGCCTCAACTACACTCAGACTTCAAAGGTGAAATCTCTGCATTGATGAACTGGGCATTAGTCAAAAGTTGCATTTGTCTGGAAAAATCTACTGTGAGAAGTCTTGTTCCTTTGGTGCCTCCGTGGCACCTCAGGCTCTCCCCACATCCCTCATGATTCCTGGGGTTCACACCTGATCCCTGGTGTGACACATCTGAAGCAGGGACAATTAAGCTGCTTTTGCAGGTGCACAGAGCCTGGTCAGAGTGGGTGTAAGCAGGAAGAGCCCTTGGGGCTTTGCCAAGGGGGAGGGTTTGGTTGAGTTCTGCTTTCGCTGAGTTCTGCTTGGCTTTTATAAGAAGTGACAGATGCTAACATCTGCTGGCACCCCAAAATGCTGCCTCCCAAGGGAGCATCTAGGTCTGAGCTGTGAAAGCAGGTTTGCAGAAGAGCTGAGCACCTCTGGCTGCTGAGAGCAGGGCTGGGGATGAAGGGGGGAAGATGTTTCTAACACTGGTGTAAAAAATTATACTTTTTGATTCATTTCCAGAAGGGCTTTCTGGCATGCCCACCTCAGAAATGCTTCCTCATATGCAAGGAAATGCTTTGCTGCTTTTGCTGCTGACTTGTGTCTTCCCAGAGCTGCTTGCACTGGGAAATGCCACTGATTGCTGCCACCCTTGTGGCAGCAAGGATGGAAAAAGTGCTGTGGAAGCAGGACAAACACTTGCTTTCCAGAGAAAATAAATACAATGTCAGTTTCTATACCTGTTCCAAAGGGATCACAAGTGGGGAGTGACCTGAGCAGGCTGGCTCTTTCTGTAAAACTTTCCTTCCCATCCAACATCCCCTTTCCATAAGTCTTCCAGTTTTCAATTAAACTTCCTGTTACAGTCTCCTGTCTGTAAAGTCACCCTTTAAAACTTCCAGCCCAAGGCTCAGAAATGGAGCCTGTTACACTGGAAGAGTGTCAGCTCAAAATTAAAAGGTGTGATAATCACCCCTGGAAAAAAGGAGCGTTATTGATGCTGAGGTCAATAGCTGCTTATGGCCATTGGGGGACCTGCTGCTCCCTCCGTGTTTGCTTTTTCCCCACAGTGGGTCAGTCAGCAGAGCAGGTTTCCTTTGCAGTCTGGGGCACTAGTGCCACCATGTTCAGTTAAGCTCACACCAAGCCTCCACTGAGAGCTGAGGCATCTCCACGGAGGCAGCAGTTGAGGCTTTGGATTTTTTTCTGTCTCTGAGATTCACGGTGCAAGCACCATCCACAGCCAGCCATCAGGAGGGTCAAATCTGCAGTGGGGCTGCACGTGTTGCATGGAGCCACACAACCTCCTCCTTGAGCTCTGCTGCTGGGGTTTTTGCTCAGTGTCCTGCAAGTCAGAGGGGTTTTGGCGACCTGCCCTGACTGGTGCAGGCTAGCTGTGTTTGTTCAGCTCGTCTGCACACCGTGAGCCAAGGTTCCTGGGAAGGCCTGTGCAGCAGCACCCTTCTTCCCAGGCGTGCTCGTCGTGGTGGTGATTCCACCTGGCTCCAGCTAGGAAGGCTTTGGCATGTATTGACAGTAATGCACACAGGGGGAAAAACTCCCCATCTGTGGTCACGGAGCGGAGAGACGAGTGGCTGCCTTTCTTAACAGATGGCACAACAAACTACATGGAACTCGCGTCCCCCTGAGACACGTAACTTGACATCAGATAGTTTCAAGAACATATTGAAATAAGTCCTCCCTGATGATCGCCGTGACTTCAGACGCAGCCATATCCCTCTCCCTGAATCCCTTGACAAAGCTGTGGGTGATGGAGGCACAGCAGTTTTGAGGGGTCCCACCCTGCTGCCTCTGCCAGCAGCAGGATTTGGGGCGGCAGGCTGAGCAGTGACTGAGACGGCCCCCAGATGCCGGGGACTGGAGCAGCGGGGAGCCAAGTTAGCACTTCTCCGTAGGTAGCAAGGCTTTTCAAGCTGAATAAGCTCTTTGTTCTGGGAAATCCTAACTTTAAACATCTGTGGTAGGAGCTTTAGTGTTTTACTTTTGGAATAATAGACTTGGGCTTGTCCTAATGGAAGGGGAGCAGAACCACTTTGAGGAACAAGCGTGTTCAGAAGTTACTTTTGCTGTTGGGAAGCTCTGTGTAGTGGAATGCTGCCCTAAAGCTGGGCAGTGGTCCTGCCATCCTGGCCCTAGGAATACTCTGGACATGTGAAGCAATGCTCAAGTGTGAGCAAATTTGAAAATTTGGGAGCTAAAAATCATAGCAACCCAGACTGAACCATCAGCACCAGAGATGCCAGCTGTGTCTGTAGGGGACGGGGCAGGACTCCCATTCCATGTCTCTCCAGTGCTTGGGATGCTTCATGCCAGTACAGCCGTGTCCTCTGTGATAGTGGTGAGTGAGGAAGAGGAAGAAATAACCCACCTGACATGCAAATAGCATCCACATCAGTGGGAGTGGGAGCTGGTAGAGAAACAAACATTAAATTAATTTAGTTCACAACTCTCCTGTAGGGTATGGGATCTCCCTGTTTTCCCAGGAAGAAGTCTAGAGAGATTAATGTCAAAAAGATCCACTAATTTTGATGACCCAATTTGCATGCCTAATGACCTGATTTTTCTGAACACTTCATGTTCTCTAGCATTTTATGTGCTGGAAGGACAATACCCTTGTTTTCTTTCACAGCAACGAGTGCTCAGCAGTTTTGTGAATCAGAACTTGGGGTATTAATTTATGCATTCGAAAAGCAAAACCCCACACAATTACTGAGACACAGCTTTCAATGTATGGTTTGAATGACTTGGCAGTATCTCAGAAAAAGTCTTCAGCAGGGACAGAGATAGCAGCCAGTGCCCCAGGACACCATTCAGCTGCCTTCACCATGTCTCCTTCCTCCTCAAATTTCCTGCCTCGTTCACTGGGCAGTTTCCAGTTTCAGCAACAAATGAGAGGGGAATTGAGTGGATACAGGGCTCTTTCCCAGCAGATGCTGAGGCGGGTGATTACTAACTTCTGACATCCTGATTTGAAACCTTAATGTATTTGTGTGATTACTTCTGTAGAGTATAGCATCCTCTTTTTTTCCTCTTTTGTTATTTATTTTATCCTATTCTGAAGAACTTATGGTCTGTTTTAACATATGGCAGACTCACAGAATTGTTTGTGTTGGAAGGGACCTCTGGAGGTCATCCAATCCAATCTCCCTGCCAAGGCAGGGTCACCTGGAACAGGTTACACAGGAATGTGTCTGGGTAGGTTTGGAATGTCTCCAAAGAGGGAGACTTCATTACCTCTCTGGGCAGCTGTTCCACCCTCAGTGGGTGATAAGTTCTTCATGCTAAGGTGGAACATCCTGTGTTTTAGTTTATGGCCATTGTTCCTTGTCCTGTTGCTGGGCACCACTGAAAAGAGTCCAGCACCACTGTCTTGACACCTACCTTGGAGTTATTTATATGCATGAGATCCCCTCTCAGTCTTGTCTTCTGCAGACTAAACTGGCCCAACTCCCACATAATTTTTTCCCCTTAGTGAATACATGCTCACTACTCCTGATGACCTTCTTTTCTTCTGCATGCTTGGTGATGACTTCCAAAATTACCTCTTCCCACACCTTTACTGGGATGGAGGTGTGGCTGACTGGCCAGTAATTTCCTCAGTGTTCCTTCTTTAAAGTACTGGGTACTCCCTTTTTTAAAGTTAGGACTTATATTGCCTTCCTCCCTTTGTTGGGCACCTCTCCCATTCTCCATGAGTTTTCAAAGATGGTGGAGAGTGGCTTAGCAACATCTGCCAGCTCCCTCAGCATCTGTGTGTGTATCAGAGCCATGGACATATGCGTGTGAGGTGTGTACAGCTGATCTCTAATCCAATCCTCTATGACCAAGGGAAGTCTTCTTTTCTCCTGACTTCTCTTACCTCGAGGTCTGGGACTCCTGAGAGCTGACATCAGCAGTAAAGGCTGAGGCAAAGAAGGCATTCAGTAATTCCACCTTCTCCATGTCTTCCATTACCAGGACACCCAACTGATTCATCAGCAGCCCCACATTTTCTCCAATCTTCATTTGCTGCTGGTGGAGTATCTCTGTAGCTTCCTTCTTGGGTTCTGCAGTTACATGTGTGGATTTGAATATGAGGAGGTTCTCACAGGCCACCACTGTGGTCCTGCAAGGAGCACTGCCATCACGAGCGACAGCTTTGTCCTTCCCCCCTCCACTACTGTGCCACCATGGCAGGTATGTGACTGGGTCCAGACCAGAGGAATGACCCCAGAAAAGCCCTAAGGCTTTCATCCATGGAGCTGAAATAGAAAACACATTGGATTTGGACAGGCTGCTGAAAAGGAACAATATTACTTCTCTTCAGCCTCTTGCTATTGGTCATACCTGTTGGGTGCTGGTCTGGCCCCACTGTGGACCAGTGCAAGGGGACAAGCTATTCAAAGTATCTTCCTGGGTATTTGCTTTGTTGCTGATCCCAGCATAACTTGTTCTTTGGCATGAGGACAGCCCATCCTATGCCAGCAGGTTCACTTTCACTTCATGTACGTGTGCCAGATGCAGACTGTGCTACCTGCACAGGACAGAAATCCTGCTCCTCCCTCAGTGGGAAGTGTTTCAGGGGCTGATCTGTACCTGGGCTGATCTGTGTCACCCACAGAGGACCTAAAATGCAGCAATGTTCAGGAGAAGTGGGATGGCCTTTTGACTGTGACATGTTATTCACAGATTTGAGGTAGACAGTGAAGGAGAAATTTTGGCAGCTTGCTTGAAATCAAATGTCAAATAAAATCAACACGATTTAATTAAAATGAAAAAAAAATCTTTCAAAAAAAAATCTTTGAATTAGATTGAAGGCTCTATCTCTTAAGAACATACTGCAAGCTTAATTTTTGATGTTACAGTTAAATAAAGACATGCTTATCTGATTAGCTGTAATCCTCTCATGTTTATTCCTTGAGTCAGAGACCCTATAAAAAATGTATCTGAGATTTAGAAGTGGGACCCAAGACAATCTGCACCTGGTCTCTGCATCTGATTGTAAGAAGATATCTCTGCAACGTTACCAACAGAAAATTATTCAGCTGTTTTGATAATCTCTGTTGTGCTCAAAACTGAAATGTAAAACAAATATATTTGTCCATTGCCTTCCATGGTTACCAGTCCTCACCCAAGTGTTTTGGACTTTCTCTCCTTGTAACAGAAGTGGAGCACAGACTTGGCTAAAGTCCCAAGATCCCATGATAAGGAGGTTGAAACTCCTCCCAGCCATAAACAAGAACCTCCATCCCATGGCCCTGATCCCACGTTTGGGCTCCCTAGAAGGGAGTCCTACATAGGGTTCTTATTTCAACCATGTTTTTCCTCATTGGCTGAGCACAAAGATGGTGTTTTCTGTGTGACACCACCTTCTAGACATGCTGGGGCCATCTCCATCACGTGTCTGGACCAGTTGCCCCAACATCATGTATAATCAAGATAGAAGTTAGTAGGAAAATCGAATTCACGGCTCATCCCATGCCTGAAATAGGTCAGACCATCAATTGGAATCCCACCCTGGATCTTGCTCCCTTGTATGTCAAAAAGTCTCCATTGCAGGTGTCTGATGGTGAGATAAAACCCATCCAATAGAAAAAAAAAAATCATGTAAATCTAGTTGGTAACTGTACTTTTACACATTCATAACCAAACACCGAAAATGGGTTGAAGAAGGATTTGCAGAGGGATTTTGTCTCTGCTCTGCTGGGAGTGCCCGAGCTTTCCCTTGCTGCCATTAGTGGGAGCCATCGCACAGGGCAGGGCAGGACCCGTCTCTGCTTGGGGCTCGCTCCACTTCGATGCTGGTTGGGATTGTCTGCGGCAAATAAAATATGGGATTGTTTTGGGGGTTTTCCCTAACAATTATTGCATTTGTTTGTGAAAAAAAATACATCTCCTAATGATCAAATCTCCAAAAATTAAGTGACCCTCTGCTCACTTCATGGTAAATCTTTAACATATTCAAAATTGATTAGTTTGGGTTTTCAGTTTAAAGTGATCTTTTGAGCCAGAAAGTTGTCAGTGTCTGCCATTAACTCTTATTTCTCATTACACTTGTGTATTCACAGCTCCCTTACCTGTGAGCAAATTTTACCACCTCCTACTGAAAAATTGTTAGGTTTGTAAATCTCAAGAAATGGCAGGCTGAGAAGTCTTCATTTCTGTCAGCTAGCCATTTTCTCAAGTTTTGCTCTCATGGTAAAAGTCTCATAATATATTACATCAGACATGACAGTCTCACAGGATTACATTGAAGCTTTTGCTGAAGCACACGTGGTAGGCATGTGGAAATTGAATTTGCAGGGCACTGGAAAATATTTTTAAATTACAAAGCTGGAGGTCCTTCAGTTATCTTTCCTGTTTGCAATATAATGGCATATACAATGAAACTGCTCCTTTCCGTGGAGGAATGGGTGTGATTGTGCTTCTTGCCCCTGCAAGCTGCTGCACTGTGGTGCAAAGATGCTGTTCCTCCTTGGGAAGATCCTCAGCCAGAAGACTCTTCCTCAAGTCCATTTCCCAAGGATTTGAGGAGCAATCCAGCTTTCACTGAAGCTGGTGACAGTGCCGATGCTTTTGGAGGAGGCATGATCAAGTCCTCCATCGAGCTTTATAATGAAACCTCTGCCTGTTTTTGTAAGACACACAGATAAACAATCATAAAAAGCTTTTCTGACTGATTTGAGGGCACAGCTGTGATAGAGGTTTGATAAAAGGACTAGCTCCAAAACCTGTGTGATCATGGTGGTCCTAGTGTGAGTTACAGCAACATTTCACATCTCTGTTTATTTTAGTTAAAGAAGAAAAGTTTCAGTTACTGTAGACTTAACAGATTTTTATCTCATATAAAATATGCCTAGCAGAGGACACACTTCCAGTATGGTTTCACTGTTAGCAGACCTTCGGCAGTTCGTGTCAAATATCAGTATAATGGACTTACACACACTATTGATTTAATGACAGCTATCACTGCGAGGAATTGATCTAATGTTTTCATTAGACTTAAAAAATGTTTCAACAACAAGTTCATTCAGAACTGGATAATTGCAAAGCCCTACATGGCCAAAGATCACATTCCCTATTGAAGTGTAGTTTAGACGATCTTTTTAGAAGATAAGTAGATTAATAATAATAGAGGCACAGTTGAGGGAAATTAAAGCTGGTCTTCATGCCTTAAAAACATAAATAAATTGAATTATCACCCATTATATTACTGGAGGGAATTTTCTGAACTGTTGAACAAATCTTAATGAATATGCAATGGTGTTTTACTTGCTCTTGTAGGCACGATGTAACTGTTTTTGTTGCCCTCTTCTATTTGTCTGTCCTTTTTGTGCCTTGCCCCATGGACATTAGCAGAGGTTGGTCTCTTCTGCTTGGACATACAATTTTATTAATTTTCAGCAGTAATAGCATTTTTTGCCCTTGAATGTGAACAGGCCAGGGAAAGGCATTTTGTGGGAGATTTCAGGACATGCTGTCCTCACAGACGTGATGTTGGACTGTCTTCCAAGGAAAGTTTTGCATTACTGGGGCAATGCTGGACTGATCAGTGGCTCTATGTGATGGCATTGCCTAAATACAAGAGGAGAAGGAAGTTTCCTGTGCTGATGTGGAAGGTGCAGACACATTTCCCCCACAACTCCAGGTGACAGTGCTTTTCTTGTCAAACTATCCTCAACTTCTGCTTTGCCTTATACAAAGGCTCCTCTTTTCCAAGTACAATGATCAATATTCCATTTTTTTGCTGACACTGGACCCCTATGTCAATGCTTACTGAGATGGGTCATGGCTTGCACATGGACTTCCTTGGCTCTGTGGGTTTCTTGATAAAGGTAGAGGACTGCTCTTGGTAACGAGCTGCAGCTTTCAAATACTTCTTGAGACCCCACCCATTGTCTCTGTGCAGCTCTGATTGCCTGCAGTCTGTTGTGCTCAGATCTTTAAACCAAATCTTGGATATCTTGGATGTTTGAAAATAAGAGAAGACAACAACAGGGTTGCTTTGAATATGATGGTCTCAGTATGACCTGGAGTGAAACCTGGGTCTTCCCTCCCACCTATGGAAAGAATTACTTGTCCCTAAATGATAGGTATCTTTTCCTACCAACTTTGCTTCAGTCCACATTCTGGAGGATGTTATAGCTCAGGAAAGTCTAGAATAAAGAGTATGTCTGGTTATCTAGACTGGTTATCAAACAGAGCAATTCTGAACCAACATGCCTATATCCTATATCAGAAAATCAGAAGCTCCTCTTCCAAGGAATTTCTTGACCTTTCATGTAAGTCATGTAGCTTAACTGAACTCAGGGCTCTGACTGAATACATCTCCAGTGTAACCATTAGTATCTGATGAGGGCAAATATTGGACTTACATGGAATCCTACCACAGAACAAGTCTGGGAAGTAAGGCAGACCCACCAAAAATCCTACCAGAATATGTGATGCATTATTAGCTGTTCTCTGGTAGAATTATGTTTTGTAAGAAATACAGTAATATATTATTCTGATGGTCTGAAGGTACTTAAAAGTGAATAAGAATGATGCAGTAAACACACCCAATCTCTTGCAGCAAAAGTACAACCTACAGCTGCTATTCCATTTCTGCCACCAAAAAGCTGCTTGCAGGCAAGTGAAGTGCATGGTTAAACCACTGAGGAGTTCGTGCACCCCAGCACAGCCACACAACTAAAATATTTTGGCTGCAGAGTTGCAGTCTGCACCACTGTGGAAGGAGAAGTATCTTCCCAAGGCCATGGTGACCTGCAGTGTGGCAGACAAACCTCGTGTGCTGGGGGGAGCAGTGAGACCAGAGGGACACTGTGGGTGTCCGTGGGATTGCCCTGGAACAAGACTTGGGCTTCTGAACAACACCACATTTGCTTTAAACAACTTCCACAGAAATTCAGCCACTGTGGGAATGAAAAGTCTCCATCTGTCCTTTGGGGCCAGGGTTTTGTGTGCTTCAAGGTATAATGAAGATTAAAGGCAATACTCTTAAATGAGCAGGGAGATGCTTATGCCAAAATATACATGAGTAATCTAGAGCATGATACAAAAATGCAAATGCAAGAATAGAAGGAAATCAGGACACTGTAATGCATATTGCTTTAATTTGAGGAGCAAAGGGATTTGAGTGGATTTCTAGGGTATAATGCAATACAGAATAATACAGTGTTTATGTCAGATTTAGCTGACGAAATCTCCCAACAGATCAATGCAGGAAAAGGGTATAAATCAGAAGTATTGGAAGGTGTCACTTGAGAGCAAACCTATTCTCAAGCTGAGGTAATATTTTCTGATACTCCCTGTAGTTGAATATAGCTAATGTGAAACAATGTGGGAGAGGGAAAAAACAATCCAAATGACACTTGAAGGGAAAATGAAAGTTTAAAATATCATCATCAAGATCCATCTTCTGTGCAGATGGGTGTGGGTGAAAAAAAGCACCCGTCGTCCCCTCAGCAATCATGGAGCTGGAAGAGCCAACTTTGCTGCTGGGACAGAGCTGAGCTCTGCCCAGGACAGGGGAGCAGCACCTTGCACTTGAGCACTGCCTCAAGGTGCTGCTCAGTGCTTGGCTCTGTGCACAAACCTCTCCTCTAACAGAGTGACAGACACAGCCCAGCTGAAATGATGGGGGTCCCTGCTCATGAACTGCCACACATTTCTTTCACATTGCATTTTTTCATTCTTTGTGACTATGTTAAATCACTTTAGGTTAATGTGCTGGATACGAATAATCAGGTTACTGTTGAGCATAGACTTTACTGAGGGAAAAGAAATTAATGAACTTAACTAAGAGAACTACTATTGCTTTCTCCAATAATTGCTTCTCCTTCAACATCTGTTGAGTTTTAACATGTAAATGAATGGAGGAAGCCTTCTGGCCTGGCAGTCTCTGTGAGAGAAGGTTCTCCATGACAAATACCATTTTGGAGGAAAAGGGAATTTGCTGTTAAGATAGGCCCAAGCTAGGACTCATTTATACTGGTTTTAAATCACTGGGCTCATTTCCTGTCGTCAGTGATATGAAATCAGACCAAGGGAGCACCAACTGAGCACCTCATCTTCTGCTTGGGCTGGACTCTTCCTGCCTGTTTTGCACACCTTCCTAACCCAGCTCTCCCTGGGTTGTTGTATTATTCCTAAATTAAAATAGAAGGATGAATAGGCCTTGAAGGGCAGAAGAAGAGCTGGCTGCAGTGGAGACATGTGCCATCCTGCCATCCCTGTCCCCTGGGGCATGTCTGCCTCTCTCAGCTGAGTGGATCACTTCACTCCTGGGGCCATACTTGTGAGGGCAGGAGGCATGGGCTGGGTAATTGCCACTTTCCCTCCCAAAACTCAGTTCAGCAGTACTTCTAGGGATGTTCTGTTCTGCCTTCAGAAATCATTTTACATGTGTCTGCCTGCTTTAGCTTCTGCTTGATTTCTCTATCTACCTAAAGCTTGGAGTTTAATAGATCGGTAGATAGTTTCAAGTTATCCTCTTGTACATGAATGCCTGTTTTTTCTCAGATAAAATTTTCTGACATGTCAAACTTTTATCTTGAACCTGTATTAGACAAGTCGCTTTATATATATATATATATTTGCAGTGTTCATACGGTGATGGCTCCGTCAAAGTTTCTGTTAGAAAATGCTTTTTTCCTGCACAGGTTGGAGGCAAGGGGCGGGGACGGGTTTGTAAAGAACCCTCACAACCTCACTCTGACCTGGGAGACAGTTCTCTCCAAGGTGAATTCTCAAATGCAGAGAGATAGAGAAAATAGCCTTGTTCTTGGGCCACCAACTCGGGTTTGAGGTGTATGATGTCCACTGTCTCACCATGTGCCTGAGCCCTCCTATGCTTCCTGTGTCCCTTTCATGGGGGGAGGAAAGAGAACCTGCCCTTCCACCCACTCCATGCCACGACTCCTTTGCAGAGCTTCTCAGAGCCTCTCCTGCTCCATCAGCTGGTGGTAGTGCTGGGCTGCTCTCCTGGAGGCAGGTTCACAGCAGGGGCCGTAGCAGACCCGCAGAGGGAGGGGCTGTGACCTCCTCCTTCCCACCCGCCACTCCCAGATTTTCCCCAGGTTACACACTGGCCGTTTTGCCTGGTTCCAGTGCAGCCTGCATGGAAGTTCTCCCAGCACTCCTCACTTGATGAGCAGTTATTTCATGTCCAGCCACACCAGCTGCCCAAGTGCAGGTGATGAGTGATGCAGGTTACCCCACATCCATGCTTATCCTTTTGCTGTTAATCATAGAATCACAGAACATTTTTGGCTGGAAGAGACCTTAAAGATGATCTGGTTCCACCTCTCCTGCCACGGACAGGGATGCCACTCACTAGATGGTGCTACTCAGGGCTCCATCCAATCACACAAATGTCAAATGTCTGTGCCTTCTGATGATCTGAATTTTTTTTGTCTCTAGATGCAAAACATGAAAGACCAAGGATGTAAAACCAGGACTCTTTCAAAATTACCTTCAATTACTGGTGATTTTCTTTCATAGTTACCATTATAGGCATGTTTTTAAAATATTTTCCTTTCACATATGATATGCCAGGTTAATTTTTGTTGAATTCAGTACCGAACCTGTCACATACTATGGAGTAAAATGGAAGTCTCTTGCATGTTAGAGTGTAATACCAAGTCAACAACCTTCATGAATTCACACTGCATTGCACTTAGTGTAGTACTTTTATATCTATATGAATTGAATTCTAAACCAGCACACCATCCTTCCTATGAGCTGGGCCAGCCTGGGATTTGGCCAGGTCACTTTACTTCTGAAAATCAGTATTGTGCTGACAGTTGTCCAGCCCACCGCAACTTCCAGGGCTAACTGAATATTCATATTAATATTCCAGTGTTAAGGCTTCTGAGTAGGTTCTGTTACATTTCTGTAAATAAAAGTTTAGCAGAGCTGAAACAGAGACTGGCTCTGAGGTGAGAAGGCTGCAAAGCAGGGGCAGGGTGGACAGGACAGCACAGCACTTGATAGGAGTCACTAACCAAGAGGCTTGTGGTGGATTTGAGAAGGCATCAAACACTCTTATTCAGGGTAAAACAGCAGCTAAAACTAGAAGGAGGATTAATTTAGTAACTCTGCTTCTCTGTCTCTTCCAGGAATGTAAACTGGGAAGAGCCATGCTGGAGGAAACCCAGAAGGAAACCCCTGGCAAGGAATGGGGATCAGAGGGGGGCTGAGGACCCTTCTGTGGTGTTCCTGGGGAGCTCAGGAAGCCCACGTGCCCAGGAAGCTCCCAGCCCTCAGACAGGGGCTGCAGCTCCGTGTTTCTCTGTTGGGGGGTTGGGTCATACGTGCACAAGCCCCCAGGGAATTTTGAGATTAAATGTCACTCTCAGGAATGCAGTAACTTCACTTCTCTTTAAATACATTTTCAGCCCTTTGCCAGTGATTAAAGTTCAAGGTCGAGATGCATCTTTCCTTGTGGACATTTGCTTTGATTCCTGATGTGCTTTACTGAAAAATCTCAGGCGTACAGTGAAGGAGGTGACAGCATGTCAGAGAAGTACATATTTAGTTCTAGCAGCGAGTCAATCAGACATCTAGGCAATTACCCTCTGCTCAGGATGACAACTGAGAGATGTGTTTATTCTGTCTACAGGAATCTCTGTTATTTTAGGATCCTTTCCAGAGTGCAACCAGTGCTAACTTGTCAGTACGTGGAGACTCTTGTTTATGCTCTGGTTTCCTATCTGGGTGGGATCATTCAGTTATTGACTTGCTGGCCCTTACTCAACCTTTTAAATTCGTTTCTACCTTCCACACAATTTTTTGGCAGGAGCTACAGGCTGTCTAAGCCCAAGCCCTCATATCTTCATCTGTGCTGATGAATCTTTTATCTGCTTTTCAAAGGGTATTAGCTCTTCCATGAGCTGTGAGGTAGCACCTCACTATCCCTGCTGAGACTCCTGCATTTGGCTGTGGTTTGGCATCTCCTACAGCCACGCCAGGGTTTGCTGGTCCTTCCCACCCTGGTGGCCCTGGTGGCCTTTGCAGAGACAGGGGTCACTCTGCTTGTGTGGTGGGATCCCCGTGTAAAACCCTGCTCTCTTTTACATCCCTGACCTCAGAGGCATCGCTGTGGGTCAGTGTGGGACACTGGAAAGCCAGCTAGTGCCTGTCCTCTCCAGACCTACTGTAGGCAAACTGCAGGCAGCCACACTTACACCTCCTGTCTGATTCTGATTAGTGAGCTAAATATTTTCTGCTCCATGGGAGCACCCGGTGCCATATAAGCTGGAGGCTTCCCTCAGGCAATGAACAGATGAGTTTAGCTGGAACAGACTTTGTTATCTTTTGACACTTTACTGGGGAATCAGTTACTTCTGTGAGGAAAAAGGTGTTTCTGATAGTGTTTGCTTTTCTGAGTGGTGCAAAGCCTCTGGCAAGCTACAGAAGTGAGCCCCAGAGCTCAGCTCAAGGGCCAGCCTCTGTTACCCCCTAAAACATCCCCAGATGGGGCAGGAGTTATCAGCAGCCTACATGTATGGAACAGAAGCTCCCCTTTTTCATTTGAAGAGGATTCAATATAGCCTGTACGGCCCTGACAAGGCAAAACTCAGAGCACTCAGCTCCCCTGAGCCCCTCCAGTGTCACCTGGAGCCATGTGCTGCACCCTCTGGGGTGGGATGACATCTGAGCCATGCACACACACAAACCTCATCCACCCCACCTAAATCTCTCCCCACTCAAACTCTCCCCTCAACACAGCCCCTTCTCCCACTGTGAGCATGGAGGACAAAGAGGGTTTTTGCAGGTTCAGGAGGCCTTTCTTTCTTTCTCTCCCTGGAAGCCTGGTTATTACAGCAGTAGCCTCTAGCTACATCTGTGAAGAGGAGCACCTCCACCAGGCACCTCCTGTAATAATGACTTCTTTTTTTCTTTGAACTTGCTAGGCACTGTGGTACGACATTAAGAAGGTGAATCCAAAGAGGACCATAGATGTAGGGTCATTCCAAGTAAACCCTGACGGGACACAAGAGAGGAGTAAGGTAGCAGAAAAATGATATGACAGCACATAATTGCTGATATGTGCAATTACCAACCACTTATCCAAACAGCAGTTGGTCTTAATCTTACAACCTTTTTTCTTGCTAAGGGTATCAGCCACTAAATTGCTTCTGCTTCCTCTGGGACCCAAAGTAATCTTTAGGCTTGAAATTGAGGTATTTTCCTTCCTTTTCAGTACCTACATTTCTTTGCCTTTTTAATATTTGAAGTGGTATTGTTCCATTGTTAATCTTGATAAAAAATAAATCAGAACTACATGCATTATTAAGACAGAGAAAGAAAAAGAAAGAATGAAAGAGAGAATATATGCTCTACCCAGAGACGGACTGTTATCTAATCAGGCATTGCACTGAGGTCCAAAGAGTGCCCATTGCCATCCATGGGCTTCCTGTGGCTGCTGGATAACTTCAACTTCCATTGCCCATGCTGGGAGCTGAGGGTCATCAGCCTTTTCCTGGGCCAAGCTGTCACGTGGCGAACCTCCAGGAGCAAAGCTTGGCTTACTCTATGTGCTTTGCAGCATGGAAATTACAGAGAGTCCTCCATACACGTAAATAGAAAAACCCCTGGAAATGTTTGGTGGGCTAGGTCATTTAACAAATATTCCAGAGGATTGTTGTTGACTCAGATAACAAACCTTTCCATCATTCCCAAGTGTAAGCTCAAAGGCTTAAGAGAGTATATAACGCATAAGAAGATGGAACGTGGTTCTTTATAAATGGCAGAGCCCTCTCATGATTCTCAGGCCTGTCTTTAGCAATTACGTTGATTCTCAAGCTATTACTGAGGAGGACTGAGGATCAACCTGTCCAAGGATGTGTCTGGAAAGAGGCAGCAGCTTTCCAAGGTAGCTGGAAGTGAGAGGATCAGAAGCTGTCCAAGACCTCTGAGTCTTCTGAAGTTCAACTCCAAGGAGTTTATCCTTCCTCCCAGTGAGAACTCCATGCTCAGGGTGCCCTTGTGGCCAAGAGCAAGAGACCAGCTCACGGTAAATCAGATTAACAACTTACAAGAGAATGTGAGAGGAGAGCACAGTGGCTTGGCTGGCATTGCATGGTTGGTCTGTAGCAGAACAAGCTTCTGGGGTGGTCCCAGGTCAGTGCCCCAATCCGTGGACTTGTCTGGCTCAAACAGCACAGGCCAGACCTCAGTACTGTGTTGATGTGTGGCTCTTCCTCACTCTGAGCAAGAAGCCACTCCAGAGCACAAATCACAGAATGGTTTGGGTTTGAAGGGACCTTGAAGATCAGCCAGTTCCAACTCCACGATGTCTCGGGGGCAAGAGTATGGATGGCTGCCCATACCTGCCTGTGGACACAGGGACACACAGGGCCTGACTGCAGCAGATCTTGGTATGATAAATGAAGCAATACAGATAACCAAGCAGATATTAATAGAGCCTGACTCTGGTACATAGTGCCATTCTTGTTTATTCATATGTTGACCCCAGTATTAGCAGTACACATTTCTTAAACAAAATCCATGTCCTGCTCTGCTAATTGTTAACATAACAGAGGGTTCGTGAACCCGTCTTTCATCACATCACTTAAACATTATTTAAACAGTATTTTATTACATTTATTTCTTCAGAGGCAAAACCATTTCCTTGCTGTGCCTGTCAACTGATTTGAAAACTAAATATCTAAATTGCTGGAGTTTATTTTTCACAATTTCTATATTGTTTCATTATTAGCCTTGGAGAATAAAACAAAAAATGTAGGCCTCTGTTGTCTTAATTTTAGGATAACAGAAGACTGCTTTCCCAGGAAAGAAATATTGGCTAGCTTGTTAACAGAATGAATTTTAAACCTTGGTTTGGATCTTCAAAAGTGAGCAAGGGAGTTAGAAGCCCAAATCCAGTGACTTTCAAAGAGAACTGGTTACTTAAAATTCAGAGGCCTCCTTCAAAAGCTCATCTCTAATCTCTTCAGAACCATTTATTCTTCACTGTAATTAACTGTGGATTTCGACTTCAGTATAAATTCACCTTGACTAAAATTTACAAAAGCATCCTGAAGTCCTGTTTTCAGGATAGCTCAGGCCCCAGAAAGCCCAAGCTCTACTAAAAGTCCCTGAAGTTACTAGGACTGTACCTGAAGCGGGGCACTGAAAATTTTTCCTGAGCTCCTGAGTTCAGATGTTTGCATCTGGCACATCCAATTTCCACCCCACAGCAAGGTCTCTGCACCCACTGCCTTCCCTCCCACCACAAGCTGAGGTGTGTGGGCCACAGAAGTAGAACAGTTGCTCCTGCTCATCCTGGACCTGGCAAAGGTGACCAGGATGGTGAGATGGGCAGTTAAACACACCTGGCCCTGATCTGTTTTGGTTGATGGGCTGGGCAATTGAAATAATGCATTTTATTAGGATATTCTTCAAGAAGGGAAAGATTTGGCTTAGTGTGTGTGAGTAGGGGGTTCAAATTGTACAGTGAAGTGAACATAAAGAATGGATAAATATGGAAATAGGTTTTCTTTTCACAGCTGACCTGTTAAATGTGTAACATGTACAGTATGTTTTAAAAGAGTGGCATTATCACCTCCTGTCTATTCATTGCTCTTCCATCTTTGCAAAGGAGAAGGGGTAGTGAAACCCAATATTGAAAGTAATGTCAGGAAAGCAATTTTCTGGGAGCATTAAGATTCCCACTTCTCATGGTGTGATTGCAGAAGTCTCAACTCTAGGCTCTGTTTCTGCGGAACTCTGCCTATTTTTATGCACAAGAGCCGTCCTGTAAAGCTCTGTACTACCCTGCTCCCAGCATGTTCCTCTGTGTTCTGAAAATCAGGGCTGCGATCCAGGGGCTGCTGGCTCTCACTGATTCACTGCAAACTGCTGCTGGGTGGAAAAAAGGAAGCTGAGAAAAGCCTGTGTTTTGTGTTTTCCACTGGCCAGTAGTGGTAACTCTTACTGTCTGGGAAGCCCCAGAAAAAGATTTCCCATCTACTGATTCACACAAGAGTTTTTGTTGCTTTAGGTAGGTTGGGGTGTTTTTTCCTCTGGTTTTAATGCAGAAAATGCTGATTTGCTGATGACAAAAGGCTTTTGGAACAATCACATGAAGAATCTCTGATGATAATTTCATAAGGGCCAAACTTTTTAGTTCCAGGAGAACATTTCTGTGCAAGGCTGGATTGCACCTAGACAGAGCAATATTTGGGAAGAGGAGGTTTATATGGGCAGGTCCTGGTATCCAACAAGGCAGGGACCTGTTCCCTGCCCTGCAGACAAAGATATGACATGGGTTGGGTCTGGATTCATGCTAAACATTCTTCACCCTAAACTGCTCACTGCATCCTGCACTGTCCCCATAAAATACTCTTAAATAGTGATATTTGAGATAAGTTCAATGATATGGGTGGTACAAGATCAGTGCCTGAGCCCATGTGTGACCCTTGACAGCCAGAACCCTGCCTGACACCAGCTCTCCCTTCTGGATACCACAGGCAGCAGCAGCATCAGTGCCTCCACTATTGGTATTGCTCGACATTAATTGGTACTTCAATTTTTGATTTTCCCCAGAAAATATTAATTATTCTGGGATCCATCTTCTGTCCTGCGGGGGTGTTTTTTTTTCTTTTGGTTTTTTTTTTTTGTTGTTGTTGTTGTTGTTTTTGTTGTTTGGTTTTTTTTTTTTTTAACAGAAAATTCATCCTAAAGACAAGAACCCTCTTTTGTTCAAGTTTTTGTGAGGCTTGTTGCATTCAGTAATCAGTTTTGATTTCAGTGAATCAGGCTCTGTGTGAATGTGTGGAGAGAATAAAATACACCTCAGAGCAACCTCCCTATAAACAGCTCTCCCAGTCACAGTTTCGCCCTACATTTCTGCCTCTGATTTTCTGCTGCTTGTCTAATTATGTTGGCTGCTGTGTAATTATTTTCATGGAACAATAATTTTAACAGCGTGCAGTTTATCAGAGGTGCAAATTATACATAATAACATACAGCAATTTTCAGTTAAAACTTGCATAACATTCAAAAGTCCTTGCATTTTTCAAGAAATTGAGGGGGGGGGGGAAACTATTCTTCATTTTGTATCTATTCTTTATCTTAGAGAAAACAGTCTAGTGATTTTCTTGGAGTCAGTTAAACGCATTTGAAATAAAGCACTTTTATTTTGGAACAAGACCGTCCACATAGGGAGTTAATCAAGAATAATTATTCCTCTCTAAATTCACATCCTCAAACAATTTGAATTAAATCCCCAGTATAGACCAGCCCTAAATGTCAGAGGAGGTTAAAAAAAGAGTGAGCCAGAGGAGGTCTATCATATCAGGAAGCACTGAGAATAAAAACCTTGTTGGGCACCCAGGCCAGCCTGGTGGGGAAAGCCCTGCCCAGGCTGACTCACTCTCACTCCCCACCCTTGGTTACACACACACTTGCTCAGTGATGTGCAGCCAACCCCACACACAGTCCAGTAGCATCATCTGTACATGCACAGGTGCTGGTGATAGCAGCATCAGGAAGGGAGATGCTCTGATCAGGTGAGAGCAAGGATAAACATATTTCAGAGAAAGAATTTTGCTCAGGGATGCCTTTCCCCCTGGCTCTTTCAGAAGGCTGAAGGCAACATGACTTTGAAACCTTTCATAGTTAGGGAGTTATAGGGAATTTAGGCACATCTGCAGTTCCATCTCAGAGTTGCCAAGCTCTGGTTTTATTTAAACCCAAGAGTTTCTTTCACATTGTTAGAAACTGAGCAACATGGTCTGTAGCCATTATTTCTCTAAAACAACAGTAACACTGCAGTGCCTTTGCTGTGCCAAGAGCCAGTGGCTGCAGCAGCCTCCAGAGAGTCTGGAGGCAGGAGCAGGTGCCCCTGTCCTCTGCAGCATCCCTACAGTAAAAGAATGCATATTTACCTGCATGATCCCCCAAGCAAACCACTGCCAAAGCCTGGAGGCAAATCCTGTAGCCATCGTACAAACCCTGCAGAGATGGGGGAGAGATGGCTTGGCCAGGATTTCCATCCACAAAATTTCAATGTGGCACAAATGTCTGAACTCAAGGTTTTACCAAATACAAGGCATGTGCCTTTCATTTTGAGCAGCACTTTGATTTTGAGGTGATTCCCTGAGCTTTTCTTACCAAAGTGTACACTGAGGCTGTCTCCTCTGCAGGTTTCACAGGGAAATGGGGCTGTCAGGCAGAGATGAAAGGAAGCATCTTTATAGATAGGTATCCCTGCCCAGGGCAGGGGAGTGGAACTGGATGATATTTAAGGTCCCTTATAAGCCAACCATTCTATGATTTTGTGGCTCAATGATTCCATAGATGTTGATGCTCCCCTTATGGAAGGTTAGCCAGGCTATCCCACTGGGCTGGATCCCATAGCACAGCATGGGCTGGGGTGCTTGGGTTTGCCTTTTCGGGGTGGAAAAAAAAGAAAGCAAAAATTTGCTAGTGAGTCAAACCTCACCATCCTATCCCAGCTTCATTGTGCCCTCCTCTTAATTCCCTGCATGCCCTAACTCTCAGGGATGCTCCAGATCCTTTCTTGAGGAGGGCCCTTGTGAGTTGGAGGGGAGGAACAAGCTCAGTGTCTTGGAGATGAAGGACACAAGTAGCCACTAGAACTATTTTTGGAAGAATTTCTTCCTCCTGATGACGACTAATGGAGACAAGTCTCAAGGGTGACATCCATCCAGAAGGAAAAAAAAAATACTACAAAGGTCAGAGCAAAATGAAGAAGAAAGGAGACTGCTGGCCATCATGGGCACCTCAGGCCAGGCACTGGTGCCATTACATGGGTGGAATTCTTTCAGAGGAAGAAAGTCATAGAGCAAACTCTCGGATTATTCAGACACCAGAAAAAAAATCAGGTTCCAGTATCGGCAGGAGTTCAAACCACATGGAAATGTCTGGAGTCTTTGAACAGCAAGAGGATAAAGCACCACTTGACTGTCAGTGAGCAGGCCAAGGGCAGGGTGTGGGGTAAGACACAGCACTTGGTACCAGCACCTTGGCTCTGCCCTGAATCACACCCAAGCACTGGGGCAAGGGTTTTTTTCCCCGTTTGGAGGGAAATGGCTACTTGTAATTTTTTTTCAGAAGAATGTCATTGGTTGCTGTCCGGAAAGTTTACTCTGGAGTTACATAACACCACTTTGCCATTCCTGTGCTCAAACGTTGCTCTTTTAAGCCAGGGCATGGAAATACCATGGTGTGAATGAAATCCCTTTTCATCTGCTTTTGGTCATGCAGTACAATCCTTCATTTGTCCAATTTCCAGCTGTGTTGATAGGAACCAGCAGAGCAGGGCTCTGTCTGACTCAGTTCCCAAAGGAGGCTGGTTTTCACATTCCCCTGACATGGTTCTTCCATGCCACATCTGGAGGGTGACTTTCCCCCTTACCCCATGTCTGATCACTGCTGTTTGATCTGACAAATTCTTCTTTTTCTGGGTCATGGTAATGTTAACTTTGGTTTTAAGGAAGAGGAATTCATCAGACAGTTGTTGTGGATATTAGTCAAGGTTTTTGACTGGAGGGAGTGCTGGAGCAAACACCAAGAAACTTGTTTCTAGAGGATCCTGAACTCACTGTAGGCAGATGTAGCCAAAGAAGTGGAGACAAACAGGATTGCATGAGAATTGTCACCTCAGCAGGAAGTTGACAGAAGATTGAGACGAACACAGAGGAAAAAATGTCCATACTGAAAAAGAATCCAGTTTTCACAGAAACTTATGGCAGATTCTGATCTCCTGTTCCTATGAGGGCACAGCAGTAATTCCTGCCATCTCTTCTTCATCCTCTCTGCCAGCTCTCATGCTCTCCGACTGGGAGAGGTTTCCTTGTCTCTGCTGTGAGTGGACATCACACTTGGTGATGACACACATGTGCCTGTGGTATTGATGCCAGCTGTGGTTAACATTTCAAGTGCTAGTTCAGAATCCAGCATTTATCTCCAGAATGATGAGAAGACTTCATGAATCTATGAATAATGGCTTCAGTGGCCAGAGTAGTGATTTGTGAAGATTCTGACTCATGTATGAGGGCAACAGGCTCTCCTGGGCTGTTTGTTTCAGCAGGTCTGATGGGACAGGCATAAACAAACTGAAAGGAAAAAGACCAGCTCAGTCCAGCTCAGATAGATCAGCTTCTCACTTTCAGGTGCAGGATATTTCCCATTTCAGGTGCTCCACCAGTGTTCACTTCTGACAAGAGTGGATATCACTGAGGCTTCCATTAGAAGAAATTAAATTAGGGAGTTATCCTATTTCTTGTAAGTCACTTTGGTGACTGTTACTGGACTTCTTCTGCATCTATCAAGGTATAACATGAATGAGAATAAATAAGCTCAGACCATTTCTCGAATTAGTACCTTGCCACTTTTCTAGGGCTCTCCAAAACTGTACAGGGGAAAGAAAGACTGAAAACTTCTGCTACTCTCCACCCCTTTTTGTCACATGGGTTTTCTGATGATTTTGCTCAAGTCTTTACTCTGAATCTTTGACTTCTTGGGTTTTGGTTTTTTGGTTTTGTTGTTTTGGGGTTTTTTTGGGGGTTTTTTGTTTGTTTTTTTTTTTTTTTTTTTCCCAGCAAAAGTTTTCTGTTGCAAAAACTCATTGAGGAAAATGTCTGTCAGACCAAAGCATAGAGATGGATGGACTTCCTAATGCTGCCTTGGACACTCAGAGAAGTCACTGAACAGGATTTAATCTAGTGTGTGACATGAAAGTGGCTCTTCAGCTAACACTCTGGGCAGGTTAAATGTAACTGTATGGTCAGATCTTGCAGCAGGAGCAAAATATTTAAGTAAAATGTCAATTCTTCAGAATGTCAATTCTGCTAGCCACGATGTTACCAAGTGTTTGGGAAAAGCTCCAAGTAATAAAACTGCTGCTATATAAATGCTTCTTGTAATTCCCCCCTTCAAATTTCACATCATGACTTTGCTACAGTGTTGTTCACCTTACATTACTGTGCCAGCTGATGGCTACTTCTGTTCATCAGGTAGAGGAAGAATCTCTAGACACACAAATTTCAACTCAGGGTATTTGTCTGAACTGAACTTTTTGACCAGTTCCATTATTGTATTTCTTTTTTAGACCAGATAGAGAATCCTGATAAGTCTCAAAAGAACCCAAAATCCCCAAACAAACTAAAGCCCCAAACCAAACAGATGAAACCAAAAACCCAAACAAAAACAACACACAAAACCAACCAACCAACCAAAAAAAAAGAAAACCAAACCCCAAAAAACAACCCAACTCCCCCCTCCAAAAAAACAACCCAACTTCCCCCTCCAAAAAGAAGACAAAAAACCCCACTCAAACAAACCAACCCTAGAAGATCAAGTTTTATTTTTTTTCTGCAACTAATTATCAAATTCCAACTTTTGTCAATAAGGCAAAGGAACTTCCTAGCCAAGGCAGACTGTACAGGTGAAGTCTGGTATGGATCAGTGGGCTGTTTTGCTCAAATGAAGTGCTCCAGGAAAGCACAAACATATTCTTCCGACTGCCTGAAATGTCAGCCTGCAATCCCATTTCTTCCTCTAACACTTAGCGTATGAGGCAACTTATGGGTAACAGTGTCTGTGGATATCTAAGCTGTTTGTGACCACTCTGGATCCTGCTATAGCTGCAAGGTAAGAAGCGTTGCTCTCATCTCCTATCTTTGCTACATATGTTAGACAGACAACTCAGAAAAATCCACTCTGCAAGTCATTTTAGCACATCTGAACATCTTTATTGGATACCTTTTCAGACAGGCACTTTTCTACTGAGTGGATTAAATTCTCTCAATACCCAACAATATTTCTGACTCTGAACATGAACAGGGATTTACCTTTTCCCCTTTACAGTTCTTTTCCTTTCCCATTAAAAACAGCACATCCACAAGAGGAGAGACCAACTCCACCAGCTTTTGCAGAGGAGCAGGCAGCTGTGCCAGCAGCAGCGTGGGTATTTCCTAGCACCCATCCCTGCAGTTCCCTGAGGGGGGAGCATCCCAAGGGGTGAAAAGGGAATAATGTGTCTGCAAACCATTTGTCTCCTTTGTGCTGAGATTATGACACTGACTGCAGCTGCCTTTATGGTTTATGTCCTTGTCCCTTAAAGACAAGAAGCAGTTTTTAAAACTGGGGGAGATGAGTGTCCTCAGTGTGCATGGACGCTGCTCAGTGAAGCAGCTACCAAAGTGCCTTTTGAATAACATCCCTGAATTTACTAATCTCTGTGCATAAAAGCAAAATATTTACACTCCTGAGTCAAAGGCTGGGATCTTCAGTTTGCTCAGTGCTGCCTCAAGTCTGTTCCTCTTGGATACAATGGCAGATTTACCATCAGCTTCTCTGGGAGTCATAGTCAGGCCAAAAACAAGGGCTTATGGAAATACCATCCATAGTTCCTAATTCTTTGCTGGAAGACTTTCCAGAAAAGCTGTACTGGCAGGCATCTCCTTCCCCTTCCACAAAAAGTTATATTTGCATTTTATGTAGTGTCCCCATTTACTAGATCCTTTAGAGAAAAATTTGAAGCAAGCAGAGATATTTAATGTCCATGCAACCAGAGGTGTATGTGAGTTCAGCAATGGAAAGATTTTGCTTTCAATCTAGACAGACCCATCTCTTCATGGCAAGGATGTCTACTTTATGATGCTATGAGTAAGACTATACTCCTAGGCTTCCAGATTTCAGAATTTCCTTTGCACAATACTAATCTATTTGTTCCAAAGCTGAGGTAAACTGGGTAGGTAGGACACAAAATTAATTCCCTATTCCATAGACATAGAGTGAGTCTTCCTTGCAGTTCTGTGTTTGTTGTTCCAGACCATAGCTTGTAATTCCTGTGCAATGTACAGCTCTTTGTAAGGACTGCTACCTATAGATCATCAACTTAGTGACTGTACCCCACCTCTCAGCAACTGCTTCATGGCCCCATTTCTGCCATGCACTGGATACTGGGATACTGCAGGCAGGATCAAGGAATCCAGAGAAAACATTTTGCCATAACAAAAACATTCATCCAGAACATTCCTGGCTAGTCAGTGTGAAGAGACCTGTAACATAATATGTTTGGATCTCTCTTTTAGTTCCTTTATATATGTGACTTCCTTATTTCTATCATTTGCTATCAAGATATCCAAGATATATTATAGGTTTGGAACTGAAAAGAATGTGGACTGAATGGGTGTTCGCTGAAGACATCTGCTGTTTCCTGCTGTAAGCTCTCTGCTCTCTAGCCTTCACTCCCTAGCTTTCCATATTTCCCATCCTGAGCTCCCCGAAGGGCTGAATCAAAGTGTTGAAGAAACTAGACAGACATCACCTTTCTTTGTCACCAGGTACAGAGTTGTTTGCTCACTGGAGCTGTAAAATGCTCTCACAGCCTTGACATGGAGAGCCCAGCTCTGCAGAGTCAAGATCGACCTTTCATCCTTTGTGTCTTCCACGGCACAAATCTGCAGGCTCACTTCTGAGCTGGACTTATTTTTAATGGGACACAACTAATGGGACTCAATGCTTTTGAGGGGTTTCAGTTTGCATTCAACAAATGAGCCAATTCTGCTTTCATCTGTCAGAAGTCCCACGCATTTTTGAGCCTTTAAAGGGAATGGATCCAGGAGGCTTGGCAGGAATTAAGGGCCTCTCATTTACTTGCTGATCAGTTTTGTTGCTTACGGTCTTCCACAAACAGATCTTAACTGGGCTGTGGTAGCAAAAAGGGAATTTTTCTCTTGACATTTCCCTGAACACCCTTCAGAAGTGCTATAAGCAGGCAGTGAGCACATCCCACTCTTGTGTTTTTCTTTAATGAGTCCCACTTATTTTCCCTCTAATGCTGTACCCTTAGAGACAAATACTATTTTTTCAGAGACAAATACTATTCAACTTCTTGAACAGGCGTGTTGTCCAGGAATGTTGGGATGCTTTATCACACAGTCCATATACAGATTGCTTTTCTTAGTTACCTGTCCCCGAAGTCCCCTGTCAGGGATGTTTTTCTGCTTTGTGTTTCTTTGAGCTTTTTTGTCTAACCTCAGGGCATTGAAACTTAGACCCTTTGATATTCTGTGAGGTCTTCACAGTGAAATAGTCATCAAATAACTGCTCTGACATATATGTTGGTCTCATTTGAGTTTAGTTTGAAGAATTCAGCAGCACACCCATCTCACGTCTTACTCAGCCTGAGCTAGCCACAGGATTGACTCCATTGTCATGGGGCCTGTGCGACTCAGGATAAATCTGCAGGATTCAGATGGAAAAGACCGCCAGGGAAACCAGCAGACATTCAGGTATCTCTCTCTGTGTGCCTCTGCATTGTACTTAGTCCAGCTGATTCCAGCTACTTCCACAACAGCATCACAAAAACAGGGTTTGGGCAGCCCCAGGACTGCCCAAGCAGCAGCAGTGCAGGGCAGACTCACCTGTGCCAAGGTGGCTCTTGGCCGAAGTCAGCCCTGAAATCCAGGCACATCCTGGCCTTTGTTTGATCTTTTCTTAACACCACCATCATCCTAACCCTGGCCAGGATGCCCAACTGCAGCCATATCTCCTCTGTCCCCATATCCTGAAAGGAGACTGGCCTGGACTTCAGTGCCTCACATGACAAATTGCTAGAAGTGATAACTCTGGCTAAGCTATGCTGGTGTCGACACAAGCTTTTGAAGGCATTTCAGCAAATATTAAAACCAACTTCTGCTTCTGTGCAGAGCATCCCCTTTTCCCAGTGATGTGGGGAAAGAAAGATGAATTCATCTCTTTTCTCTGTCATCTTCTTGTTCCCAAAACTAGGCAGATATTGGTGCCATCTTTGGGACCATTAACTCCTATGCACAATCATCTGCATGTTCTGCCCTGTGGCAGCTTCCCAAATGACTTTAATCAGCAAAGGAATGACATGGGCCTGCTGGAGCATATTCAAATGAGGGTCATGAAGATGATCAGAGGGATGGAACCCCTCTCCATGAAGCTGAGAGAGTTTGGGCTTTTTAACCTGAACAAGAGAGGGCTCTGGGAAAGGACAAGAGTTAATGTTTTTAAGCTAAAAGACTAGATGTAAGGAAGATATTTTATACAATAGCTTGTCTTATAACCTGCCTGCCTTTGAGGGTTGTACACCACTGTCCACCACCTATCTGCTGGCAAGTAAACCAGCCACTGTCCCTCCTGTTGCTGCCAGGATTTGGATCCTGGCAGTCTTCATCTCTGTTTCCTTGTGGTGCTGCTAAGCCTCCTAAATTGCTGAAGACTGGTATTGGCTGTAACCTGGAGATTTTGATACAGAAATATCAAAATGTTAAACAACTTTCCATTTCTTCAGAGTCTCCTTTGGATTTTCATTTCCTGTGTCTAAAATGGCATATGATTTGAAGTTTCATCTCCCTGGCATCAAGTCCTTATTTCCTCTATGCTGCATCTGCCTGATTTGATTGTGTTGGTCTCTCAGCCACAAAAATATCTGTCAGGGCAGATCTCACTCCTGCAATCAAATAAAGGCATTTCTCTTTTATAAAAGACTGGAAAAATGAGTTGTGCAGCCACTGAAGCATCTCATAAGAGCAGCAGGAAACACCTAGGTGGCATTTGGTGAGTGCAAGAGACAACAAGGGGTGAAATAGCAGCACATTGTGCTGGGATCCATGGAGGCTTTTCCCTGTCCCCGTGCAGGGTCAGCCCTGGGAGCTGCCCTGGCCACGGGCTCCCAGATCTGATGAGGAGCTCCTTGGATTTCCAGCTCTGGGTGGTGAAACAAGTGAGTATGTGCTTAGAGGGTGCTTAAGCAGAGCATCTCAGGGTTCAGTACCTTACTGTTCAGTACATCTGTTATACCTGGACTCTGAAAATCAAAAAGGGAGGGAGTTTTGCTTCCAGATGCAGCATGGAGCTATAAAATGAACAGTAAGTGTTCCTTAAAAAAACCCAAACAAACAGAAAAAAAAAAAAGGGGGGGGGGGGGGGCGCAGGGCAGAAGATAACCCCTGGATTTAATTATTTCACACAGTGGAACTTTAAGTCTTGAGTGCACAGTCCTGTTCTCTCCTGTTCTCTCAGGCTTATAAAAAGGTAATTGAGGACAACAAACCCCGCTCTGTGTGTGTGATGGTGATGTGCCTTTGCACAGAGAAATGCAGAGAATCAGCCAAGTCATAAAAGGCTCCCTGAGGCACCCCGAGGTCTGGACTGCACTTCTGCCTTTACACCTCTGGGCTGCAGGGCAGGCACTCTTTCGGGGCAGTGCTTTCCCAAAAGGATGCACCCAAAGATGACCTGACCAGCACTCAGAGACAGCAAAACAGAGATTTATTTTTTTTTAAGCTGGCAGTACCTCTTTCCTAAACTCAGGTAATTTCGCTTTTTTTTCCCCCCCCACAAAACAAACAAACAAACAACCCCCCAAAAAAAACCAAGGAAAAATTTGCACTTGGTTTAAGTGAGTTGTGGGAGGAGTTGTAGATTTGAGGTTTAAGGAAGAGCTGTTTTGCCATTTATTTCCTTAACTTAGACAAACTAATGAGGTTTTTTGAGCTTTACTTGTACATTGTTCAGATCTTGCAAAAAATTGTTAAATGGAAAATACTTTGATAAGCATCACCAAAATTATATAATCCTGTAAATATTAATTTTTCACTCAAAAATAAGCTTATAAAAGACTGGCTCTTATTCTGAAATTTCCTGCAATTCAGATTTAACGCTCTGAAAACAGACCCTTTCTGAGCATTTTCATAATAGTTATGTTTGACTAGAGTTTTCAAAGTAGTTCTGAGTTTTCTTTAAGTCACCAGTATTACACTTTCTATGAATCACTGGTAATATTATAGGCCAAAGATGTAACTATAGCTTTTCAATTCCTGAGATTCCTCCGAGCCTTTCTGGGTCTGTAGGATTTATTGACAACCAAGATCAGATGGGCTGTGGTTGCCTTTAATCCAGACTGTAACACACATGGCTCCACACATATGGATTACAAACAGTAGCTGATACTTACTGCAACTGTTGTGCTACAAGATTTACAGCAGAGTATCAGGAAAAGGAGAATTATTTCTTTAATCCTCCTCTCCCTTTAGATAATCTGGATAATTTTTCTTTCCTTTTTTTTTTTTTTTTTTTTTTTTTTTTTTTTTTTTTTTTTTTTAATCTTCTTGAGCAAAATATTGCATTTAAAGCACTTTTCTTCAGAAGTTTTCCTGGGAAGAAGAAAACGCTTGGCCAAGTCTGGGTTCTGGTATTGCCATACATATCACCAAGGGATGTGGCAGTGGCTGAGCTCTCTGCTGACACTACAAGACCTTCATGTTTGCAGGGAGAATATTGCCTGCTTGGTGCTGCCCAGGGGAGGAAATTGCAAGACTGGTACAGCCCCAGTCCCTTGGTCCAGTCTGGGGAGTTGGGTTCATCAATCAAAGACACATTTCACATTCTGCACTCAGTGGGGTGAGTTGCAGATGGAAGATTTACAGTACTTTTCTTGGCTTGGCACCCCCAGGCCCTCACCAGTGTGTCATTTCCAACAGCGTTGTTAATATTAATTTATTTGTCAGTGTCCTGTATACACCCATACCTTTTGTGCTCTGCAGTGTGGTGGAAGTGGAGACTGTGGGTGCTTTTAGCAGTTTGCAGCAGCCCTGAGGACAGCCTCGTGGGCACTGCTGCATCCCAAGAGATGGTGCTGAGATCCTGGAGCACATTGGAACCACAGAAACGCTGAGAGGTGAAAATTAATCCAGAATCTAAACTGACATTGAATGTTGGGGGAAAGCAGTGACTGGGTGTGTCTGCTGAAAAAACAACCAAGAAAAAAGGAATCTGGTCAAACCCTAACACTGACTACAGGTCACTTATAAAATGCTGCTCTTTACCTTCCTGTTGGCCTGGTTCCATTCAATGGAGGCAGGAATATCCTCTGCTGGTGTGTGCACACAACATCCAGCTCAGTTACCACACCGTTCCGGATGGAGAATTGCTGGAGCATGTACACAGACATACAGATGCACACACACACACACACACACACACATATATATATATGTATATTTAATGTGTAGCCTGTATTTGAAATCTCACCTACGTCCACACCAAGCCAATTTATGGGTAGATGATGGAAGGTCATAATTAGAATTAATTAATCCAGTGGGAAATCCACTCCCAAGCAGCTCTCAGCAAAAGGCAGATTGGCAATGTAAGGAGGATAAGCTGTACTTCTAAAGCTCTTCTTAGATATTCTTGTCACTTCCAATATCCCCTGGGGTGTGAATGGCTTTAATCTCCCACCCTGGGAGCCACCCATTTTATTGGTGTGCACTCCTTGTGAGGAGTCGAAGCTGAAGTCAAAGTCCGACACCTCAAAGATGCTGCTGAAATACAGACACAGATCATCCTTGCAGTCTGCTTCCCCAAATTCCTCCAAACAATCCAAATGGAAATAAAATTTCCATCCAAGCCAAGCTCAGCCCCTGACATGTACATAGAAGCCGAATTGCTGTTTCTGAAGAGTTTGGTGAGGGAACAGAGCCATAAGTGACTCTGTGACTCACCTGCTTGGCAGCAGGGCAAGGATCTGGAGCCTGGTGACACCATTCACTGGACCATGTCACCTCCTCTATGGAGAGCTGCTGTGCAGGATTCTGGAGAAGGAAACAGATCCTTCGCCACTCCCAGACCTTTCCAAGGTTTTGTTTTATGGAAGCTAAACAGAAACTTTCACAGGAAATGATTTTTTTATTTTGTTACAAAGCAAATAAATTTTTCTTCAGTAATCCCATTTTGTGGTGTTTACATCACCTCTCCTGAAGGGATGAGATGCAAAATGAAGGGTGCATTGAGAAGCCGCTGCTCAGTGCTGGCACCTCAGTACTGCCAACAGTCTGAGTCATGGAGCAACCAACTCTCCATGACCCAGCACAAAGGCATTACAGAAATCAGCTTTTGAACAAAGGTGTTTCTAATCAAAACAATTTTAATAATATAAATAGGTATATTTTAAATAGAGGAAATCAGAGTTTGCACAGAAAATTTGGACACCAGAGGATAAAAGGAAAGCCCATTCCATCAGAGAAGATAAAATTAGCTGTGGTCTAAATTTCATCGCGGTATCTCAAGAGCCTTTGGTGTTCTTCAAATGTCCCACACGTATATTAGTTTTATACCCACTTGAGAATGAAGTCATTTTCACATAGGATTTTTAATGCTTAATTATTCTTCTTTTGTTCTTCTGTCTTTCACTATTGGAGTTTCAAGTTGTTTAGTTGCTCAGTGATTTGAGTTTTTCTGAAGAGAGATTTCCCCAACAGAGAGCTCAAAGGTGTTGAGGAAAAAAGGTTCCACCAGCACAAATGGGGATTTGCATCTGAGGGTGTCGGGGTCAGCTAGACAGGCACAACCTTCCAGGGAAAAAATCAGTGCCCAGTAAATGCCAAATTCAAATTCACAGGTATTAAACCCGGTGTCTTTTCTCTCCCAGTTACATTTCTATTGGCAGCAGCCTCATGCCTGTGCTTACACTGGGGCACTAACATCCTTTTTTATCAGTCAGCCAACACACAACCTTCCCTCTGAAATGCAATGTCAACGATAAGAAAGCCCAGACAGGCTGTATTTTTCTCCAACACGTTTCTCTAGAAAGTACATGTGATTTATCCTCATTTGTCTCAAGATGGTAAAAATTTTAGGTCTCATATAGTCCTTGGGAAAGCCCACAAATCCAGGAACACTCCAGCAATGCATGCCGACCAAAAAATCTTCTATTTCTTAATCTCACTCCTTTATTCACTCCCTTTTCTCACTCCCTTTCTCCCTTTTAAATTTTATGTTTTTTAAATGAGAGAAAATCCCAGAGACAACATCTGTGTAAAATGAAGATCAGAGTTGAGAATGTATTTATAGAACTTAAGGGCATTTTCCTAGCAGGTTGTAATTATCCTTAAAAAGATCATAAACCCCCCCAGGAAGCCCAGATATAAATATACACTGCCAAAGAATTAAAAGCACATTAAGGTAATAAACACAGAAGTATCCAGTGACCTGATCTGGCTTCCATCAGAATAAATGAAGAATACTATTGCTGTCAATGGGACACAGATCCTGATTTAGCCATAGGCTGGGAGGGGTGGAGGGACAGTTTGATCACAGTTCACCTCAGGTGATAAAAGTTGATATCATTTCCTTGTGTCCTGCACTGTCTTTCCCTACAATTTTGGATATCTGATTGTTTTACACAGCTTCATATTGGCACACTTTTTTTTTTTTCCTTGAAGTATTTAATGTATTTGTTGATTTTAACACGTTGAGAGAGTTTTTACTGAGCTTATTTTCACCCGACTGAGGTTTTCGTAAAGAGCAACTGCAGTTGCATTCCCCAACAATTATTTCTTCACTGAAAGAAGTCAGGCAATCTTTGAAAACCACAGACCATCCACTATCTCCCATCAAAATGCATTTGAAAATGGCTTCACCAATTTAGGACACAAACCTAAGAGCCCACCAAAGAAATGCAAGATTTTGGTCTGGAAGTGACTCATGGGGCACCACAGCCAAGGGTGCTGGGCAATCCCTTCTTCCTAAATGGGTGTTGAAGGAGGCCAGGAACTGGCCTGGCTGTCAGCCAGAGGATATCAAAATCCTTCAGGAACCTTCTGCCTGTCAAACTGAGCAAAAAAAGGGGCATCTCTCAAAAGGTCTAGGTCAGCAGAACTGCGATGGAAAAGTTGATTTCCAAGAAAAACCTCCCAGACACTGCTGAAACATCCTGAAGACTTAAATCATGGTCAGACCTTCTGGTAAATAGCTTGGGCATTTTGCCAGTGAGCTACAAAACCAAGAATGGCAATTTTTTCCCCAATTATTTCCTTTTTTTTTTTTTTTTTTAATTGCATGTTATAAATTAAGTCTAGCCAGAACCCACGTCTTCATAGATCCGTCTGGGGAAGCATCACCTCATGGGCTGTAGGAGCACCTGCCACTCCTGCAGCAATGGCTTTGGTGAAAAGAGGTGATTTGGAAAGGAAAGGCTCCAGAGAAATTAAGCCCTTTTATACAGGTAATCAACTGAAGTGAGTGAAAGGGCTTTTCCTCCCGAGAGCTCCTCGCCCTAGTGGAAGTGATTCTATAGATGCTATTTTGAAAAGCATGTCATATCCATTGTGTTTTGAAACATTTAATTATTTGTGACTCCCTTCAGCGTGGGAGCCTTTCCTCAGCAGTGCTAGGTGGGGTAATGTGCTCATAATCATCTCCTGAACATAACGTGGAGTCTGTCGCTGCGGGATGGGGAATCGGGGATGGGAGAGTGTTTGGGGGTGCCTGGGGTCCAACACGGATTTATGCTCATGGTATTGAGCTCATGGCATGCAGGTGTGCAATGTTTTTCGATGTGCAATCATCCCCCTTAATTGTCATTTGCTTTGGAAACAGATGACTTTGGTATTTAGAGATTTCTATTCACTTTTACTGTAAAAAAAAAAAAAAAAAAAAAAAAAAAAGCACTCGTAAATGTTTAGAGTGATCTGGAAAAGTCACACAGCTGTATCTAAGGCACTTTCAAATATATCCTTAGAGCAGATGGCCCATAAAAATATGCATGTGCTTGGAATATTTGGATACACCATCCCTAGAAACATTCTAGAAACCAAGCTAGAAATTAGAAAGTCTTAACTCAGAAAACTAGGATTATTTCAAGAAACCAACTGTTCTCCGTATTTTCTTTTGACTAAAATAACATCTAATTTTATCAAATACCTTTGTGCATTGAACAGAAAAACAGACAGACTTGGGTTTTGCCCTGCCAGCTGTACACAAGGGATGCTTTAGGGACAGCCATCCCTGTAAGATAAAACCACAAACTAGTTCTTTCTGTTAATTTCCCTATGAGCATAAACTTTTCCCAGTGTTTAAGTAAAGTCAGCTCTTAGTTTTCTGCAGAATGGGGGTTAACTCCCTGGAGAAAGGCAGGGAGTCCCAGCAAGTGGCTGGAAGGAGCTGACCTTTGGTACCTGTGAGTGCAGCAGGGAGGCGGCCACTCCTGCCAGCTGGGGTGATAATCCCCTGTGCCTCTGGTAAGTGATAGCTGATAACTCTGCACAGAATTACTCAGTGATGTTTATTTATCAGCTGGGGCTCTTTTCACCACTAAGTTACTCAGAGTCAATTTTTTGGGGGGTAGGGAAGCTCAGTTTAGATTGCTCATAGGTGAGGTTATGAATTTCTGCTGGCTTCCTCTGGGCAGGTATGCAGGCAGATGTGCTGGAGGAAAGCTCTAGATGTTTGCAGTAGGTATTTTTTGGAGAAAGACAGGGTGAAAAATCCAAAAAAACTTCAGCATTCCTAGAATACCTTTCACAGATGCTAAATGCCCTTGTTTTTGTTCAGACTGAAGGAAGAGGCAGTATCTGGTTCTCTCATGGCTGCTGAGATGCTGGTAAGGCTCTTTGGGGCAGAGGGGAGGGGACCCATGACTTCTGTGCTTCTTGTCCATGTCCCAGGCATCCCAACTTTGTGAGTTACAGCTGTCTCTAGCAGAAGGCAGGAGCAGGGCTCTGCAGCTGGGACACACTCTGCTCTCCCCAGTTTTGAGCAGGATTTTTACCAACAAGAGGGCTGGGAGTCTGCATTGCCATGGGAAGCCTGGTATAAAATACATAAATCTCCTAGGCTGCCAATTGTTCTTCTGTGTGCAGAGCTCACCTGGATCACCTCTGCTCTTGGTCCATCATTCAGTCAGACTTAAATTGTATTTGGATGTCCTTTCTCAGGACAGGCACACTCAGGGATTTATTTTGTGCTGCAGAATTTGAGTGAGGGTCTTCCGGACATTTTGGATCCAGTGTGCTTGGATACCCTCCATGATCTTGATCCAAATATTTAATATATAACACACATAGTTAAGGTTATAAGTATACACTTATGTCCTGCTGGAGTCAAAGGATCAATGCTTTGAACACTGACTGTAGGTGGGGAATAACATGATTCTGTGTAATATTTTCAAACACACCCCAAATGGACAATTTGCCATGGCTCTGTAGTACTTTGTGACCCAGCAACACCCTTCAAGTAAACCTCCTGCTCACTTCTTGTTTCCTGGACATGCAAAAGCCAGTGCAGCATGCAATGGAAAGCCCTATAAAGAAATAGAAAAGAAATCACTAGTGATGAGATGTGATAAGAAGGCATGGTAGCCCAGCCAGGGCTCTGTTTATTTAGCAAAGTCTTTTTCTGTCTGCTAATTTATGTCTCCCTCCTCAAAAGTCTTGTGTCACTGGGCTGGGGTGGTCTAACAGAGTCGGGAAGAGCTTTCTCAGGCAGAGAAAGGATGTATTGCCTTCTGTCCTGAGATAGGAAAGGGAAAAAAATCTGTTGCTGTTGACTGAGGATGGGCAATGTCACCCAAAGCTGCTGTCCACAAGAATGTATTTCATCATTTAGACACTGGAATGGACTGTCCAGGGAGGTGGTAAAGTCACCATCCCTGAAGATGTTTATGGATAAAGACTGGACATGGCACTCAGTAACATGGTCAGTTGACATGGTGGTGTTCAGTCATAGGCTGGACTCAATGATTGCTGAGGTCTTTTCCAGCCTAATTGATCCTGCGATTCCGTGATTTTCTGGTAAAAGTGGGGATGTGCTCTTAGGACCCTGAGGACAGAAAAGGTCCTGTTGCAGAGGAGGGCTTCGTAAATGGGGCTGTGACAAGTGTCCCTTGTCCAGGAGTCAGGGGTGTGTGAGTAGCTTCAGACACAATGGAGCGAGTGAGGATGGAGCAGTAGGCAGGGGAAACACAAAATCCATCCCATAAGGTAACATGGAGAGCTCTAGCTTGAGCAGCATCCATGCTGCTGATGTCATGTTGAAGGTGGTTTTAAGTGGAAATGGAACTGCTTTAACTGAGTCCCCAGGCAAAGAGAAAAGCCAAGATAAAAGGATCACATACATGGAGACCTGTTGTGCCAGACCCTTGCACTCACGGAAGGATGAGTGTGGGTACCAAAGGACAGGCAGAGGATCAGCAGTGTGCAGTCACTGTACAGTTGGCACAGCTCTGGGGTAACTTGGAATAGGATTCATCAATCCACGTGCCTACTGATGCTGGGGAGACACGTACCAGCTTAAACCTGTCCCAGCCTCCATCACTGCTGTGACAGTGAGGGCAAAACCCAGGGATTCCAGCTGAAACCTAAGCAGGAGCCTAGGTTAACTGTAATGTGAAGTCATGGCCAGATGGTTGCCATCCAGCAGAGGAATAATGAAGGTATTAAGGTTAATTTAACAAGCTTAAGTCTATAGGTGGTCTTAGAGGGCTGCAGCCAAGTAGCTGAAACCTACCACCCCTTTCTAGGCCTGGGAGCGTGCAAGCAGCAGCGCTGGAGGGAGGCTCCTGGTGCAGGTTTAGTGTTGTGGAGGATGTGGAGCACGGGGGGAGGAGGACGACCTGCCTTCCTGAGCAGAGACTGCTGGCAGAGGAGGACGGAGGAGTTTGAGAAACTCTGAGCTTTTAGTATGGAAATCTGTGAAGCATAGAAATTGTCCACGGATTAGAAAATTTTATCTACTGTCATGTATAAGACTGGTTAAAAATTTCCAGCGGGGTTTCCCTTTATCAGCGCTGTTTCCTGTGCTCCAGTCGCAGCCCGTCCCCTGACAGGCATGTTGCTGCTTTAAAATCACAGCTTTAATAGAGCAGTGAGGAGAACTTGCTGGTTTATTTTGAGGACCAGGGAGTAGCTACCCTTTTGACTCACCTGCTGCCAGGGATGGAGAAAGAAGTTCAGGAAGTCCAGGATGTCACCCCCAGGGAGGAGGTGGCCTAGCTGGGGCCAGTGAGGAATGTGATCCCTTATCTGGGAACCAATGGCTCCAGGGAATGCAGTTACTCTGCCCAGATCTGTATCCCATGAGATTCCCAGCAGGCCAGCACTTCATCTAAGCCCTCTTTCCCTCAGGGAAACTCCATGTTTTACTGTCCAGCACTGACGCCTCGTGATGGGGGTGAGGCCCAAGGCAGGGCACACTGCGTCCAACACAGGGTGTCCATCTCCAGCCCTTCACCCCTCAGACCTGCCCTGCTGTCCCCTCCAAAGGGCTGCCCCAAGCCCAACAGCACAGGCAGCTGCTTTTCAGTGCCTGCAACTGAGCCTGTTGAGTCTTAGCCCTGATGTGCCCACTGGCTCTGAACACTTTAAACCTTCTCCAGCACCATAGACTATCAAACTCAATTTTATTTCATAGTTTCTTTCCTTTGCAGAGTACTCTGTCACACATGTGAGCTCTTCCCAGGTTCTCTGCCCGGCCAGTCTTTCCTAGCAGCATCCAGCATCCCTTGCAGGCAGCACTTCATTAGGAGAGACTGAGGAAGAGGTGGGAAAGGATGATCAAAGCACATGGGTTCCTCCTCAGTACTTTTGGTTCCTGAGTTTATCCAGTCAACATTTAAATGCATTTGAGTCCATCCTGCAGAGCAAGGGAGGAAAAGGGCCCTTTGTTTGCTTGTTGCTAAAGCACCTTACTTCTAATTAACAGAGTGATTTAATTAACATTAGGCAGAATCAGCCCGGTTTTGTTCCCTTAGGGGATAAGGGGAGGATAGCAAGCAAGGCAAACAGGTAACATCCTCTTCTGACACTAATTCTCCAGGGCACAGTCCTGAATTCTGAAGGCTGCTCCAGGCTATCTTCTCCACACACTTTGAATCTAAGGAAGAAATAAAAACAGTGTGAATGAAGTTCACATTTGGGGAAGAAGGTTGGTTTTGACTGACTGTTTTGTTTCCTCAAATGGTGGTGGGGAGGTGGGGGGAGTTTCTGAGAGATCACAAACAACTTTGGGACAGCTTAAGGCAGAACCTGGAAAAACAAACTCAATGATTTTCCTTCTTTCAGCTGAAGATGATGTGTACAGTATTATCCTTTTCTATCACGCTGAGATTCTCATTATTCAGAGGAACAAGCACTTGCTGCTGCAGATTTCATGTGCATGGATCAGAAAATTGTTAATGGACATCTACTGGTATCATCCAGACCTCCACCTAGACCTAGGTAGGAGAGTTTTATAGTATGCTATTGCAAAGCATGGTAAGTTTATAATATATTCACAGCAATATATCCATCGCCTTTATTAAGTGTGAGTTTGTCAGATTTTTGGCATTTCAGAGAGCATCTCGGTGAAGTACAGGGCCAGAAGAATTTGGGTAAGACACAAAGAAATGAAACATTTGCTAGGTAGCCTCAGCCTGGCTGCATGGACACCTCTCCTGGCTGCAGTTTGTGCTATCTTCTGCCTCTCCTCCCCAGCAGGCTGGCAGGCCGCTTACTGGGATCGTGCTTCCTCTAGGTTTGGTTAAATCTACTGCTTAAATCAGCACTTCTGATTTTTTCATAATGTGTTGCTACTGATTACTGTTGACAGGGAGAGAAAAAATGCCCTTCTCTGAATGCTACGCCAACACAAAGTATCCTGTCTTTATTATTTTCAATTAATATTAAGACTGAACAGTGCAGCCTTGGCACAGTCTAAATTGTGAACAAGGTGAATTAGATGAGAGATTACACATTTTTGGCATTCTGGCATTAACAAAAATAATTTAAGCTTTGTCTTTGGTGGTGGTCTTAAAGCAAGTGGAATGTGAAGGTGGAATTCAGGACCGACTCTGGAATACCCTGGTGTGAATTTCTTTCTTTAGAAGAGAGTGTTTAATTCCACATATTAACATGTTGGGCTATTTTACTAAAAGTGAAGTTACGCTGATTAGTTACACTACAGAAGCTAAAGTATGTACATCTGCTTGAAGCAGGCATTTAATGGCAGGAATAATGGCTAACTTTGCTCATGTAACATTTCACTTTAAGGATCTTTAAGATAACTGGACATATAACTGGCACTACAGCTGGGAGAGGCTTTTTTATTATTATTTATTTGTATTTTCTTTTAAATAAGCAGAATTCAAGTAGTTTATTTTTTAAGTTACTTCCCCTCCCTCAGAGTACAAGAATTTCACCTCCTTACTTATTACAAGAATTTAGTCTCCTTTCTTGCCAAAATGAACTCTCTTTCCCCTAAAATAAAACTATGATGAATGGGACTAGAAAGGTAAATTCTTAAACTTTCTTTAAAATGTGCCATTACACAACAAATTTCTTGGTATTGATTAAGCCCAGGTGGTCTGCTCACCCAGCAAACAGATATTTTACAAAGCTTTATTATGCCTCATTAGAATTCAGTCCTTTAGAAGATTTCTAATTATATTGTCTAATAAAACTAAACCTTCGAAGCTATTTGCATATTATATGAAGAAATCTCATACAACAAACTCACAGTGGATTCAATTAACATAATAGCTAATTATATATCCCATCAGCCTTTAGAGTAGCTCAGCATTCATGTTGCTCCTGTTTTAGCCTAGAGCAAAGGAGGTTTGAATTTTCACTTCTAAATATTGACTTTTAACTAATATCAAAAATGATTTGAACACTTTTGTGGATGAAAAGATTATGATTAAACTACATGAAACATTTTAAAAGACTTATTTCCAAGTCATTGAAACAATTCCTGTTTAAACCTAAACCTTCCCATATTATCCATTCCAAGTCTGTCCATATTTTATAAAAAAAAAAAAAAAAAAAAGACCAGATATGTCTGAGTGTTTTGACAAATGTTGGATTGACAGTTCGATTATTTTGAAACTGCCTCCTTCCTGCAGCTACATTTTGTATATTTTTCACTGCACTTTGTAATGCAATTGTATTCTTGGCCAGTTGTGGTATCTATCAAGCAAGAAATTTAGGACTAGATTAACAGAGACATAGTAATGAACAGGCATTTGAACACCCTATAATTGACTGTTATTAAGGTGTTGTCACAGTAGTCTTTAATGAATTCTCCTGTTTTCTTTTGAAATTGGATGAGATATTCGGGGAAAAAAAGAAGAAAAAAACCCACAAAAACAAATGCAAAAGTTTCCTTCAACCTTCAAAAAAATGCCCCAAAGAAACAAAGCCCTTTTTTTTCCTTTTTAAAGATTTCAAATGATTTGAAGGTGCTTCCAATTTTGAAACGCTCAGTAGAAAAATCAGGGACAGAAGGAGCAAATTTTGTGACTTATGTGAAAACTGAAAAAAAAAAATGGTGTGTTCATCAATCGCCTCATCAAATGCAATGAAAAATCATATTTATACTTTTGCACTAGACAGAAGATAAAGTTTGTTGCTGAGTACATGGTTTTCTCCCATTACAATGATGGCTGCCTTTTCATTCATATTTTAATGAGGTTAGTATCTCTGAGACAGCTTTTTCGGGGTGGAGGCCCATGTCTCCGGTACAACTACAATAGGAGTTGCTTTATTGACAAGTACTATTCAAAATCTTCACAGTATAGAAAGAAAGGCTTTAGTTTTCCACCACTTGTCCAAATACTTATTCCTCTCTTACTATTAAAACACTTGCAGAAAGAGCACTCTCAACTGCCTGCACCCCTGTACACCAGGCAGAGCACAGCTCAGCAAAAAAAAATACTTCGCTTAAATTCAAGTTGCATTTATGTCTGCAAAAATTTCCCTTGGTAAGACCCAACAAAAAGACAGCAGAAACCAATAGGTAGCCTTGGCAGCTTCTGCATCCACGGGTTTACAACAAACAAGGTCATATAAACTATAGTTCCTACTCAAACTGTGAATCTGACTCCAAACATATGAGGGAAGGCAAAGTTATGCAGAGATTACACATCCAATATATAATTTATTAGACAGAAACAAAAAGATTTGTAAATCCAGCTCTTGGCAAGTTAATCTCTTGTGCTTTTTTTCATCTTCTCTATGTCTATGCTATCTCTCAAATACTTTTCATTACTGTAGCAAGGGAATACAGCCCAAATCTAAATATAATACTAAATAAAAGCCTGAACCAAGTCACGGAAGTGCTAGTACATGTACAAAAACTTACTTTTGATGCATCCAAAAGAAAGTTCACACAGCAAAACCCTCTGTAAATTTGTAGGAATCCTCACATGTATTTTGAGGGCTCATTATTTCTTTCTGATTTTGGATACATTTGCTTCCAGCTCAGTCCTTGGCTGTGGTTCACATGATAGCATTCCGGAGAAGGGAGAGCCCTGTGTTCGGGCAGGTTACCCTGTGGCATCCATGGGTTTTGGCTCAGCCACACTGACATTCCTGACCAGCCAGGAAGCCACAGGAAAGGGCTGCAGAGGACATGACTCCACACCTGAATATTGGTTGCAGTACAGTCATAGGAAAACCTTTTTCCCAAAACTTGCAGAGTAAAACCCTTCTGCTGCAGATACTGAATCTCTCTGTGTGAAAAGAAACACAGCCAAGAAAAATGCCTTTCCCCATCAACTAACTTAAGTTACTGTCCTGTATGTAAACTTAGAAAGGGGATGAAATTTAGTGCAATTTATTGCTAGAGCAGTCAGATTGCAAAAAACCAAAAACCAATCCCTCCCAGAGCAACACTGACCTCAGTAAAGGGATGCCAGGGCTGAAATTAGTCTGTGAGGTCGAGTCCCACCTTCTGTTGTAAGGGCTATAAAACCTTCCTTCCACATTCACAGGTGTTTTTTATTTTTTACCTTGAGAAACTGCCACGTATTTCCTGGAATTTTGGGGGGGGAAAATGCTTGCTCTGTGCCTGAGCTGCTGGAGCTTCTGCAGTCCCTGTCCCGGCAAGAGGAAGAAGCAGCAGAGTTTGGAGCACAAGTTTCAAACTCCGCTTCCGTCACCACCTTCTGCCTCCACCAGCTTTTTTTTTCCAGTTTGCGAAACATTCTGTTTTCCTGAAAAACATATTGCATCCCAGTGGTTGTGATGGAATTTTAATAGCAAAATGTGTTTTTTGAGAGAGTCTCTTTACTGTAAAATAAGTTATGCTACGCTACAAACAGGGTTGAGATTTAAAGGCTGCTGTCTTTTTTTTTTTTCTTGTTTTTTTTTTTCTTCCAGACACTTTTTTTTCTTTTCCCAGACTTTTTTTTTTTTTGTGTGTGTGTGTGTGTCTTTTTTTTTTAAAGACACTTTTTTTTTGCTCTTCCCAGTTTTCATAAAAAGTAGACTCCCCATCCGTATGTGACTGGGGGAGGGAGGGATTTCATAATGGGCCTGGTGCAAGAAGAAGACGAAGGGGGAGAGAGAGGGAAAAAAAAAAAGAGCCTCTAAGCTTTAATTTTAATTCTCCTGCCTTTATTTATCTGATTTGTGGCCAGATGGTGGTGAAGCAAGGCAACCCCTTTGTGCAAATGAAGCCCACATGTGAAAGTCCTTCTGTAATGTAATCATTGAGACCGGAAGGGTTCATACTGTGTCTGAAAAGAGACAATGGAGCCGGGATATATCAACATCGCCGAAATCGAGTTCATTTGCGATGCAGGCCCTTTGACTATGGTTGTCATGAAAACTTCCTACTTTGATCAGCAGAGGGTGGAGAGAAAAAGAAGAAGAAGGGGAAAAAAAAAAAAAAAAGAAGTCTTCTAAAGGGGCAGGGATGCGGCGCGGGTGTTTGCTGTGCACTTGGCTCCGGTTCACGCCCCTTTCCGGAAGATGCAACAGGGAGAGGAGCATCTTGCACCTTGACCTGTCTAGACGGGGCGCGAAGTTTGGGGTTTTTTTTTTTTTGTCCCCGTTTCCAAGGGCGAGGGTTGCTCTTTGACCCCCACCACCAGCGGTGGTGGCTCTCAGGGCGTAGGTAGCGGCCAGAGCTTTCCTGCCGAATTCTCGCTGCGGCCGGGAGGGAAGGGGATGGACAAAGACACGGACCAGCTGTTCGGAAATAAAGCTGAAATAGTAGAACCTGGGAGAAGCTAGGTTTTGTAAGCTATTATTTTCTGCACAAAACCCCTGGGAGGTATTAAACAGCTGCATCTGAGCTGGCGAGCAGCGGCTAAAAGACAGAGCAACAACTGAGAGCCCAGGACTTTGGCAAACTCCGCTTCAACCAGAGAAACAAGTGGCTGGAGCGCCAAGGGCTTTCATGGCCCGAACGTCCGTCTCCCTTCGCCGCGGTGTCTTCGGGCTGCCGGGAGGTTTCCAAGTGGGAGGCTGGCTTTGGAGGAGGGCGAGGGGCGCGGGGGGCGCGGGGCTGTGAGCTGAAGGGCCCACGCAGGTTCTCCAGGGCCACCTTATCTGGAGCTGACGTTTTTAATTATGTGTGTAATGTAATGTGTCGATGGTTCCTCATAGCGAGAGGGACGCTCTTTTTGCTCTTTCTGCCATCTAACCAGGCGTTATCTGTATGAAGTGTGGGGGGTTTGGTGATGTAACAAGAAAAAAAAAAATCATTTTTTTCCCCTCCATGAGGTATCTTTAACAAAGTCAGAGAGCAACTTAATGGAGTTGTTGGGACAGAAAAGGAGATGGGATGGATTTACTCCTAGGCAAGCGGAGAAAAATCTATGCAGCCTATAGAAAAAAAAAAAAAAATCAGTATTTAATCTGATGCTTACCAACCTTGGAAATTTGGGGTAGACCAACAGAACAAACAAGTAAGCTTTTATTTTCCAGCCACAGCTGTGTCAGTGTGCCCACTCTTTCTCAGCACTAGGAAATTCATGCAGATTGTGCCTTGTTTTAATATTCTTGCCGTATTTTAACGTGGTCTGTACTGGTTCCACACAGAAACTGGATGAGTATTTTGTGGTAACATTGCATTTTGTCAGATGCTTTGTAACGTTATTTCGAGACATATTTGGATCTATTTAGGGCTTCATAAATATGAATAAAGCATTTACAAAAGGCAGAAGTAACCCACGGATTAGACCAGATGCTTTATACGTTACAAATTTCCTAAACTTCAACAGTTCTAAACTACATTTTACTTGTGGGTTTTTTTCCTAAGTGGTTAAATAGAAATTAGCATCTCCCAGAAAAAAAAAAAAAAATCTCTGCAGATTTATGTGCAGGAAATAAGGGAATTGTACGAGTGGCTAAAATCCAGATTGCTAACTGGAGTTTCAAATATTTATAGACAAATTAGGGGAGGAGGAGAGGGATGTCATTTTTTTTTTTTTTTCCTGAGGCCTTGTAGTGTAGAGATTTTTTTTCTCAGCTAATTCTGCTAAAAACACCGAGGTGCTCTGCTTGGCTTCATGCCAGTGCCTTCTTCAAAATTATATTTTATGTATTTTTCTTTAATGCTTTTGGGGCCTTTTTTTTTAACAGTTGTGGAAAGCGAACAAAACCAAAAACAAAAACAAAAAAGACCCTGAAAAACCAGGGGGTTGTGCTGGCCGTGGCCTTCTGAGCAGCTGAAAGAAGCAGGAGAGTGAGAGAGTGAGGAGCACAGGCACAGCTCTGCCTCTGTCACTGCCAGCTCACGGTGATTGCGTGTCCTGGCAGGTATTGCTTGGATTTTTTCAGTCAAGCACAGCAAAGGGCCTTTATTTGAGTGTGTGTGTGTGTGTGTGTGTGTGTACGACTTCCAGCAGGCAGTCCACTGTGGTTTTTCTCTGCCCACGTTAAAGGGCTTCCCCTGGTTCGTGGGTTGAAAGGCTGTGTTTTGGAGGCAGGAATTCCCCCTTAACATGCACCCCGACTTCCTACAAGGTGCCAAACGCCAGGCTGGGTGGTGCACCCCCTTGGACCTGCACTCACCCACCCATCCCAGGGGGGTAGGGACGCAGTTTGGGGCACGGAGGTGAATTGCCAGCAGCTCCCGAAGTGCTGGGGTGAGGGGGAGCTCGGCAGCTCTCTGCTGTCGACTGCTCTATCTGCGCTGAAATCAGAGCTGCGTCTGCAAGGCCGGGGAGCTGCATTTATGGCACATCGTCACCACTAATATCAGACTACAAAATGGGCTCGTTTTATTTAAATTTCCAGTGCCTCCTCCATGAGTCCGTGTTGAAAGGGGCGGGGGGGGGGGGGGGGGGGGGGGGGACGTGGTGTCCCTAACCGAGTGAAATGCCTTTTGGAGGGGTATACCCCCACCCTCAGTTCATGAATGTGGTTCTGAAACAAGTGAGGCTGGGCATGAAGTTTAAGTAATATTTGGTAGCATGAATTCTCGGGCAGCCCCCATTCATCCCCACGCTGGGCAGGGCAGGGAGAGCGGAGCGAGCCGAGGGCTGCTCGAAGCCGCCCGGCTTGTTTCTAGCTGGGAAAAAAAAAAAAAAAAAAAAAAAAAAAAGAAAGAAAAACAAAAAAGAAAGAAAAAAAAGAAAGAAAGAAAGAGAAAGAAAGAAAGAGAGAAAGAAAGGCACAGTACGAGTATCCTCCTTTTTTTTTTTTTCATCCTTACAGTGGGAAGGTATCGTAGAGGAGTATGAAGATGAAATATTCTCACTTATCGCCCAAGAGGCAGACTATCTAGCTGACAAGCTGTGCAGTGAAAAATCAGGTACTGTGTCTGATGTAACATGTGCTCTCTCTACAGCCGTGTGGGGTTTGGTGTTTTTTTCAAACCCAGCGTACTGCTTTGCAGGAGGAGTGGGCTGTTGTTGAATAAGCAGTGACACTACATGACTTTAAAACAAAAAAAAAAAAAAAAAAACCAAAACAACCAAACATCCCCTTTCTTAAAGGCTTTTAATTATTTTAATTCTTTTGTGCATATTAATGCAGCATGATTTGAGCATCCCAGCTAACGTGTTGTGTTTTCCTCCTGGTGTTACATGACTTTTTGCTCCTTGTCTGTCTGCGCTGTCATTTCCAGGTCAGAAACGAAACTAACCCTCTTGCAACAAAATCCAGGCATTTGTTTCTCCTGTTTAGTTGCTAATTGCAGCCACTAAGCTGAAATGGGAACCATGAAAGGGCAGGTTTAGAAATGTGCTGTTCATTTTTAGGTGAACTCGTCGTTACCATCAGACAGGAGCTATCCTTAGAAGGGCTGGCCGGACCACCACCAGCACGTCCTGGGGAAAATGTATTTTATAATAATCTAATGTTTTCTTTCTCTGTAAAATATATAATTGCAAGTAAGTAAGGCCTCTTTTCAATCCTGACAAAGAAAGAAAATGCTTTCAAAAATTAATTATGGCTTATTTAAAATCTTCCTCCTTTCATCTGTTTCTTCCCCTCATTTTCAGTGTTTTGGGGTATTTTTTCAAGTTTTATTTTCATTTCTGAATGTAAAAAGCACATAACTTGAGGCGCTAAGTATAAGGCTATAAATGAAGTTGGGTTATCCCTCCTCAGTGTGCTGCCTTCAGTGCTAGAATATGCATGAAAATATCGATCTCCGAATCAACGCTTGTAAATCTTGGTTTGTGGGTTTGAGATTTAAAGGCTGTAAGCATTATTTGGGATGTAAGAAACAGGGCCCATGAAATGTACTAGAGGGTGGAAAAGAAGTTCATAGAAATAAGTTTGTATACTTAATATAACACATAAGTATTTGTAATACTTATTGAAAACATGTAGTCTGGAGCACAGGAGAACTCCATCTGTGGAGACACAAAGTTCTCTCTATAATCTTCTTGGAGAAATAAACTCCAAAAAATAAACTTTCCAAACCAAATTTGATTTATTACAAGTATTACCTTTTTGTCATCTCTGCCATCATGGAGCTACTCTTGGTTGTGCCAGAACAGACACAGGGAGTAGCAAATTATTTTGAAAACAACATACTTCCTCCGAAATGGACGGCAGGATTCCTGGTAGTGGGTTTTGCACAGAAAAACTTTCTGAGTGTTTCAGTAACAAAACCCAAAAGAGTCTGTGGGGTAGTGTAGAAAAACCATCACCTTCCAGAGTGATTTTCTCAGAGAAGAGGAGACTGGAATAAATCCCCTTTCCTTCTTGGCTCCTCTTATAGCAGCCTCTCAACATTTTGGAGAACAAATTGCAGTTTTGTGCATCTTCAGTAACACTGTAAAAATATTTTCCAAAGGCACAGGTGAAATATTGATATGAAATTATCAAAGCCCGTGCTGTAAATATCTCTTTTTTTTTTTTTTTTTTCCATAGATATGCTCAAAAGCTTTCTCCCCCCTCCTTGAAATACATTTTGGGTTTAAAACCCACACTGTGTTCTCACCCAGCCTTCCTACATCAGGAAGACAATTGCCTCCCTCCTGGCAGACGAGATTGCTCTAAGTGCACGTTAACCTCCTTCACACAAATACCCCCCTGTATATGTGCAGGGCTGCTCTTCCTGACTCTAAATAGTAGTCCGCAGAGGGGAAGGTAGTTTAGTTTTCTTCCTGGCAATTAGCACAGATAAACAAGCTGCCATTTAATAAACAGAAGTACAAGTCCTCATCATTGCAAATACAGGATGGTTGCAAAAGCAGCAGGAACACTGCAGAGCAATGCTGAGCTGCGCTGATATAAAATAAGGGCAAGAAGTTAATCTGCCATTCCCCATATCGCCCCATTGCCCAGTTTAAAAATGTCAGTACATTAAAGAGTAAAGACTAAAAAAAGCCACAGGGACTTCTTTAAAATCTAGTTTGCTCAACGTTTAAAATAGGGTGAAAATAAATGTATGAAGTTGCATTAAAAAAAATGAAAATATGTTTTCATTAACTCTGCAGCAGGCAGGAGATGGCAGAGGAGCACAGTAGTACCTGACAGAGCAGGGAAGTGCCTGCTTGGGTTTTTCCAGGGAAAATAAATTCAGGCACTGGTGGCACTGGAAATGGCGAGTCTTCGAAATTGTGACAGGCTTCACGCCAGCCACACAGCACCAACATATAACTTACTAAAGCCTCCAACTCACAGAACACAATGAGACTTATATTATTAGGTCTTATCTATCTTACAATGGCAATTTTCATTAATACATTATATTAAAGCAATATTGCACTCTTATCATCCCACTGTAAATTATTGGCTCCTTTTATTCAGAGCTCCGTGTGTTCATTCAGAACGGCATTTTTAACTTTTTTTTTTTTTTTTTTTTTGGGGGGGGGGTGCAAATTATCATGCTAAGTGACAGAAATAGCATAGAAAACCTCTCCACAGGCCAGTTGTAGATTTTGATGCTGTGGATTTCACCATAAAGCAGAAGAGAAAAAACAATCAACAAACCAAGTCAGTGATGTATTCATTTAATTATTATACTTCTCATTTTCTTTTAAAAGGCTGTGTATGTGAACATGGCTTATTTCTTGTGGGCCATTGCAAACTCAATATTGGTGTAATCAAATCCTTTTTCTACTGTTCTGTGGTAAAATAGTAAGGGTTGCGGTTTTCTGTGCAAACATGACATTAGTGGAAGGCCCATATTATGATAAGGAAACCCCTTCTCCACAAGTCCCATTTAGTACTTTTCTTTAATTTTAATATCATAGCAGGCTTTTTTTTTTTTTAATGGCTACTGGAGGTGGATGTTTCTTGTTTGATTAAAAAGTGGGGAACTTCAATAAAGTCTTTTAGTGTGATCAAACCGTTTGATATTTACAAGCATAGATCCATTCGCTGTCATGTATTCTTTGATCACGCAAAAAGTCTCAGTGCTAGACAGGCAGGCAAAACCTGCTGAGACGCACCTTCAGATCCTCTACTGTTTTTACAAGCTTAAAAAACCCCTAAAACTTAATTTTCGAGGAGATTACCTTTTCTTTTATCCCCTCCTCACCCCCAAACAGAAGGCGCGATTGCCAGTCAGCCCAATGGAATAACACAGATTTTTTTTTTTTTAAATTGCCCTCAAATTTTCTTTGCTGATTGCAATCTTTCTGTGTGCTCTTTCTGGGGTTATATACGTTTTTCGTTGTGGTGATTGGGGCTGAGTGCAATGCCAGCAGCATTTCATTCAGGGTTAAATGGAGTTATGTGGAGGCCAGTAAGGAGCCAGAAACCAGTTAAAGCTTGTGCTAATGTACAGACCAGAGCCAGCTGATTTATAAGTGGAAAATAATTTAACACCATGTATTTTATGAGTGCTGAAAGCTACTGTTTAAGTAACAGCAGGACTTCTCCTACATAATTTTCTTTTTATGTGCTCACAGCCATAAAAATGTTCTATTTGGTTAAAATCTTAGAGTCCTCGTTTTATCTTAAAAGTGACTTACCCCATGTTTCTTTATTTAGCTGTTTGGAAAGTTTGACTACAATTTAGGCACCCGATGTTGAGTTATACAAAAGTGAAACAAAACGCTCTTATTCAACTGCAAAGAAATCCAGAAGTCTTTTTCTGCACACTTATCGCTCAAACTATTGTGTTTTTGCAAACTGATACTTTCTAGGAGGCTCATTCCCAGTGAGAACTACTCTCCTGGAGAGTTTAACAAAGCTAGCAGCTACATCAATTAAAAGCAACTAAAATGTCTGTTATGGGTATGTGCAGAATATTAAGCTGCCATTAAGTCATTTACCACTCACCTTAACACTCTCTGCAGGACTGAGGTTTAAAAAAGCAATATATGGGGTGAGAAGCTGTAGTTTAATGCTGCCACAGCACTCTGGAATTACATTTTTTCTCACATTTTTCTCCCTGTGCAACTAGGAAAAAGAACAGGAGAGAGAGAGATTAGCCTTTGCGTCCCTGCCTTGAAATAGGATCTGTGAGCACGCATTTCTCCAAATGCTACAAGGGACTGGAGGATCCATATCGGTGGGGTTTATTAAAGAACTGGGCTGTAACACTCCTTGTTTTAAAATACAAAGTTTGGTCTAAAAGTGCTATCAGATTTTAGCTCCAGCAATGAGGTTATACTGGGAAGACCAGGGAGATGAATTTGAAGACTAACGTGGGCCCTCCGGAGAGAAAAACAGGATATTTTCTGTGTTTATTAGTGTCATATTGTGCAATATGCTGGGGTCTGTTCTCCAAGGCTGATCCGTGGCCAAACCCACCCACAGGAGCACCAGCAAGAGCCCAAAGCCAGATGTGAAACCCACCTGAGCAGCGACAGGTTCACCACAAGAGCTTGGGTGCTTCCTAGGTGGTTTTCCAGCAACTGTTTAAAAAAACTCCATAAACTGTGCTTATGTGATGTGACAATCATTAGAGAGCCCAATGTGCCGGGATAGTTTTTCAATGCAAATGAGGCAGAGTTTTCAGGGCTTTGCAAAAATTCCCTCTCGCACGGAGATGCACGAGTTGTGTTCCTGCCCTGTAAGGGAAGAGTCAGACACTGAGTTATTTAGCACATTTGAGGACAGGAACTGAGAATAAATAGATTGCTTTACTCTTTTATCAAAAAAAATCCTTCTTTATCTGATGCAACAGAAAATATCCCTCATTCCTGATTTAGTGCCCCAAGTTGTTTAACATGTTTTAATTTTCACCTTCATGCATTCACTGGTGGAAGAGCTTCGAGTAGAATAGCTGTGTTTTCCTAGTTTGGAAAATACGTATTTTTTATTAAAGAAGCAGGTACTTTCAGCAAAGCTTTGCTCTTCAGGACATCCGTAAATCACATGGAACTTTTCCTACCTTAGGTGCCTGAGCAGAGGCTGCTGCTCACAAAGGTTGCAGAAGAGATCAGCTCCTCATTGCAGACTGAAGTAAGATGAGAACGCCAGTTTTCTTCCTGGTGTAGTCAATTTTTGCTGTTGTAATATCTCCACTGGTTTCTACTTTCAATCTCTGAATGTGCTCAAATTCCACAGGGGGTTTTTAATTATTATTATTGTCAGTAACAATAATAATAGTAGTAGTATTTTAACTGTTTTTTCTGTTTCTGATATTTTGGTATGAAATGTGCAGATAAGAATGTGCAGTTTGGATGAGAATGTGGAGTTTAATGCGCAACTGGTTTTCAACCTTATCTCTATGTTCAGGTTTTTATTTACCCCAAGGTATTAATTTCAGTTGTGCTGATTTTCATAAAATCAACATCTGATTGTCACAGAGTTGGGATCTGTAAAAACTGAGCCTCCTGTTCCAGCAGAAAAAGACAACTCAGAGAACTCGAAAAAACCTGCTATTTTTTTCATGCATTTAACAGATGACTTTTTCCATCTGTATTTCCAGACCATAAAGAGTTTAAGAGTTTATAGCTAAGAGCTGCAAAGTTTCTATCCCAGTTATTGAGATGATGATGGCAAACTTTTGAAATAATTTGTCCTTTTAAAGGTGAAATAACTTAGTAGGGAGTGTGCAGTCCTTAAAACAAGCTGTTCCTTAAAAATTTCCATATCAAAGTCCTCCTGATCCTGATATAAATGTTCACTCAACATGAGCACCACTAGTGTAATAACTTTTTTTAATTAAAGCTTTCTTATTGAAGAAATGGCAAAAAACATCAAAATATTTCTGATAGAAGTTATGCCTTTCATCGTTTGGGTGGTTTTTTATGTCCAAAATATTTATTAATCAGTGTAAAACATTTGGTCATAAATCTCACCCAGAGATGGGACTCGGTTCAGGTTGTTTCTGTGTCTCCAGAAGATAAAATGGGAGAATATCTGCTTCAGGCTCCAATACGCTATAAAAACACTGTTTAAAAGGATGTTAACTACTTAGCCAGGGTTTTAAGGTAACAAGACTAGTTCATTCAAAGCAGTAGAATATTTATGGTAAAAGTAAACTTTTTAGCAAAGAAAAACTTCTTAAAATACATGAGTTACCTTTATTACAGATTGAGTAAAAGATGAAGAATATAAAAAGATGAATTGTATCATGAAAAACAAAACCCCTCTCTGATTAAAAATCTGTTACTGTCACATAATTTTAAAGTTTATTTATAGATTTTCACAATATTTCTAAAGTTCAATATTTCAACAATAACACAGTCCATCCCTCAGTGCATGTAAATTGCTGGAGCTTTAGAGAAGCAATTAGAGCAATGCTGATTTACAGCAGTTTAATGTCTTGTCCCCTAAATCTGGAACACAAAGATTTGTTGTCTGATTTAACGTTTAACGTTTTTAAAAAGACTGAAGTTTTTTCTTCAGGTGGAACATTGTCTGCCATATACTACTGACAGACCAATTTTGCAGAATTCTTTATCGAAGTTATAATTTGAGTATCGTGGAGCAGCTATACTCTATAAAATGGAAATAATGCCTTCAGTATTTAAGGAAGACTTTCTTCACACTTAATGCAATCCAACACCTTCTTTGATGTGTATGTAAACAGCAATTTTTAAAGAAACTTTCAAACGTTTGAACTCCCTTTCTATTTCATTCTGCTTCTGAACAGCTAGTTTAGGCTGAGGTGGGTTCTTTAGTGTGGATTTTGAGCTCACCTCACACACAAAACTCACAATCAACTGGCTCTGTCTAAAGTCTGAGAGCAAGACAATGTTTCTTATTGTGCACAAAGCTAAGACATAAACATATCAAACTAATGGGAAATGTTCAGATTTCCCTGCTGTTTCCATTCTGTTAAATCTCTTGAATTTTACTGGGTAGAAAAGACAGATTTGGCTCAAAGTATGTTTAAAAAAACTATGTTACCGTGTCACATAAAAAGAAGACAGCTACTGGGATTCTGTGCAGCTATTTCAAAGTCTAGCTAGTTCTCACCTTATTTTAATCATATATTTTTCCCCCAAATTTAAAAAAAATTACATTTCTCCAGCATCCTCTTTTTATCATTCAACATGAAAAATCCATAAAAATAACTAAGAAAATTGATTACCTAGGAGAACAGCATAGTGCAAGTGGCTGACTCTTATAAAAAGATCAAAATAAATTAAGTAAGGTGGCAACAGGGAGCAATTCTTGGGGTTTTTTTTTCCTTGTATTTTATAATAGAGGAAACTTTTGTGCTTTCTGTAACAGCAACTGCTAAATTATTTTGGGCAGATAGGTTAGAATGTCTCTTTAAAATTTAAGGGCTGTCTTGTGCTTTGATATGCCCTCAAAATTGATCAGAGTCGTGCTATGAAACTGTTCTTGAGTAACCAGGCTGGGATTTTTGCTGAGCATCAAGTCCTCCAGTGCTGTGCTTAGTGCAGGCATTCAACCACTGTGGCTGGTGTGGTTTGTGCTGAGAAAACGCTAGAAGATGGTAGCAATGAGACATCCTTCCCTCAGTAGGAAAGCCTTTCTTTGAACTGTGATTTGCACATTTACACTTTTGCAATCTCTCTTTGAATTTCACACTGCAGAACTGCCAGAGAATTTTGGCGTCTGTTGCTTTTTGCACCTGTGTTAAGATATGGGGCAAATTCACCCCAGTATCACTTCAGTCTCATCCTGATGTAACCTGGTGCAGCTGGGGCAATGCTGTACTGGGCCACGTCTGATACACACTGTCCCCAGCCCTGGGGTATTTATTTTTGGGGTAAATACTCAGATTGGTTCACTATCACTTTATTGAAGCAGATACCGACTGACTGAGGTGCAAACTTAAAATTTATGAGGATCTTTGTGATGACAAACTCATCTTGGGTTCAGTAAGAAGTGCTCAATTTAAAAGATTCATGCTTTTTATCATGTGTGAATTAGCAGATTAGGTAAAATTATATTATTTATATGATGTGACACAACATGAAGTGCTTGGAGTCCCATCTATCCAGATATTTATGTAGCTGTCCTCAGCTGGTCCTCTTGGTTCTCTCCAAGAAATGAGCATCTCAAAACCTATATGAAAAAGCAAAGAAATGTGTCCTGACTTCAGACCCTGTCTTTTCTCCCTTATTTACCTCACCTACTCTGATGAAGTCAGAGACGTGCCCAAAGTCATTATCTTGCCTTTTATCAGTGCAACAGAAGTGTAAAGGTCATTTCTAAGGAAGCAGGACCAGATTTTTGCCCAGAGCAAGTGGCTTTAGTCTGTTGACTTGGTATAGAGCTGTCACATTTGACCTGGGCAGACGGGTTCCCCAGTTCATAAGGACTGTTAATATTTTTTAAAAAACAGTTAATTTCATTTTGATGCCAGATATACCATGAAAAGAGCACGTTCCTGGGGACAGATTTTATTTCAAGTGTGGCTTATGCTGAATGAGTGGAGGAGATCACTAAGTTCATTTTACTGAGGAACGGAAATGGATGAAGCAAGATCCTAAATTGTCAAGATCGATGCTTTATTTATTAAAATAAGCCCTTAAACAAGGTTATCCACTAACTCATGTCATGTTTTTTATTCATTTTTATCTTTGTGGTTTAACATTTGTGATAGCTTCATCAAAATACAGTTTTTACAAAATGCATCTTGCTTGTCACTGTTTCACTGACATAAAGAACAAGCATGTTAGAATTTTATGAGCAAAATATTAACTCGTATGGTGTTCTTAATACATATGAAGTTTACCAGAAATGAGGAGAACCGGATTCATATTAAATGAAATACTATTAGTGGGTCTTACAGCAGGAGCAGTGAGGAATACCTTGTAATTATGGTGTACACATCCGAGTGCAGCATACTTTGTTCTGGGGCTTAAGTAGGTAATTAGCAATTTGGTTATGGAGTTGTGAGTGATCCGAAATTGTGTTGGTGTCTGAAAATTGTCCTTACTTTTAGTGCTTACTTGGCTATGGTTACTTCTGGAAGAAGTCTCTTGGAATTCTCAGAAGCACCTCTGCCACTGGCAGGTTGGAAGTGGCAATGGGAGACCAGCCAGGGGTGGGAAAGGGGGCGAGGAGAGAAAAGCTCTTGGGATGTCACTGAGGGCTCAGAGGGGGTGTAAACCCAGCACTCACCCCTTCTATTGTCTGAGCATGGGGATTCCTGAGGCTGGATGAGAACAAGGAAAGCCTTTAGTGAGGGAAAAGCGTGAAAGGTTAGGAAATAGCTGCGAACTGGAGTTGCTACACTCGGCAGGTTCCCCACAGCCGTGCCTGTGCCAGAGCAGTGCTGCAGCGGCGTCGATGGCTGCACGAGCGTTGATTAACAGCAGAACTGTGCTTAATGCAGCACAGGTTAATGCGCAGGCTTTCTTCAGGAGCGCCTCAACAAGGCTGCCTGAGAAAGAGTGGGAGAGAAGGAGAGACCAATTCACAAAGCTCATTTAAACTGAGCGAGAAGCTTTGGAAAACAAGAATGTCTTCGTGCCTTTAACCATATTTACAGACCTGGCTGGTTTAATGGCATTCAGCAATAAATTCCATCGCCTTCGGGAGCAATTGATAAAGGTTCTGGTAACCGCCTGCTCCAATCTACTTTGGGGAATGTTAATAAACCAGTACCCAAGGACTCCTAGGTGTATGCCGTGGAATAGAGGGAGCTAAATGTCAGCTAATTAAGCAGAGCTGAGACCATGAAAGATCTTGTGAGTTAAAAGTTAAATATTAATATCGGTTTCAAACTTTATGAAAAGCTGGCTTAGTAGCAGGGAAGCAGAAGGGATATATATCCAGCATGTTCATGACATTTTCTATTTCTAGTTAACCTCGCAGCCACATTGAAAACTAGCTGAAGTTTTCTTAAAGCAAATTCTAGAAGAGCAGCCAATAAGGAATTACAACAACCCTTGAGGTGACACAGACATTAATGAAGGAAGAAGGAAAAAGATTTCAATATGGCAGTGTTTCTTAAATGGTAGGGAAAAAAAAAAGAAAAAAAAAATCTTCCTTGTCATATTAAATGTGATATGAGCAAAAGGTGAGAGCTTGGCAGAGCCCTTGGTGCTTGGCAAGGCTGTATTTATCTGGCTGCACATGTTGATCAATTCTGCAAATTCCCGAGGCTGGAGCCAAGCTCCAGCCAGCACCAGCCTTGCAAAAGCACAGGAGCAGTGTCTGGCTGCCGTGGTTATCAGGGCCAAACACACCAAACACAAGGTCAGCACCAGCCATTTGCTGTTGATGGGGACCAAGGGCTGGGATGTCACTTTCAGCATGACACTGGAAAGTGAAGGTTGAGCACTGTGCCAAATGTGCCACACAGCTCACCTTGCCCAGGTTACCTTGGGCTGATCTGTTTCGTGTTTGAGTTTCATTATGACTGTTTCTCATTAGGAGCTGTGTTGGAGGGGTGGCTCTCAGCCCTCGTCAGGACTGGGATCCCCTGTGCCTGGCCTTGCACAGCAGAGTTAATTCATCCAGTGCTCATCACACACCAGCCAGTGCAGGATCACTGCTCTTTCATTAACACAGGTTGAGAATGGGCAGACATTAAACACCTTTGCCTTGCCATGGCCAAGTCTTAACCACATGGCCATCTCTTCTGGCCTCCACAGGGATGGCAAATTACTAGAAAGTATTACTTGGGGACAAAAAAGATAGATTAAAAGCCTGTTTACTGATACCAAAGGAGATGGAGCCTTGTCTCAACTTCTTTCCCCGTGTAACCTATATAATGATGACTAAATATTTACATTTTCACTGCATTTAGCTGAGTTAGGGGCTTTCTGAGCTGTGCTCAGCTATGGTGTCCAGAAGCAGGACAGTGTGGTTGTGCACTCAGCCCACTGCTCTGCCCATTGCAGCACACAGAGTGAACTGCAAAATTTCATTCAGCTAGATACTCCTGACTCTTCAGAAGAAGAAGAAGAATCAGTGTCACTCCTAATCTGTGAAATTTATGATTGATGGATGCAAAGAGAGCACCCCAACACCTTGCATGAGCCTCTGGGTGCCTTGGGTCTACATGGCTAAAGGTAGAGAAGAGCTGGAGAAGTGCCTGCTGTGTGGCTTTGCTTATCGCTGTACTTTATGTGTGTCCTTCCCTCTGAATTCCCCCATTGCCAGTGAATTTCAGAATAGAAAACTGAACTATCTAGGTTTAGAATGTTTTATGGTTTCAGATATCTTCCTTCCTTCCTTCCTTCCTTCCTTCCTTCCTTCCTTCCTTCCTTCCTTCCTTCCTTCCTTCCTTCCTTCCTTCCTTCCTTCCTTCCTTCCTTCCTTCCTTCCTTCCTTCCTTCCTTCCTTCCTTCCTTCCTTCCTTCCTTCCTTCCTTCCTTCCTTCCTTCCTTCCTTCCTTCCTTCCTTCCTTCCTTCCTTCCTTCCTTCCTTCCTTCCTTCCTTCCTTCCTTCCTTCCTTCCCTCCCTCCCTCCCTCCCTCCCTCCCTCCCTCCCTCCCTCCCTCCCTCCCTCCCTCCCTCCCTCTGTGCCTGATCCCAGTGCAGGCAGTGGTGCCAGCCCTCAGTCCCCAGCCTGTGATGCTGCCTTTCCTAAAGAACCTTCTTCCCATGCTTAATTAAACCCCAACACTCACCTACCTGTAATGGGCTTTGACTCTGTGTTAACCAGAGCCTTCCTGGCCATGTCTTACCCACTTGGAAGCAGAAGGATTTGTGGTCACCTGGTGATGGCACAGCCTGGGAAGATGGTAATGATGCCTGAATCCCAGGAATTGTGGGAATGTGTGTGGTTGGTTTTCTCAGAGTAATTTTGCTTTGACTTTCAAAGACTTAACTTTACATGACCAGGTAAGATCATAGAAGGAATTTCAAGATGCTTGGTGTTTTCTGAGGCTGAGTCGTGTTTCCTATGGCCTTTGACTGTGCTCCTCCTCAGGGCAGCCTAAACACACCAGAGCACTTTACGAGGGGGAACAGGTTTCTTTCAATCTTGAAACTAGGGTGAGAAATCAGCTGCTGGTGCTGAGCACAGCCAGGACACTTCGAGGCAGAACATGGAATGATGACAGCCAAGATTATTCTGGGCTGAGCCACACTTATGCTGAGGACACTTGAGGACAGGACCCTTGGCAACATTTGGAAAGATGTGAACTAGGGCAGGTTTTGTGGTTGTTAGGCTTTCTGGTGTGATAGCATAGCATAGTGCAAGGGGACTTTCCTGTTTTCAGATTGCCTCAACTTCCTAAAATGAATGATTCTCACATTTTCATCATGTTTATTCTTCTCTTGTACAGTCAGTCCTTAAGTTCTCAGGAAAGCCACCTGTCTACTGTGTCCCAGATTCAAAAAAAGGGGTGAATGTCTATCTATCTGCCTGCAGCACATTCCCACACAGAACCTCTAAGGAATAGGAAAGCGAGATACCTAGAAAGGAATAGAAAGGAAATTCCATGAAATATCATGGAATATCTCTCCCTGATAAGAAGAGCCTTTTTAGGTTAAGACATCTTCTCAGTGGGGATTTTTGCAACCCTTGTTCATTCTGATCAGAATTGCTGCACTGTGGAGGTTTAAAAAGTACTGGAGGAGAGCCTTTGAGTACTCACATGGGGAATAAGAGAGAGCTGCTCTCTCCTCAGTGGACACCAGATGGGATGCAGTGTAGGCACGAGCAGACACTCCCCTCTGACTGACTTTGCAAAGCCTCCATCGTTGGAGATGTTCCTCCATCCTCCTGTACAATTTGCTTTTTTGATTCCATCTATTTTCCTTCTCCAAATAGTAGGGATGGATTTCATATTTCTTATTACATATTGTTACAAAACATAATCTTGTGGGCTGTCTAATTTCAGGGGGCTCCTGAAACAATACAGTGATGGAAATAACAAAGATTATCACAACCTCTGGCTGTTCCTCTTTGGGAGGGGTCTTCCATCTCTCCTGAAAAGCCTGTAAACAGCCCTGGATATGTCTAGGAAAGCCCTGTCCTCATGAAACTGAATGAACAGCTCCTTGATTCATTTGAAGATGATGATTAAAAGACAAAACACAAATAGCTGAGGTCAGCCATCTGATCTTTCACCTCACTGTGCAGATGAAAACACAAGATTCTTAACCTCTGAGCCCTTCAAACGATTTCCTGATGCACTTCAGTGATGGTAACAAGACTTAAGCTGCCACAGTTCAAGGGAAGATTGCTTGAAAGCCTCTTTTACACTTCACAGCTTTGGATTTTAGTTCTATGTGACAACAGTTTTTAATAAAACATTAGTTTACCTTGACTGGAAGCTGATTTGTCATGGCTGCATTCAGGAAGGCAGGTAGGTTCCCCTTTCTTATTAGGGATCTCAGCATTGGGTTGGTGTCTGTGTGGACAGTGCTGCACCTGCCTCATGGAGATCAAGACCTTGTCTTGACTGTGCAAGAAATTAGGAAGAGTGATTTCTAAGCACATGAAACACAAAGGGAGAATTATCATAGCGTTGTAGAATGGATTGGGTTGGAAGGGACCTTAAAGATCATCCAGTTCCACACTCTGCCGTGGGCAGGGACACCTTCCACAAGACCAGTTTCTTCAGAACCACATCCAAGCTGGATCGAGACACTTCCAGTTGCCACAAGCTGTAAGGAAGGAGTGATTGTATGACCTGTTCTTCTGGTCATTTATTTAAAGGGTGGCTCAAGGAAAATAAACACGTAGCTGAAGTTCTGTGGTACCTTGGATGTAGCCATAGTTTGCATCCAGAATGTGGGCTGGAACTAGCAGAGGTGTTCTGAGATTCTCTTCAAATCCCCACAATGAGTGGCCGTTTACAGCAATGCTTTCAGGTTTTTATTTAGACTGTGTATAAGCCACAAGTTTGTACGTGAGGTCCTGTTTGGATAACGTTTATGGGAACATCTCCAGAAGGTATCCAGAACACCTTTCAGGTAGTGTGTACTTGCTTCCAGTTCCACAGGCACTGAGGGGAGTTCAGGCATGGCATTGTGACATAGCACTCACCTAAAAGTTTTAAGTGCTTTGTTCTCTTCTTGATGAGACTTATTTAATACCAGGAAAATTGCAAAGATTTTACTGACCTTACTCTTGATGTTCCCAAAGGAACCCAATATCTTGACATGATTACAGAGGGGAGGTTTTCTCGTTGACTACTTGTCCAAATAATATTTCTGACTACAACTGTTTCTTCCACAAGAGTGTTACTCTTTGCCATGCTTTAAATTTTGTTTCCATAAATCTGGATAGCAGAAATGAATGAATATCAGTGAGACACAGAGAGTTCATTTAAAACACACCTCAAAAAAATCTAAGCTTTTATATTCCAAAAGACCTTTTCATTGTTCTCTACTAACTGAAGGCAGTTCTAAGAGGTGCTTCAGACAGAATACAGGAGTTGTCTTAGACTTTCAGAGTGGGTGATTCTTGGAAAAGCTGGGTTGTATAGAAACATATAAAGAGCTGAGATCTCCATATAAAAATTCATTAACAAATCAAGGCAATTCATTTAACATTTTGAGGTTTTCTTGCACAAGTTAAGAACAAATCATCAGATTTTTTTCACTGCATGGATATTGTCTGTATCAAAAGGAACATCTTTCTACTTGTCTGCAAGTTTCCAGGCCTAGGAACAGTCTTTTCATCACCAGGTACCATCTCTAGCAGTGTTTGTTCAGGATCTCTTCTTGGATGAGGAATGAATTATACCTAAAATACACAGGTTAGGTTTTCTCTTTTCAGTGTATTTTCTATCTTCCTTCCTTCCTTCCTTCCTTCCTTCCTTCCTTCCTTCCTTCCTTCCTTCCTTCAAAGGGGAAAGATCTGAAAAAAATTTATTTTAGGAAGGACAACACAAAGCTCTGCTCCAGGATAGCATGGCTCCAAGCTTCCTGACAGACACAGTCCTTCGAGAATCAATAAGAGTGGGATTTTCCAAATCTAGTTCTGCATTTTGTGCCTCTGAGACCTGGAATCAGAACTTCCATCTCAACATCTGGCTTTTCTTCTTCTGTAGCAAACCCAAGACCACTCAGATCAGAAGAAGCTTGTCCACAGAGGCATTTGTAGCTTGAGAAGACATGGATCCTTGGGTCACAAAGAAGAGCTGTGAATTGAATGGTGTCAGATGGGTATGTCCAACAGTGGAAGCACCAACCTTTTGACATTACGCAACCTGTTTGTTACTCCAAGGTTCACACACGTCCAAAGGGCTCTGGTTTGGTCTCTACCTTCTCTACAAATGAAGACACTGTGCCACTGTCCCTTCTGAATCAGTTATGTCCTTCTGAGTGCTTGTGTTTTCTCCAGGACAGGCTCCAAAATCCCAGGGAGAAGGAAAAGGGGAAACTCTGGGAGGAGCCAGGCTGTGGAAAAGAAGAGAAAGGCTGAGGCGGAGTCAGAAAAGCTGAATGAAACCTAAGGAGTGACGAAACAGGAGAATAAAGACAAGAGAGAGAAAAGGTCTAGTGTGGATCAGGAGTTAGAGTAGGACTGCACAAGGCACAAGGGTTACCAGGAACTGGAAGGAGGAAATCCCAAACCAGTTGAGCATGGGAGCAGAGAGATTTACAGGCAAAATTATGTACTGTTGTTAATTTTTTTTTTTTAAGAATTACCTTTTAGAGGAGTTTTTAATAAAAGCAACTGGACAAACGACCAAAACTGTTCAAAACTAAGAAGGTGTTGAGAGTCCTTCCCCCAGACAACCATAACAGTAGTGCAAGTGGTACCGTAACCACTGCTGTGGGATGCAGGAAACACTGGGCTGCACTTCTTTTCTCCTCAAAGGTGAGAAAAGTTATTTACAAAATTAAACAGAAAACAATATCCCTGAAGGAAATTAAATAAAAGCTAAGTTTAAACGAATTTACAGGGAGAGAAGAGGAAAAACTCAGTTTATTGAAAAAGGTGAGGCCAAAATGCAAACTCAAACAGGGATACCAGATGTCTGTTTTACAGCAGCCTGTGATGGAGCTGGTAGTGAGCGTGCAGACCTGAGTGATCCCTTGGCAGTGTTTTGTGCTGTGTCAGCCTGCTGCAACATTCAGACCTCACCCCAAAGGTGACACGTTCCAAAATCGAGAGACCTCTACAGAGACTCTAGCTGGCCCCAAAATAGCCTGACTGAAGGAATGGATGAATTTTTGGGGACCCTAATTTTGCCTCTTTCCCTCTGTGGGAGAAAGCTGAGCACAGAGATGTGTGTAAAGCCTTCTTGCTGCCCATGCCCAACCATCCCCACACTGTTTTATGTATTGGAAGTACATTTAGGAGACATCCCAAGTATGGTCCAGAAAAGGATGGCTTTTATGCTGACCCATTTTCCCAGCACACTTCCCAAGAGCTCCAAGTATCAAGGAGCAATTCCAGGCACCCCCAGCACAGCATCCTACATGATGGGAGGTTCTTTAGCGTTGGGGGTTAGAGCTCCTTCCTTTCTTAAGGCTTGTACCAATGTTTCTGAGGACATGAGGAAGCCCTGGGTCCCAACAGGAGTGGGACAGGAAGAGCAGGTGGAAGGTGGGAGATGGGAGGAGAGCCAGCCCTGGAGGGAGCCAGGAGCTTTGTGGGGACACAGGTGACAATTCGCTTCTCCCTTGGGGTCCATCTGGTTTGACACATGCAGCCCACCCTCCACCTTTGAGGCTGGGGAGAGGAAGGCCTTTACCCTCCTCTTCACTCAAAGGCCACCGTGCTAGAAGTGACGGTGCTGCCAGAAGAACAGCAAATTTTCCTGTAAAATTTTCCCAATTTTCTATGCACCACGGAGTGCTTTACAGCCCCTACCTGGCCTGCTGGGTCCCCGCCTCTGGAGGGGCCTCTCCTCTCCTCCCAGTGACATCCAGCACAGCAGTTTCCCAGAGTCTTTGATGTGATGGCTGCAAGAAACCCACTGTCAGTCAAGCACTCTGTGCATGCACTGCAGGTCTAGAGGTCTCGTGTACTTATTCATTCTTGCCACAGCTCCAAGTCTTCATTTTCTTGCCCCGGGAAATGCAGTTAATTATTTATTTGTGTTGGGCCCAGGTTTGTAATACTTGGGTGCACACTACAAAGCACTGTGAGAAGAACTATTGCTGGCTGCCAGGTCCTATCAGACCCCGCTCACCCCAGGCCCCTGACAGGATAACTATCCACATCGACTGCACATTAGGACACACATTAAGAAAAAAGAAAGGTGAGGCCCTCCATGCTTGTAGCACTGTTGAAGGTAATAGAGCTGACATGCCCGGAAAAGTTAGTGCCTTCAGCAGAGGTGTCCCCTGGGACCTGGCTGGGGCTGGGGCAGGAGAATGAGGCTGGTTTTGCTGTGGGCTCTGCTGTCCCCAGCAGCCTCACTGGCACCTGGCCAGGACGTGCCCAAGTGTCACAGTGCCACCACCATCAGCTGGTGGGCACCACAGTGTCCTGGTGCTGGAGGTAGGAGATGCTACTGGGCACAGGGACAGGATAAAACTTAGTTAAAACTGGTGCTTTTGGAATGTCATTTAATGCTGTTTTGCTTTTAGCTGTAGGAGTTCATCTTGTCAAGCCTGAAACTTCAGTGTCACTGCTCTGGGCTCAGCACTCTGGCTGGTGTCTGCCTTTACTAATATCTGCAAAAAATGTCCCCTCCTCTAACCATGGGACACCTGAGAGTTTGTCAGATGACCTCTCTCATGGCATACTCCTGGTGGCATCACCATGAAGTCAGGTCCTGTCAGGAGCAGGTCAGGTCTGCACTCCAGCTGGTTGGGACTCAGAGCAGGATGGGAAGCACCAGGGATGGTCAAAGACTGAGTTATACCTAGGAGGAGCCTGTGCTCGAGCTATGATTTGGAGTCAGACAAAAAGTACAGGTGCGCCCACGTGTACCACATGCTTCTCTCTGTTGGTTCACCTTGGAAGATGGATGGACTTGCATGTCTGTGTGAAAATCCTTCAGCACTGGCAGGGAATTACACCCACAAATGTAGAAATATTCCTGCAAAAGCATTGCATCAAGGGAGGTTGGCACAAGGGCTCTCTCTCCACACAGCTTGGCCAGGACTGGATTGCCATTTATCTAAGTGGTGCCATTTGGTTTTTGCCTTTTTTTCTTTTATATGTTCCCTGTACTCTTCACACATATATTTGTAGCTCTGTAGTCTATTGTGTTAGTGGCTAGTTTCCCCAGTACTTTTCAATGGCCTTTCCTTAGGCAGAACAACAAAACGAATTCCAGAGCTCCAAGCTCTGGGCGGTACAAGGTCCCTATCCTGTCTTGGTTCTTCTTGGCTACCAAGGCCAAAAATAACTCTTCGAGATACATTTCCATGGACTAAGTACAGCCAGTGCTGAGAGAGGGACCCCAGAGAAGGGGCTTGACCTGGGGGAGAATTACATCACCACTTGTCCTCCTAGTTGGTGTTTTTTTTTTCAATTATGCTAATTTCCTATATTAAAACTGTATTCACCCCTGGAGGGGTCAGGCTTTTGTTGACATCTTTCCATAACTGCCTCTGAAGGCCTTCAAATAAAAATCCCCTTTTCTATTACCTCCTTGCTAAAATTACCTGGAGTTTCATTTCCAGGCTGTGAAAAAGGCAACAGTGGGAGCACCCAGCTGACCCCTCACATATTCACCCACCCAAAGGACAGCCCAACCCTGCTCTGCCCATGCCACACTCATCACTGGGCTCCCCCTAACCAGCCCCCCATGCTCACTCTCCCCACTGCTGCTCCTGCCATCTGGAGTCCTGCAGCACAGGGATCACAGGAGGAACCTCAGGAGATGTCTACTTTCTATCCTAACTTTGATAGTGATATTTTCACATTCCTAAAGCATAGAAGAAGCTGCTCCTTTCTTCTATCCCCCTGCAGCTCCCTTGCCGGGGCAGGTGTGTTTTGCAGCTCTCTGCTCAGGTGGCGGTGAGGGACATTAGCACTGCTGTACCACAGTGAGGTTTGCTCCACCATGAAGTGGAGCTGGGTTCAAGCAGCAGGATTTGTCAATTCTTTGCCAGGGATCGAAAAAACTGTTGGATGGCACGGGAATCATGGCATGGGTCTGGGAGTCCAGGAAGCTCTTTGCACTGCCTGGCTCTGACACTAACTTCTGACATGACCTCAGGCATGTCACTTTGCTGATTCCTACCTCGATCTCCCCATCTGGCAAGTGGAGATAATTCCGTCCTGCCCCACACGGCTGTTGGGAAGATAAGTTCGTCATCATTTTCCGAGGTGCTGCGATGCTACGGGAGATGGATAATGAGACAGACAGAAAGATAGCTAGATAAATCAATCTCTTCTCATTCAAGTGAAAGCAGGCACTGCAGGTGCAGCGTTTGAGATTAATCATCAGAAAAATTAGTTCCCTCAGTATCTTTTCAGGAGGAAGAAACAGCCGTAGGGCCCAGTCCTGAGGAGAGTTATGCACATGAGTAACTTTAACTTGAATTCAAAGGCAGTGCACAAGTAAAACTAGTCATGTGAGTGAGTGCATGCTCCACTTGCAATTTCTGAAAATGCCTAAATAAATGATGTGTCCCAACAGACACATGTCCCTAAGTCACTGGCATGCTTTTAAATATTTCCCTCAGACATTTATTTCTGCCCTTTATTAGCCAGGTTCTTTATTAGCAGCTGGCTTCCTGAGAAGGGCTACAGCTTTCTCTGCAAATACAGTGACACAAAAATAACCACAAATATGTTGCTCATGGGCCTTACACACGTTGTGATTTTATATATGGTATTAACTGTGTTATTAATTCAAACTAACCTGTTACTCTTTCAATGGCATATATCTTTGCCCCGTTTGAAACCCCGTAAAATATGTCTATATTCTTTTTTTGTTTGTTTGTTGTATCAGAAAAGGGGAACTCTAAAGGCAGCGAAGTGTTGTCTGAACTTCTCTACCACTACGTGCTGTAGGAATCGCTTTTTTTTTCTGCCAGACCAGAACATGAAGCCCTTTAACAGACCAGACTGGAGTCAGAAACTGAATAGGGTTATATATTCAGTTGCCATAGCCGCCATATGGTGCCAACATTGAATGAAATAAAGTAAGAGTCCGGGAGGACTGGGAATCAATATTGGGGCAGCCTGCACAACAACGTTCACTCTGGGGGAAAAAAAAAAAAAAAAAAAAAAAAAGCCCCGACAGAAGATGGCAAAAAACCCAACCGCAAATGGTCAAAAATCTGCTGCAGAGGCAGAGGAGAAGTGTCCCTGAAGGGGAAGCCAGGGCAGCGCCGTGTGGGGATGTGACTGTGAGAGCCAAGCGAGGCCGTGCGGGCAGCGGAGAGGGGAAAGCCCACCCGAGCGTGGAGCGGCGAGCAGTCGGAACAATTGCCAGGACCAGAGGAAAGGCGCCCAGCCCGGCTCCGCCGCGCCCATCCCGGCTGGACAATCACCCAGCCAGGCTCCGCTGGCATCAAAGGCGCCTCCGAGGGACCCGGGGCCGAAGGCTCGGCACGGAGAAAGAGCGAGGAACTAAACCCAAGTGGATGTAAACAAATAGGACGGGACTGTAAGGCACCGAATGTGGGCTCAGGGGCGGGGGGAAGAGATCGCAAACCTTCTCTGGCTTTCCGTGCATGCTGTGGAAAGGGTGGCTGGGAGTGTGGTGTTTTACAGATGTGAGAACAAAAGGTTTGAGGTGGTAATAGGGGATGATGGGGGGGGGGGGGGGGGGGAAGGGGAGGAGGAAGAGGAAAAAAAAAAAAAACAGAAAAAGAGAGGGTGGGGGGAAATAGAAAGGAAGGAAAAATGAGAGGGAAAAAGAGAGAGGAAAAAAGGAGAGAAAAAAGTCACCCACCCCCAACTCTCTAAAATTTCTTATAGTTCAGCATTCACAAGGAGTTACAAGATGCTCGCTAGGCTGAGCACATTTCAGAGCACCCTCATATCAATATTTCTTCCACTTTTAGTTAACAGAGCCCTCCCATTCTAATTAAAATAGCTTCATGAGGACTGAGAGTTGATTCCAGAAACTCAAGCTATCAACATTGGCAGGTTTATATATATAGAAAAAAAAAATTAAGCTACCAGGAAACCAGCACCCAGGAGTGCCAATATTATCAGGAAAATTAGAAGGGCTTTGAAATCGCTCCCAAGTGTCTTGAGGAACTTTGAGCAGCATCTGCTGCCTGCAGAAAGCAGGTCTAAGGGAGTAAAAGGCTGCAGAGATTTACCCCTGCAGTGACTCTGGCCCTTGTTTCAGCTGTATTCAGGTGAAATGTATGAAATTTTCCAAAACACTGGCCATGGATCAGCTGTGACCTTGAATCTGCAGTTGCTGGAAAACAATTTTTTTTTAAAAATGGACGCTGAAGCTAACAAAAGGAGCAGCATCCTCTGGTCCTTCTGGAAGTGGATTTAATTCCAGAAAGAAGGCAAAGGGCAGGAAGAAAACCTGCCTGGATGTAAATCTTTAGGCAGGTATTTTTATATACAAATGAGGGAGAAATCTGGTGGATCTAAAAGGTTGGTATGCACTGTGCATACTGTATTTAGCAAAAGTCTGCAGAGGGGAAGGAGGAGGAGGAGGGAAAAGAGGAGGAGGAGGAGGAGGAATACTGTACAGCCACCAGTGCGAGGGGAAGCAGGGGGACTCCTGCAAGAAACCATAATTAAGCTGCAAGAGACTCCTGCTCCTCTCAAAATGAGGAACAGAGAGAACAAGAAGCGGCCAATGTGGCTTCATAAGGGACTGTGCAAAGATCTGAGGCTTTAATTTTTTTAATTAAAAAAAAAGGGAAAAAAAAAGAAAAAAGCTGTAGTCAAAATTAGAAAGCAAGAGGGGGCAGAGGAAGGAATCAAGCAAGCACACTCAAATTCAGTTAGGGATTATAGGGGAAATAATAAGGATGGGGGGGCGGGGGGGTGGGGGGAGCAGAATTTAAAGCTAACCAAAGAACTTTAAAAGGGTTTTAAAACGTATATCAAAGGGAAAAGACATTCTAGAGAGACAGCAGGCCCATTAATTAATTAGAAGGGGATTAAATTAGGGGTGAATCAAAAAATGGCTGGACTGATGGATTAACTTTTAAAAAATAAATTATTCTTAATAAGAATAAAATTAATTGACACAATTTTTGTAGGAAGGTCAGAAAACTTAGTAAAATAAATAAGCAAGCAAAGGTAAAAACAGTGGGAAAACATGTAGCAAATTACCTGCTCAGTTTCTTCCTGCTTTTTGGCCATGGGCTGTCTGGAAGGGTATTACCGCTTTCTGAGATGTCAGTTATTAATACCCTTGCATGGTGTTTTATGAAAATTATTTGTGAGGTGTGTGTTGATGCCAAGTTGTTCACTATGAGCATTTGCTCCTCCAACCCGAGGCCAAGTGGGTTCATCTGAGTGGACGGAGAGGTCTGAGTCTGTGTTTGTCTTCCCTGAGCCAGAGGGTGGAAATCTCCCCATCAGGAACTAGCTTTCCATCAGACAGCCTTCTCCAGCATCACGTCATCACTTTTTTCTTCCCCTCAAATATTCTTAAATATTACTTAAAACTGGCTTTTCCAAAGTCATCCTATAACAAACCTGTTTACCCAAATATCTACAGCATCTGAAATGGAATTTCCTAAGGACAAGCAGGATGAAAAAGACAATTCAGTCTGATTCTGCAAAATGTGGCTGTATATATAAATACCTAACCTGGATTTCTTCACCACTAAGGGAATTAACAAATTTCCTAAAGCACTGCCACTTTATTTGCTTTTCTTAATGAACAGCTGAAGAGCCATAGGAAAATTAGGAGGAAAATGTTATGCTGCCAGTTTTGGTCCTGTTTTTCTAGAAAAGATAACAGATCTACGGCACCAATTCAAGTAAAGGAACAAACATTATAAAACAAACATCAGTTTGAGCTTGTCTGTGTAGGGAATTTGGCCAAAAAAAGCCACTCTGTCACCACCCTGCATCCCTGAAAAAGAAAAAAGAGTCAGACTAAGAAATAGCTAGTCTGGAGCACCTCTCCATGCTATATCCCCAAATAATGGGGCTTTGTTTCCAAATAACCAACATCTTTTCCGAGTGGAGTTTTCCAGAAACAAATGCTTTTCTACTTTAGATCGGGTTATCCAAACAATGTATTTTGGATGTTGGGAATGATTTTATTTCACTGTAGATATTTCAGATATTTTTCTCCAGATGGATAAATCCTTGCAGCCAGATCTGAAGATGTTGGGAGCCAAAGCGCATCCTTCCATTGACTTTGGTGGGATTGGGAATGTAAAGGTTAACAGAGAAAGAAACATTGATTTACATAAAGCAAATTTTGACTGCCAAACACTGAGTTCCTTTTCCTAGAAATAGACAATTTGTGAATTCAGGTCTGCTGCTCAAAATACGTGGGATTATTCATGTGAGCACAGTTCAGAAGTGCTCAGTTGGGTCCTTGGATTTTAATAAAACAGTCACTGCTGTCACCCAGCGTCTCACTCCCAACATTAATTCAGATTGACGTGGCTTCGAAGGTCTCTCAGCAGAAAGAACAGGGGAATGGCCAGGAGATGATCTGGGGCAGCCTCTGGTGGCATCTCAACAGGGCAGAACCCTAATACAGGCCCTGGCCATGCAGGTGAGGATGTGTGGATGCACTTGTCAGCCTGTGATGAGTTTGCCTCACCAGTAACGTTGGCTGTATCCTTTGCCCCAAGTCACCTTTGCCCTCACCTCCCTCTACTGCAGAAACCTGCTGTACATCAAATATGAAGGATGTTCTCCTCATTACCAAACTAATGAGTGTTCCAACAGGTGCTTCATCCCATACCTAAGCACTGTTGGCTCCTGAAGGTTATAAGCACATGCTGAAACGATTCTCTGAATGGGGAGCTTGTTTACCAACTGTTTCGCTGATCTAAAGGAAGGAGTGAATGTTTTGTGGATGTAATATGCAAACTGAACTAAGCTAGGTGGGTTGGAAAATCCCAAGTATGAAAGCAAAAATAATGTAAAGGAATCTGAAAAGGCAGGGAAAACGAGTGGAGAATAAAATGAGATTCAACATAGAAAATAGAAGTTACGACATTTGTGGAAAAATAATCTAAAGCCCAGATATTCAATCAGCGATAAAAACCCGAGAAGCCGTAATGCTGCAGAGATCTAGAGATGATAGTGTGGAGTAAATTAGACATGAGTTTGCCTTGAGATATGGCAGCAAAAAAAAGGCCAATTTGATTTGGGGCTGAAGACATCACAGCACAAGGAGGTAATAGTCCGTCTGCATATGGCTCTGGTGCGGTAGCGCCTGCAGTATTTAATTATGGGCACCATATTACCTGAAAGATAGTGACAGATTGAAAATTATTCAGAGGAGAGCAATAAAAATAGTTCAGAGGCTGGCAGGATTGAGTTATGAAATGGCAGAATAATACAGACGCAGAGCTCACGCCAGAAGGTGCTTATCCCCACAAGCTGGAGTGTGTGATGCCAAAGCTGGGTCTGTCTTTCACCATTTCTTCCGTGTTTCAGCACTGAATTGGGCATGTTCGTGGCCCACAGCATCAGTATCTGGTGAAGGAGTGGGCATGCAGCAAAGCGGCTGCAGCAATTTGTTGCTGGCAGACCCACTTGAGGTGTTCATGGAGAGACAGGAGCAGAAAAGAGAAGAAGAAAAAATCAAATATTTGAGCTGAGGTCATGTCCCTTTCTCCTCTGAAGCCCCAATTTTGTGGGGCTAAATCAGGTGTCAATAAATACCCCAGGGAAGGGAGGTTGAAACCCAGGTCATGGCTTGGTGGACACCCCTTGAATGCAGCACCTGCCCCACTTCCAGCCCAGGGAGGCGGAAGAGACACAGGCTGGGCACAGCCAAACCTTTCTCTGTGTGTCTGATCAGCCTGTGGGCTATCATGCAGAGATGGGTGGAAGCTCCTGGGTAACAGCAAATCAAAGAAAAAGATGGAAATGAGAATGGGAATGGGAGAGACACTATGCAAACAGCAGGATAGAGGTGTGCTCAGGGGAGGAAAAGCTGAGGATAGAGGGATGGAATGCAAGAAACTTTGCAGTTCTAGTACCGATACAACTCAAAATCTGGAAATTGTTGTTCTTGTGCCTGTTTGAATTTTCCTGATACCTTTTTTCTTTTTTCTTCTTTTACTTATTTTTTTTCCCCCAGTGGTATATGCAAATGTATTTGTCAAGGAGGGAGAAAGTGGAGAAAGGGTGCTGCACAGAAGGTGGAGAACAGGAAAAGGAGCCAGGCCAGGGAGCCCAGGTAAATGGAAGAATCTTTGGGAGTTGATACAAGGGTTTGCAGAGTAAGAGGAGCCTATTTTAACTATCATTCTATAGAAAAAAAGAATTTTTTGGGGGGAGAAATACTAAGTAAGAAAGGGTCATGATAAGAGCTCTTTGTTACAGTGAGAGAACATCTGTTCCAGAAATTTTGCAAAAATCTGGCAACATCAGGGACCAATAAGACAAAGTGATGGGGTGCAGTTCTGAACAGGGATTTTCTGCTATCGGGGCAAATGGGGATGTTCCTTTCTAAAACATTTCTAATATCCTAAATTATCCTTAGAGGAACTTTGTCAACGGAAATGGTGAAATACACAATTTAAAGGCAGGAGGAGTGGGCAAATATCCTGTAAACAGACATAAGCTCCCCTGTGCTGGTGAGGGACTTGACAGTGATGAGTGCCTTGAGGTGACCTGGCTGTGAGGTGGTGACACTCACTTAAACACAGCAATCTCACTTCCAATAGGACTACTGTGCAAGAGAAGTGTTTGGTTTAATAGCCAGGATACAGTCAGGGTCTGTCTGGCACACAGAGCCTTGCAAGGAGCTTTTCCATCACATGCAGTTTTATTCCACGTCTGAAAGTATCATGACATCAGTGCTTGAGCACAGATTCATGCTGTGTCTTTAAGGTTTCCCTGGATTTGGGGCATGTAGATGCTGCTTTAAAAGCACTGTCATTTCCCGTGTTTGAAAGTGACTCTTTTTCTGAATAGTATTTCACTGGGGATTTTCTTTGAGAAGAGAACAGAGCTGGATGAAAAGAGTTCAGATTTACACACTTCTTCTCAAGTTGAGCTACTGTGCAAATGTGCTCCATTCACATCCCCCTCCTTTTTTTTTCATCTCATAAATTTAAAACACATTTAAGATTTGTACAGGTTTCCAGGAGCCCTGATAAAGACAAAGACGTTTGTCCCTGTAACAGGAAAACTGGTGGCAATACAGGGCGAGAGGCTGAGCCTGCACTGATGGACCTGCAATCAGCAGCTGCATCCCCCAAAAGGAGCCCCACAAAACCTTGTCCCTGGCTAAGGAGAGCTTCTTCTTGACTTTCTATGTCTTACCCAGTTTAATAGAAAATGCAGATTCAGTGCAAGGATCAGGATTTTTTTCTCCCAAGGATATTCAGTCCTAAGCCATTGGGCATGATCTCATGAGGATCCCTCCCACTGAGGCCTTGCACCCCTGCACCAGACATCCATAAAGCCTGGTGCTCATTGCAACTACCTATAGAAAAATAGAATCATAGATGGGTTTAGCTTGGAAGAAACTTCTGAGATCATTGAGTGCAGCCATTACCCCAGTAGCACCAAATCCACCACTAAACCATGTCCCCAAGTGCCACATCTAAATGTCTTATAAATACCTCCATGGATGGGGACTTCACCACTGCGCTGGACAGCCTGTGCCAATGCTTGACAACACTTTCAGAAATTCTTCCTAATATCCAGTCTAAGCTCTCCCTGCCGTAACTTGAGATTGTTTCTCCTTGTCCTATCACTTGTTGTTTGGGAGTTGAAACTGACTCCCACCTGGCTACACCGTCATTTCAGCGGCTTGTAGGGAGTGATAAGGTCACTCCTAAGCCTCCTTTTCTTCAGGCTAAACGTCTCAGCCACTCCTCATCAGACCTGTGCTCCAGACCCTTCGCCAGCTGTATTGCCCACGAGCAGGGAGGATGGGAGTGTGTGTGGCACGACACAGGACTCCATGCAAACCCAGGTGTGGGAGTGAGCAGGATCACAGGAAAGAGGGAAGAAAGAGCATGGCAGCTACTGTCTGTAGGGTCAGGCTAAACGTGTAAGTCTCATTCTAGATTTCCTATAGTCTCTTATTGATATCAGTACTTAATGCCTTTGTGGTGTACATTAATAAATGCTTCGGTTGTCCATGTGTGATTTACATTTGTTTACAAATTTTCAAAGAGAAAACCCTTCCCTTCCCAAAACAAGATTTCATTCCCTTTCGCTGCAAAACCCCAGGTGTGGTGGGATTTTCAGTGCTCTGGATCTTGTAAAGGGAGTCATACTTATGGCACCGTTTCAAATGGGTGTCTGAGAAAGTTCCCATCTGAGCAAATAAATTTTACCATAATAACAAAAAAGTTGAATTTTCCCTGCAGGAGAAAGGCAGTATCAGCCAATATCCAGTATCTCCTCATGAAGTGACCTTGGGGATACAGTAGACTTCAGTGTTGAGGACCAAGAGATTTATAAGCCATCCCTCGGGGAGAGGCAGGTTTGATTTGGCTGCTGGGCTCTGGGGAATATGTATTGGAGATGAGAGTGGCAAGGGTTGCAAGGAGGGGAGAAAAAGGAAGCTTTCTGCTTTTGCAGAAGGTAATAGTTCAGTTTTCATATTTAAAAGCTGGATTTATAGATTTATACATACATATATACATACATACATGTATGTATATAATATGCATATATTAAAATATATACATAAATGTATATATTTTAAATGTATATATAAATGCATATATTAAAATAGGGACTTACCTGAGAGCTGAAATGTCAATGAATTGAGGGGAGAATGCCAAAAGAAAAGTGTTTTTCCTGATGTTTAAAACAGAAAAATGGGCTATTTCAAACAAAATTACAACATGCCCTTGATGTGAAAATCCCAACCTGACTAGACGTTTCTGCAATGAAGTTAAATTGTTATTTTTCTGTGGTGGTAGACATGCAGTGCTGCAGTGCTGGGTGCACTCTGAAGGACATGGGCTTGCTGTGTCCCATACCCGAGGCCGGTCCTGCACCTGGAGCATCCCCCACTGCTCCTCTGACCCAGCCCCAAAAACCTCCAGTGACAGACTTTTTACTGTACTCCCAGGTAACTTCTCCCAGTGCTTAACTCTCTTTATAGTTTGACATTTTAGCTAATATCTAACCTACATTTTTTTTCTGCAAATTAAGCTGATTATTTCTCATTCTACCCCCAGTGGATCCGGAGAACAACTGATGGTGTTTTTCTCTGCAACAACCTTTTACATCCTGGAAAACCATTACCCGTCCTCTCTTTCCTAAATTAAACAAACCCAGTTTCATCAGTCTTTTCTCACAGGTCGAGTTTTCTAAACTTTTTCATTGTTCTTGCTCTTCTTTTTCAATCCTTTTAAAAGACTGGCGTCCAAAATCAGACACAGCCCTTGAAATCCAGCTGCTGCTCTGATATTAACATTAACATGTTGCAGGAAGGGATGTATCTTGGGCTTTTTGTATTTTTTCCAGGTTTTTCCCATTGTTAGCTATTCAGTTTGTGGTTCAGCACAAGCCCCAGGTCCTTTTCTAGAATATCCCGTTTCAGTAATGAAACTCTGAGGGATTTTAAATGCATTTCTCGGTTGTGACACCACTGAGGTTTGCGAAACGGAGTTGAAATGAAGGTGGAAAAGCTCTACCTGGTGCAACACAAAGGAACGTATGTAATCTTTTTCATTTCAGTAAACTCGCTTTTAAAATGTCTAGGTTTTAGCATCAAAGACCTAATCCTCTTCAGAAATATATATTACAACATAATAAGTATTCTTTAGGGCTTTGGAAATCATCCCTTAATAAAGTCATAGCACAACTTGTTATGTTACAGCCAATGTCAGATGTTAAGAACTCTGCAGTATAAATTAACATACAAAATCTTAGCGTTCGGATCAGGTTTTCCAGGTACGTGGAAGGGCTTGCTATGGTTAATTTGAAATAGAGCTGATGCTGTTCATGCATTCATACCCTCTTGGCTTGTTAAAACTACCTTTTTTTTTTTTTTTTTTAAGGGTATATTTGAAGTTTCACACTCTGCACTTCACTGCTTGTGGACAATTTCTCTCCAAACTTCCTCCACATTCATTTTTATAATAAAAGCAGCAGTATGCAAGTACATTTTTCTCTTACACTCCGTGTTAAAATAAATTCAGAACAGTCCTTTAAGGCTTTTCAGATTTGTTCAAGGTTTTTACTTATGTTGACTGATTTTAATTTTGAAAATACTTATACTCCAAGACTTTACACTATTAAAACAAAGTTAACATGGTTTCTTTAATTAATCCAGCAACTGTAATAAGGACCAAAATCATGTCCAGGTCAGATATTTTATATTGCCTTGGTGTAATGATAAATGCAGCCACAAAATTAAAAGCAAATCATATCTCTTTTATTACTGTGTTGTCTCTTTCTTTTATTAGTATAATTATTTCCCAGGGTTTCATCAACCCTAAAAGGATTTTGACTACTTATAGCTTTACTGCATTATATGTATTCAACTAAAACAAAATATTTGAGGGGGAAAAATAAATAAAATGATGAGATATAGAGACTGAATAAATAATTGTAAGGGCTCTGCTATTGGTTAAACTGCACATGATTTTCCTTTAAAGAAAAAAAAATAAAAGTTGCTATTTTTCAAGCTGTAGGATGCCAAAAATAAATAAACGCACTGACTAGCAGTCCCTTTTCAAACTGTGAGATGAGAGCAAGAGAGAGGATGAATTTTCTTGCCTCCATGGGCTCTAGAGGGGTTTGTGGAGCCAGAGGCAGCACCACCTGCAATACCTAGTCCTGTGTGGCTTTGGCCCTCTCACACAAAACCTCCTTTCTCCCAGACCCTTCATGTGTATATGAACATATGCACCTGTGATTGAGCTTTTACACAGGAAACCATCGCGGTATCTTCTTAAAATGTTCCCATCCGGCCTGGAATTGTTGCCCATCTTTCTTCAAGGAATCACACCCCCTTTACATTATCCAGATGGTGAATGGCACATACTGGCACAGTCTGAGATACATTTTCCTTTTTCCCCTCACAGAGAATAAATATCAAAAAATGGCCTATCTCCTTTCAAATGTATTTCTTCTCGCTCTTTTTAATGATATTTTTTAAATTCACGGAGGCAATAAACAAACACCAAGGAGACAGTAGAACTTCAGTTGCTCTGTAGACACAATGATATTTTCACAAAGCATTTTATAATTACTGTAACAGAGGCATGTCTATCATGACTGGAGTGTATCAGCTCTTGTGAATACTACAAATGTGGCTGGTAAGATGCAAGTAAGAGCTTTCCAAGTAAAGGAGGTAATTTATGCACCCTTATTATGGAAACATTTTCGAGCCATTGTTTGATTTGGGTGTAGTTTGCTTATTTAAGCATAGAATGTCACTCTGTCATTTCACACTTCCCCACCATTCTCTCTGTTGATTACACTTTGTCTGAGACACATGAAACAATTAGTTATTGATAGAGTTTAAGGTTTATGCATAGGGAAAAACCAGGAAAATTTACACATTAGGGAACATTGCTGTCTCAGCCAAAAAAAGAAGGCTGCAAAGTCATATAAGAATATTCATCCTGGGAATATTAGTCCTGGGAATCTAGTGAGTATTTTGAGCAAATTCAAGGAGAAGGACAGCCTTATCTCACTGCTAGCAGTGTAAATAGAGGGTACCAGTGCTCACTCCATGCTAGAGACAGTAGTCATCCTGAAAAAGTGGGCATGCAATGGGGTTTCGTTTGATGGGGCTAAGTGCTCATCCTGGAGAAAAAAAGAGAACGGCAGAAACCTGCCCAGCTGAGTCAGTTGTGTCCACATTTTCTCATATTTAGGATGCACTTAGGGTGCAGAGAGATTGCCAAACTGAAGACTGGGTACAAAGGGCATTACCTCTGTTGGCAAGACAAGAGGTGGCCCAGGCTGATGCTGGTGTGGCAACTCCACAGGAAGGTGGCTCTTGGCAGGATGGAGGACACAAACCTGTCCCCCTGAGGGTGGAGGACACAAACCCCTCTGCCTCCCCAGCCCTGTGGCCTCTCTCCATCCCCCTTGTCACGTGCTGGCCTTTCTGTCCCTTGCACAGCCACGGTAGCCAGCCCCCACCCTGGGGAACTGGCACACAAGTGACACCATGCCAGCAGTGACGACGGTGTCAGTGCTTGGCTTCCCATCTGCCAGCCCTGCAAACCTCCCAGGGATAGAAGACGCAAGCTCAAGCCTCCCCTGCTTCTATTACCTGCCTGCATTTTTAGGCTGCTCTAATTTGCCAGCATCACGCTAAGTGGGTACCACACAGCTCCCAAAATTAGGGAGGCACAGGTGAGTGAACAGCATCCCTAACAGATCCCTTCCCAGGACTGGCTAGCCAACAGTAATTCCTGGAGAGGTCCATGGGAGTCTGGAGCACTGGCTGGGAGATAGAGAGTAGGATGCAGCCCCTCTGCGTTCACAGGATCACCTTCCTTTTTCCCCAGGCGACGTGATCAGATATAACTATAATTATAGGTATGTTGTCATCTGAGCTGTTTGTCAAGAGAGTTATGTATTAACTATGAATGGCCTGGACTGCAGCAATTTCAGGCAGGCCTGAATCCTGCTTGCATTTATCGCTCATACATGTGAGAGGTATTTTTAGGATTTCTGATTGCCAAAATCTCGTGTTTGAGCAAGATCTGAGATAAGATTTTAAGACCCTATTTGTTTAATAGTCTCAGTGGGATGTAATACTGCCTGCAAAAAAACTGTGTGGGATGAGGTTATAAAAAGTGGTCTCCCTGATCAGGAGATGCTCTGGTTTCTGAGTGCAGAGCTGTGAACTGAGGTACAGCTATTGCCAGGCAGACGATCATTGATGTCACTATTTAATAAAGTGACAGTTGTCCTTCACATGGGACGAATCCTGCACCTACTGACGTGAGGAATGTAACTCCCTCAGCTGGAGCGCTGCAAGGAGAGATCCCTGGGGAGCAGTTAGCATCTGTGGGGACCTGAGTGTCCCCTCCAAATCCCAAACTAGAGGAGACCCTGCGTGGGAAAGGTCCTCCCGGGTGTATGTACTAGTAGGTCAACTGCTTTGCTGGTTTATTCCCCTATGGGATGAGAGAGAATAATTGGGGCTACAATTAGCAACTGAAATACGTGTGCTTCTGAGCAAGAAAAGACATCACTGTGATGAACACTCTGAAGTTGGATAATCACTTCAAACTCTGACTCAGTCTGCCAGTTTGGGGTTTGGGTAAGAAATTACCTGGGGCAGGGTAAATTCATACCCCGCAGGGAAGAAGGGCAGGTCCCCTCCCTTCACACTGTCTTTCTTACAGATTCACTAAGTGTATCACCTTGATCACATGCAGATATTTGCAGATGTTGGGCTGCAGCATTTCAGTTAACCATGCTAAGAATGGCCCTTAGAGGGTTGGGGGATTTTTTGTCTTAAAAATTTTGCAATGCTGCAACCCCTCCATTACTTAGATCAGATTAGGAGAATAAAAAACTACAGTTTGAGTGCACCCAAAATCCACAGAAAAAAAGTCCAAAAAATCACTAGATTAAAAAAAAAAAATTCCAATGTTTTAAAGTCAAAATTGTGGCCTTTTTCTGTTGTTCCCAAATATGATGGAATCTGGGCCTGAGGTCAATGCTCATGTCATTAATGGGAGCACAGACTGAC